>NW_024424008.1:20678712-21012136 GCF_017311325.1 Ursus maritimus | reverse complement strand
CAATTTCAAAAATATGATAATCAGAATGAAAAATTCAATAAGTTTGAACACAAAGTTGAGAAAATTAGTACAGGAAGTAGAATAAAAGAAGAATGGAGAAGAAAAAGATATGAAATAAAGCACTAGTTGCATTTTTGACATCCAAATATAGGATTTCAAAAGAGTGACTTTAAAAGAAATAAAAATACAGAAATCATCTTTAAAATAAATTGGAATTTATCTTACACAGGTTCTATACAAGTTTCATACAAAAAAGAATCAGAATGGCATTGAACTTCTCAGAAAGTTGAACAGAGCAGTGCCTTCAAAGTAAAAGGGAAATTTATTTCCAACTGAGAATTATATACCCAGCAAGCTATCAATTAAGTGTAAGAGCAAAGATATTATTTGACATTTAGTGTTTCAAAATATTTACTGCCAATTCATCTTTCCTTATGAAGTTTTGGGGGAGGACATGTAAGGGTTTTTAAGATTTCTGTATTTATTTATTTGAGAGAAGAAAAAGAGAGAGAGAGTTTGAGTGGGGGAGGGATAGAATCACAAAAATAAGGAATTCACTCATTAGGGAGGCAAAAGGAATACCCATGATGATGGAAGGAGATAACAGGATGACAACTCACAACAAAGCATAGACTTCAGAACAAATGATGCTGAGCTACACTTCTTCAGAGAGAATAAAATTAATAAAATACCTGATGTTTTTAATGTGTTGAAAGGATATTTGCTCAACTTGGGGTGAGTTAAGAGATAAATTAGTTATAAGTACCTAGAAAACTAAGCAAATAAAAATCAAGACCTTTTTTTAACTACACAGAAAATAATCAGCTGAGCAGGGAAAAAAAGTTTACTTGTTTCTCAACTCTAAATAGAATTAACATAGTCATAATAATATAAACTCTGAGTATTTATATAGCTAAAACTATGATATATTTGAGAAATTGGGGGACAGTAACCATGTTTGTATGTGTATGATGGGGCCAGGTGGGATTAGAAGTGCAAATGAGTTAAATTCTCATTTCCATAGTGGGGAAATGATAAATGCCTAAAACTAAAATATCAAAGAATAACAATATAGGCATATGATTTTTTTAAAAATTGGAGGTAAATTTCTAAAATCAACCAAAACTATTAAAAGTGATTACTTCTCTAAAGTGGAAAAATGAGGATAGAGTACAGATCTGAGGACTGCTCTTCTTTTTACAAAAGCATTGTAGAATGAATTAATTGCCTTTATATCATGAGCATATATAACCTGATAAAAATAAAAGCTATTTGAAAACCTTTAATGATTCTCCATTCTCTTAAATTACAGTCTAAATACATGAAAATTACTTTAAAAATCCTTTCTAATTTGGATGCTAATAGGCTCCTTAGTTTTTATCTCTCTCCACCCTCATTCTATGTTCCAACTAAACTAAGTGACTTGCAGCTCTTTTCAGATGAAGAAATGGTTTGCAGGCCTTGAAGGACTTTTTGCCTTTATTCTTTAGTCAAAGACTGGGAGTTACTGAAGGGTTTTTCGACAGAGTGGTGTATCAGTGTGGAGAATAGATCAAAAGGAAGCCAGATCTATAAACCCAGAAATCACTTAGAAGGCTGTTGCCATGGCAGTGAATGGAAGGAACAGAAACTGAACAATGAGGGTCAGAAATCTAAATTTTGGTCACTACTAATTTGCTATACAACCTGAAGAAATTCACTTAACTCCTCTAATTCCTGGGTCCTGGGTTGCAATATACAAATGTAAGATAATTTTCACCCAAACCTGGTCCTTTTTCAGGGTCACCGTCTCAGGGGATATCCTATAAAACACCCAACACTCAGAAATCTGTGACTCATTTTTACATCCCCCTTCTCCACCCAAATCCTATCAATTGCCAAGTCCTTTAAATTTAACCACTAACATTTCTTGAGTCTATTTCTCTCCATCTCCATTAGTATGACCTAATTCCAAGCCACTTTAATCTCACAGATGAACTTTAACAACCAGTTTGTTATATCCCACCTCTGCCCTCCTCCAAACTATTGTCCACAGTGTATCTGGAGTGATTGTCAAAAGAGCACACCTGATCACATTACCATCCCCTAACACCTGGCTTCCTTTGCTCTTAGGATGAAGATAAAAATCACAAACAAGAACTCTCATTCATGCATATTCTGACTCCTAGAAAGCTCTCTCTGGCTATATCTTATACCATTCTCCTCTATTCTGTTTTCTGAAGTGATCATTTCAAGGTGATAAAACCCTTTACTATGCAACATTCTATTTCCGCTGTATTACTCTACCTCTTATTATTTATGTCATCACTAAATAAATCTTATTTATATTATGCAAATATTCTTTAAGATCTGCTTTAAGTCGATTGTATCGCTATTCACCATTACTAAATTTTATTATAACGTTTCAATAATCAATATTATTACATGCAACATTAACTCTTAATATCTTTAAATGGAAATATAAGCTTCTCAAGGACAGAAATAATATATTTTACTTAAGACTAAAAATACATGCCTAGAAAAAATAAATATTTTTATATGGATAAGTGAACTAATTAAATAAGTAAATAGGAACATGGGTTTCTGTTCTCTTCCCCCAATTTTTTTTTTTACTTTACATCCCTTTCTTACAGGGAAGGGTCTTTTAGTATAATAATACAACAAAGCTAGTTACAAGGATGCCAACGTACCAAGTAAAAGATCAAATTTGCCATAGAGATTCTGGACTCTGAAAAAAAGGAAAAAATTTTGAAACTCCAAGCCCAAACCAAATGGTTTTCTGATATTGAACAAAAGGGATAAGTAGTTTTAGAAGTGTCAATGAAGACAAAATATATGTGTGCAAATAGATAGATGATATAGATAGATAGATGATAGATATAGATAGATAGATAGATAGATAGATAGATAGATAGATGATAGAAGTAGATAGATGATAGATAGATAACCTATAGAAAAGAGAGCTCAAGAAACCATGAAAGGTCTGAAAGTAACTCAAAAGGACCAATAAGAAAATATTTAGCACCATGCTCTGGACTGAGGTATATAAGGGAAGTATATATGGAGAGCTACAAATAAGATAGGATTCTTTAAGGTAATGGACTATGCCTAAGCCTTTCTGAACTTTGTGGGCATGATGACCAGAATTACATGTTTTAAAAACAGGATTAAGATGTTTTTAAAAGCCTTCTCAGCCTAGAACTTGAAATTTTGTAGCCTTGGTCCAACTAGCCTCCCATCACGTAATTCCAGAAACCTAAGCAGCTCATTTGTTTTACCAGATGCACCACATACTCTGATGCACCACTTGGCCCAACTCTACTCCCCATTGGCTTGTTCCCACTCCCAAAACATTCCTCAAAACCCACCTCAAATGTCAGCTCTCCTGTGAAGTTTCACTGAGTCCCCTAGAAAGAAACTCTCTGCCCTGTTTTTGCTGAACCCTCATAGTCTGCAATTTATTGCCATTATCATTAGGTATAGCATATTGATTCGGTTCTTGTAACCCATTTTAAATAATCCTATATGCTGCTTTATTATTGACAAAGCCCTTTTCTACACCCGATATCACTTACACTCCCCGCACTCAGCAACAATGCTATAAAGCAATATGGTACACTCCACTTTATAAGAGAAAGGTAACTCAGTTTATAGGAAGATGAACAGGTAATTTTCAATGTCCACGCTAATTGGTGACAGACCTGGGGATTATATCAGATTCTTTTAACCCAGATAATTTGTTCCTTCCATTATTTCAACTTGATTGTCTGTCTTGCCTTGCATTTAGGAGTGAACATGTCTTAACTTCCCTTATGAAGCTATAAAGCATTTGAGAAAAAAGACATGAATCTGATTTTTCTCTGTAGGGAGCTTGATGAATTTCTTAAAATTATTTGATGATACAGAAGGTTCTAAGAAATTTGGGAGTCCAACAAGAATTGACTCAAAAAGGCTTTTATTTCTTGATATTTTCATTCATCATATGAAACTATCTCTAAAACCAATGTGAACATCCAGCAAATACGTTGAAATTGTACAGCTTAAAGTACATTAGAACTCCAGACACATTTTTAGTGCTGTTCATCAAAGGCAATGAAAAAGCTAAGCTGTTACTGAAAAGGAGAGAAGAAGAGAATCTTTTGATGTGAAAGGTTCTCATTAATAAAAAATTATGTAGGCATTTGCATTAGAAGAGAAATTATTTAGCAACAAGCATGCACCAGTCCTTTTATTAGCCTTATTGTTGTGTAGCAAATTACCCTAAAAGTTAGTTACTTAAAAGTGTTTAACAGGGGTGCCTGGGTGGCTCAGTTGGTTAGTGTCCTACTCTTGATTTCAGCTTGGGTCACTGTTCAGGTTCTAAGTTAAGCCCTGCATTGGGCTCTGCACTCAGCATGGAGTCTGCCTGTCCACTCTCTCTGCTCCTCAAAAGTGTGTGCGTTCTCAAATAAATAAATAAATAAATAAATAAATAAATAAATAAATAAACAAAATATTTTTTAAAAAGTCTCTTCACAGTCTCTTAACTATAAAGAACAAACTGACAGTAACCAGAAGGGGACAGTGGTGGAATGGGTGAAATAGGTGATGGGGATTGAGGAGTGCACTTGTCGTGATGAGCACCTGATGATGTATGGAAGTGCTGAATCACTATATATATATATATATATATATATATATATATATACTGGAAACTAATATAACACTGTATGTTAACTATATTGGAATTAAAATAAAAACTTAATTAAAAAAACTATTTTGGTGGGTCAGATCTGGGCATGGCTTAGCTAGGTGCCTCTGATTTAGTTTCCCTCATAAGGTTACAATCAAGTTTCTTGTCCAAGGCTGCAAATCTCATCAAAGCTCAAACAGGGAAGATATGCTTCTAAGCTCACTCATAAGGTTATCAGGAGGCTTTGAGTCCTCCTGTCTGTTGGGCAATGATATCAACTCTTTACTATATGGACCATTCCACAGAGCTACACACAACATGCTAGCTTGCTTCCAGAATGAGAACTGAAGAGCAAAATGGAAATCAGTCTTTTGTAAGCTAATCTGAGCGGTATAACCCATCACTTTTACAACATTCTATTCATTTAAATCAAAGTCACTTGGTCCAGTCTTTACTCAAGGAGGGGATTATATCAGGGAATACAAGCAGGGACCGTTGGGGACCAGCACAAACTCATATACATTATTTCATTTGGTCTTCACAACTGTGCTATGAAGTATGTATAATAATTTCATCTGTACAGTTGAGAAAATTAGGATTTAGAGACATTAAGGAACTTATTCAAAGCCATATAGTTAATAAAAGAAAAAGAAATTTAAATCCAAGACTGATTCCAAAGCCCATTAGTTATAGGTAGAGTGACCTATGTACCCCTGTTCACCTGGGACAGTTTCAGCTCATGCCTGTTATCCCAGTGTGATTATTAATATAAACTTTTACCTCAAAAAAAGTTCAGATCTGGATGATAAATTATAGAGCCATCCTAGTTGTAGATATTCAAAGGAGGCTCATTTCAAAAGCTAGCTCCTCCGGGACCTTTTTCTTAAGTCCTCCAAGGTAGGGCCTTATGTGGAATATTACTCAATCCTGATTAACTGAACAGAATCAAATAGATTTCTCAATGCAACTGAACTTAAAGCACTTAGAAAATGTCAGTAGACATAGGAATTAATAAAATAGGTAATACCATCACAGAGACAAAGGAAATGTTTTCATTCTTTTCTACATTTGCTAGACACCTACATTGAGCTAGATGCTATGCAGATGTTAATGTGATTCTTCTCTCAAGAGGAAAGTACCTAGCAAGCCTAGGATTCTGGGTGTTTGAACAGATCCATGCAATGGATGTAAATGTTTTTATACTTACATGCTTTTGCCTCTGTCTAGAATTCTCTCACTTCAACTGCCCACACACCTGATGGATTCCTAATTATTTTAAAACATGGATGAAGTGTCATATTCTCTGAGTCTCCACAGTCCTTTCCCCACCCCTCCAGCAGAGTGGGTCATCCCTGCCTTCATTTCCCTGTTATGCTTTATCTGATCTCTATAATGTGTATTAACCCTCCACTGAAAGGACTGGCTAACATAGCTGTCTCCCCTATTCACTGGACTTTAAGCTCCTGATAGCCAGAATCATAACTTATGCCCAAAACATAGTATGCACCCAAGAAATTTCTGTGTTGAACTAGACAAGCAGAAGGCTAAACATTTACATATCACTATCATCATCAGCCAGTGTGGATTGACTCCCATATCCATGACAGAGCCTTCACAGAGTGCTCTTTTTTCCCCCAAATTTAAGACTACACAGAGTGACCTGGAGCTTTCATTTTTACAAGTCAGTTCTGATTAGCTGGAAGTGGCTACCTGAAGTGCTACATTGAGAAGGATTCTGAGGCTGGATCCAGGTTAACAGAAAACAGTCATAGTTAGCTGTCTGAGAAAGGAGAGCAGGGAGAAAGACCACATGTGCCTGCATTGCCATCCATGACATCTTCTTCCTTCTGTTGCAACAGCACAGAAGTTTCCATATAGTCTCACTAAAATACACACAGAAAGAAAGAGAGAAGGTAACTGCTTTTCTAGCATCCTCAAAGCAAAACTCTCATAAATGTTATAAAGCATTGAGGCCTAATCACAATGAGGGAAGAGATTTTTATCAGTTTTATTTATTGCTATATCACCTACCTGTTGTGCAGGAGTTTAGAACAGTGCCATACTCTCAATAAACATATGTACTGTTATAAATTGTAACCAAAAAAATGAACTGCTAATTTAATATTTTTAGGGACATTATTACTAATGTAGAATTTTGTCTACTCTCTGAAACTAAGCAGCATTTCTTACACTGAGTCAGGAAAAAAAAGCAGTCCTGAGTGCTCATTTTTAAAAATATGTCAAGATTTGGGAATGCTTTTGTGCTTTTCCACATGTTTTCCCCTTGTTTGGAATGTCCATTCTCCTTTTCTATGTAGAAAATGTCTATAAACCCTTTAGGTCCAACTCAAGATATGCTCCTGGGTGAAACCTTTCCAGGTTCTCCCAGCAAATTTCATGCTAACTCTCCCTATGCTCCTATAGAATAGTGTTAGCATACCTTCACGAGCCCGTGTCTTATCCAGTCAGATAAAATCTTTTTAAGTGAAGGCAATTCTTCTTTAAAATGGTTCTCCTTTTCCTTTGAAAACCAAAATGCATTAGCTGCGTTCCTGAACGTGATTAGGAGAAAAGAAAACCAACTAAAAGCTTTTACAAGATGCCTTTTCATCACTGCATGGCAGAGAATAAAATCAGTTCTTGTTATTCCTTAGACAGACAGCCCTTCTTTGCCTCCTGGGTTCTACAGCTTTTAGTTCTTCCCACATTATTTATAAACCATGACACAGCATGTTACTCACAAAGAAAATTACTTTTTCAAAGGAGGCACTGGCCTTGCCCGAGTGACACTTCCAGTTTGTGAAGGTCAGTTGCTGAGGCAAAGTCATAAGAGCAATCTTCTCAAACATCTTGGGGACCATCTATAACCTACGTGTTCAGACCAGGCATAAAACGCGTTACGACTTTATGGGTTGGAGCGATGGCCGTCTGACCAAGTCCCCCTCAATGACAAGGAAACAGAAAGAAAAATGGTTGCAGTCTGATTAAAGAGGACAGCCCCACTGACTGAGTTCTCAGAGTTCTAAAAATTCCCCAAGAAGGCATGACCTTGTAGCTGTCCAAAGAAGAATGAGAATGACTGACTTACTAAAAAAACACTGTGTATCTCAATTTCTCGAATGGTTCACAATTTCTTCTTCACTATTGTGTTTGGCATATCTATCTCCCTAAGTGCATGGGCATTACACTTATGATCAGAATTTTTCTTTGTTTTGGTTTCATCCATATGGAGCTGCTCAAACCTTGAAAATTTCTGAATGCCTCTCCCTACCATCCCCATTTCTCTGCGGTAACCCAAAAACCTGGGTTACAAGACATACCAGACCTGAATGTGGTCCAAAAAGAATAAAGTAAGCCTTAAATAAAACTTAAAGAACTCTGCTCAAAGGGGCTTGAGGGAAACTCAGGTCTGATCAGGCTGGCATCAACAGGTGAAGGGTCTGATTTTATAGGATGGCATATAGACGAAAGCCGGAACCTATAGTCATTTATGATATTCACTGTCCTTTTATCTGGTTATATCAGGGTTGTAGCGCAGCAGATTTATACATGGAGAATTTGTTGTTGTCCTCCAGGCGTAGGTGTTGTCCAAGGTCAGAATCCAGGGATTTACTTTCTTGAGGGTTCAAGAACTTCATGGGAAATAACTATCCCTAAGGAGAGGAAGTTTTCATAGTATGGTCAGTCATAAAGCCTAAATGCACCTACAAGGGTATTGAGGAAAAATAAATGCCCAAAAGACATTCCATTACCAAGTCTTACTTCAAGGACAATAAGACTAAGTCCAAACTCTACTTATGTTAATAAAGGAAATTTCAGCACAGCACCAAATTTGGCACTCATCACCTCACCTCAAGAGGTACTGAGTCTAGAGGCTGAATATCTTCAGTACCTGCATCCTACTTGTGCTAGAGCAGTAAGACTCAAGACTCTTGCTCTACCACCACCCGAGCCTCCTCTGGCTAATAAACCAATCAAACCAACTGAGTCTGTCAAAATGGTATCATAAATTAATATAAGTGGATGTCTCAGTATCTTCTGCCATGGTTATTGTATTATCAACCTGACTGAGCTAACAAATGCCCAGATAACTGATAAAACATCATTTCTGGTTATGTATGCAAGGATGTTTCTGGAAGAGATTACCATTTGATTCAGTAGACTGAGTAAAAGACCCACCCTTGCCAACATGGTAGATATCATCCAATCCTTTGAGGAAAAACAGAATGAAAAGTCAAGAAAAATTGAATTCTCTCTTTTCTTGAGCTGGCACATCTATCCTTTCTTGCTGTTCTAACTTGGAGCTCCTGGTTCTCAGGCCTTCAGACTTAAAACTGAATTATACCTTGTTCTCCAGCTTGCTGATGGAGGATTGTGGGACTTTCTGGCCTTCTACAGTCATGTGAGCCAATTCCTATGATAAATCTTATTTTACATATATCTATATATACCCTATTAGCTGTTTCTCTGGAGAATCCTGAGAAATACACTTTCATTCCCCAATTTGTACTAAATACCTACAAAGTGGCATACATTTTGCTAAACTCTCAAATTACAGAGACATGATCTTCCCCTTCAAAAAGTTCACAGATTAGGGGTGCCTGGGTGGCTCAGTCGTTCAGCGTCTGCCTTCGGCTCAGGGCATGATCCTGGAGTCTGGGATCGAGCCCTGCATCAGGTTCCTCCACTGGGAGCCTGCTTCTTCCTCCCACTCCCCTGCCTGTGTTCCCTCTCTCACTGGCTGTCTCTCTCTCTCTGTCAAATGAATAAATAAAATCTTTAAAAAAAAAAGTTCACAGATTAGTTGGAAACACAGAGAGCAAAGAAATGATTATAACAATGTGAAAAATGCAGTATTAGGATGCAAGAATATCATCACTGTATATCAAAGTGGTGTAAGCCAACTTGGAAGGTTCAAAGTAAGTTTATGTGAATGAAGTAGTTCAAGAATACCCTTTTTTATTTGAATATTTTATTTGAGTACATTGAGTACTAAACAGCATTGTAGGAGTTAGTGAGGAGCGGTGTAAGGAAGAGGCATTCTAGACATAGAGACTGGCATAAGTGAAAGCAAAGAAGTACAAAAGAGCTGTGCTCTCTAGGAACTAGAAGCAGTTCATATTGCTGGAACACAAGGTATGAGGCAGGGAGGAAAGGAGATGAAACCAGAGAGGTGGATGGAAGTCAGAACATGGAGGGCTTGCGTGCCATGTCAATATATTGAATTTACCTGGAAAGATGGAAGACCATTATGACTCTAATCATTAGCATAACTAGTGAGACTGATACCCAAAATAAATAAGAACATGGATTCTCATTTCTCTGGAATCAGTGGTTGTACCAAATGACTCCACCATTTACTGTGTGATTTTAGAAAAATCAATTAACTTCTCTAGACTCATCTTCCCCATCCCTAAAATGGGGATCACAATACCTTGCAATTTTTGTGAGGATGAAATGAGACAAAACATTTAAATATGGTGGAGTCAGAACTCAAGCCCTGTACAAAGTCAAGAGTCTTGCCAATTTTGACTGCTCCTGCTGTGAGTTTTATTATATAATGAAACAGTCTTCATAGAAAAAGATTATTAACAGAGAACCTCTTCTTCAGCATCTTGTTATATTGAATAAAAAAATAAAAGTGAGATCCATCCTTCCCCTACAGTTTCATCTGTAGGTCATTTTACTCTACAGCAGGGCATCAATAACTTGCAGTATATGGGAACTGACTGAATGAAAAGTTATATTTAATTGGGAAATCAATGAATAGAAAGAGAGTACCAAGGTCACAGAGACAGTACTGTCTTGACCAATCTCATTCCCTTGCCCTTTCTCTGGGTATTCCATCATCATATCACACTTGCCAATTCCTCGGCAGTCTTAATTATGGACACAGCCATTTGTCTTCAAATATCACAGCTCTGTGAAATCTATGCATCAATAAATACAGCTCAAAAGCTGTTTTCCACACTGCTGGAGAGTTAATTGCTTCTGTGGTTAAAGCAAATGTGGTCATTCTTTACCTTTGAGGGGGACTTTCAAGGTCTCCAAGTGGCTGGAAGCTTCCTATAAAGACAAAAAAAAAAAGAAAAACATAATTTCAGGACTTGAAGTTGTGTCTCAAAAAATCCATACTTTCAGATTACCTCTCCATGGCCAAGAGTAGCAAACCAGGCTTCCAGGATTAAACAAAGCCAACTAAATCCAATTCTCTGTTTCAAAAAGGCATCTTTTTTGTGCCAATCATCATTCCTTTATCTATTTCCCTTTTCAGAAAGCATTTACTGGGTGTGAGAGATGTGTCAGATATTTGGAGGAGAAACAAAGAAAAATAAGAAATGGCATCTATTCTCAAGATGTAAAAGGCAAATATGCTCAAGAAATTTGAAGCAAGCATAAGGGCATTATGACAAAACTCTGATCATTACTCAGGATCTCAAAAAACAGAGAATTAGTTCTACTACAAGATGGGGTCAGGAGAAGCACCATGGAGGAGATTACATTAAACTGAATCTCAAGATGAATATGGGCTTGTCTGACAGTCAAGAATGGGAATTTAGAAAGGAAAAGCTTGTCAACAGATGTAGCAGAATAAGTAAACGGACAGAAACATGTTGAAAGCAACCAAGGAACTGTAAGTTCTCTAGCGTGGATGACACAAGGCATAGAATAGAGGCAGAGGGAGAAGGGAGGCTGGGGAGGTAGGAAGGAGCCAGATGACAGAATGCCTTGTATAGTTTAAGAAAGATACTGGAACACTGGTGGACTTTAAATCAAAAAAATTATAACACTCATATATATTCTAGAAAAAAAGCATTGTGACTGCTGGAGTCTGGATAGTGTTTGGAGAAGAGAGAACAAGACTAAGGAAGACCAATTAAGGAACAGTTGCTATCATTAAAAGAGACCATGAGGGCGCCTGGGTGGTGCAGTCGTTGGGCATCTGCCTTTGGCTCAGGGTGTGATCCTAGCGTTCTGGGATCGAGCCCCACATCAGGCTCCTCCGCTATGAGCCTGCTTCTTCCTCCCACTCCTGCTGTGTTCCCACTCTGCTGGCTGTCTCCCTCTGTCAAATATATAAATAAAATCTTTAAAAAAAAAAGAAAGAGACCATGAGGACTAACCTAAGGGAATAGTACTAAGGGTAGAGATGAGTGGACAAGCACAAAATGAGGATGACAATTCCAAAAGCATGGCTGCAGACAATAAAGTTCTTGGTTACTTCTGCAGACAATAAAGTTCTTGGTTACTTCTGCAGACAATAAAGTTCTTGGTTACAAAAATGAGGATGACAATTCCAAAAGCATGGCTGCAGACAATAAAGTTCTTGGATTACTTCTTTCCAAGAACAGAGGAGTACAACCTTGAAATCAGTAAGATGAGATTAACCAGAGCAAAAAGATGGTGAGATAAAATTACAGAGACTTTAATTCCATTAAATTCATCTGATTTTGATTGGACATCCAGATTGAGACAGGAAATATGATATAGCATGTCTCATCCTGTGCAGGGAGACAAACAAGAGCAGATCTCTACTCAAGCACAACAGGAAATACATGGGCAGAGTGGCTGTACGGGTACCAGATGACCAGAAGGTAAGCACTATGGTCCCATTTGTGTTTATTGTCCATTCCCACCTACCCTCACACTAAAATGTAAGCTCTATAAGGGCAAAAGTTTTTTATCTATTTGGTTCAGCACCTACAACAGTATTTGGCATATAATAACCACTCATTAATATTTTACTAAATAAATTAATAATTTATCCTGACCAGAACCTGTGTGCTCTTTTCAGTCTATGTCATGTATTTATTTATTTTTTATTAATAATTTTTATTTTGTTAGATTGAGTCTACCTACAGTACATCCCCAGTTTTTGATGCAAGATTCACTGATTTATTTTTGCATATAACACCCAGTGCACCATGCAATATTTGCCCTCCTTAATACCCATCACCGGCCTATCCCAATCCCTAACCCCCTCCTCTGAAGCCCTCAGTTTGTTTCTCAGAGTCCACAGTCTCCTCATGGGTTCATTCCCCCTTCTGTTTACCCCCTTCAGTTCTTCCCCTCCTTCTCCCTACCGATCTTCCTATTTCTTATGTTCCATAAATAGGTGAAACCATATGATAATTGTCTTTCTCTGCTTGACTTATTTCACTTAGCATAATCTCCTCCAGTCCTGTCCATGTTGCTGCAAATGTTGGATAATCATTCTTTCTGATGGCTGAGAATATTCCATTGTATATATGGACCACATCTTCCTAATCCAGTCATTGTGAAGGGTATCTCAGCTCCTTCCACAATTTAGCTATTGTGGACAATGCTGCTATGAACATTGGGGCTCATATGGCCCTTCTTTTCACTACATCTGTATCATTGGGGTAAATTCCCAAAGTGTGCAATTGCTGGATCATAGGGTAGCTCAAATTTTAACTTTTTAAGGGACCTCCACACTGTTCCAAAGTGGCTCATGTATTTAAATCTGGAAGTTTTCAGCTATTACTTCTTTCAATGCTACCCTCTATCTTATTATCTCCACCCATTACTTCTCTAATGTTGGAATCTCTGGCTTCCATGTCTAATTTCTTTTTATATTTCCCATCTCTTTACCTCTCTGTGCTACATTCTGGATAATTTTCTCAAATCTATCTTCAAAAATGATTATTTCTCTCTTCATCTGTCAATTGAGTGTTTTATTTTAGTGACTTTTTTTTTTCTTTCATTTCTAGCATTTCCACTCTGGTTCTGCTTCAAATCCACGTGTGATTTTTCAAATTATCTGGTTTGTACCTTCATTTCTATTCCTTTTTGATCTTTTATTTCTTTGATCATTTTAAATCTATTAATTTTTAATTTATTTTTATTATATTATGTTAGTCACCATACAGTACATCCCAAGTTTCGATGTAAGTTCCATGATTCATTATTTGCGTACAACACCCAGTGCCATCCAATATGTGCCTCCTTAATACCCATCACCGGCCTATCAATTCCCCCACCCCCTCCCCTCTAGGCCCTCGAGTTGTTTCCCAGAGTCCATAGTCTCTCATATCTTCTAGATTGATCTATTATTGCTATACATTGAGATGTTTTAGCTCATCTGCTGATACATGTTTTACCTGCTGATTTCTCTCATATGGCATTTCGTTCTATCATATGATGTTTAATATTTGATGTGTGCTCATCTTCACCAGTACTTTGGGAGTTATGGTACTTTAAAAGCATCCCTGTTAAATCTGCCTCTGTTAATGTCCACAGTTTTCACTGGTTTGACTAGTTTTAATGTTAATTCTTTGGTTTGGTATTAATACTACATTGGTACTACTTGACTCCTATCCCACAGCCATCGTGATGCAGAAATTCTAATTTTGCATTATGATTTGTTTACCAGACACAGCCCAGGATAGAATACAAACTTCCTTCTTGCTCCAGGAGAGGCAGGCCAGGTTTTCTGTGTCCTTACTCAGAAATAAAGAAGCTCTTCATGCCTCTTGCATTTAGGCAAGTAGTTCATCAATAGCATACGGTTGAAATCTGATAACAACCTCTTGATGCCAATATCAGAGAATCCTAGTCACCAGCCCCTGGACTTTAAATTCTATATGATGTTACAATACCTGTATAAGCTTTGTCAGCTTTACCACTCTAACTGAGCTCCCTCTTTGTTTTGGTATTTTCTGTTCTTGCTTTATTCTTGGCTATGTATGCAAAAGTTGTTTTGCTATTGTATCAACATGTTCATAAATTTGAAGTAAGAAAAACAGTCATTCCATTTCATCTCTATTTGCCAATATTCATGATTCCATAATCCTAAAACCAAAATCATAGTTTCAATCTTAATTGTGCAAGTTGTGAGACTTATATTCACTCTCTTTCATTAAATATTTTAATGGTAGAAGCTGGGATGACATTCATTTGCCAGATACCAATGTTCGAGGGAAAATTGACAATATGATACACTTCTGGAAAAGACTGAATGTGGTGAGGAATCTGGAGACTCTGCCATGATGGAAGCATTGACCAATGAAAGCCTGCTTATACTGAAGAAGAGGAGACTTGGGAGCACAAATATTCAAAGGACTGTCATGTAGAAGGAGAATTAGTCTTTTCCCATGTAGTTCCAGAGAACAGACCAAAATTGTGCTGCAAAAATCTAGGATTCTGGTGAACAAGCTCTGACACTGAATCATCACATAACAAGCCTGGACAAATCCTTACCTTATGGACTCCAGGGTACTCATTTGTAAAATGAGGAGGTTGAATCACATAGAATCCAGGTTCCTTCAGCTCGATTAGACTTTGCTTGCGTTTCTCACCAAAGGTAATGAGCAGGATTTTTCCAGCAATGAATCAGTGCTCACACTTGATGAATGATTTTGACCTCCCTTATTTTATCCTCACTCCAAATAATGTATCGCTTTCTTTGATCCACCTAGACTACAGATTTCAGACCAGGTCTCCATAACCCCTTTTGGGCCAGAAATTATAGTTTAGGAATGCCTGAATGGAAGAGTGGTATGGGGGAAAGACTGGATTTTTGGTGTCATAGAGACAGGTACCAGCCAAATTTTCATTTTCCTTGTCCTTGAGCACCATTTAATTTCTCTGAATATCCTTCTTATATAAAATGAAATAATATATACCTTAATGGTTTTTAGGATTATTAAATTTTTAAGATTTTTAAAAATTTATTTATTTGACAAGTGAGAGAGAGAGAGAGAGCACAAAGCAGGGGGAGAGGGAGAGGGAGAAGCAGACTCCACTGAACAGGGAGCCCGATGCAGGGCTCTATCCTAGAAAACCTGGGATCATGACCTGAGCTGAGAGCGGACACTTAACCGACTGAGCCACCGAGGCACCCTGGATTAATTTTTAAAGCCAATATAAAAGTGTCTGGCACATGATAGGTATTCCATAAATGTTAGTAAAATCAAATATCAAAACCAAATATTCTATATTGACAAGAATTGGAATGGTGCTTATGACAACAGGATTGTATTTTAATCCCTTCCAACATTTTTATACCATCAAGCCTTCATATTGCAAAACATCTTCTATCCCCATCACAATTTGCATGCATTCAAATTCTAGTGGTTATTATTTCATACAAGGTACAGTTATCTGAATTACACCAACACCTTGGGCATCTAGAAAATTATCTTTCCCTTGAATTGTTAAACCATGGGTAATCAAATCCCAGCCTCATAAATATTTGATTTATGAAAACAATTGCTATCCCTCTTGGTAACCAGTGTTTCTTCCAACTTATCTCTGGCCTCCTTCATTATCTCTTTGCACAGAGGGATTCCAGCCTCTCGTATTTTCCTATCACACCAGAGCGGTACTTTAGAGAGCGACATCTACACACCTATCTCCTGACATCTGAGAGGATCTACTTGGTAAACAATACAACTGGATTCATTAAAAGTTTCTGACTCATAGCAACTCCATGAAAACTTCCTCTATTTTTCTGATGAGATTTCCTTCCTGGGCTCCTTTGTCATGGGTTTCATTCTGGTAAAGTTATTCTTGTCTGAAAAAGGAAATTAAAATCATCTACACTCCTAGATATATAGGAGTAACTACAGACATACCTCATTTTATTTTGTTTCACTTTATTATACTTCACAGATACTATATTTCACATAAATAGAAGGAGCAAGGAGCTACCCTGCATTGAGCAGGCCTTTGGCCATTTTTCCAACAACATTTGCTCCATTTATGTCTCTGTGTCACATGTTGCAATTTTGCATATTTCAAACTCTTTCACTGTTGCTATATTCATTACGTTATATTGATTATGATCACTGTGATCAGTGATCTTTGGTGTTACTACTGTAACTATTTTGGAACACCATGAACTGTACCCATGTAACATGGTGAACTTAACCAATAAATGTCGGTGTGTGGGGTCCACGTAGGTGGTTCAGTCAGTTAGCGTCTGCCTTTTTCGGGTCCTGGGATCAAGTCCCATATTGGGCTCCCTGCTCAGTGGGAGTCTGTTTCATCCTCTCCCTCTTCCCCTGCTTGGCTCTCTCTCTCACTTACTCCTCTCTCAAATAAATAAATAAAATCTTTTTAAATAAACAATAAATAAATAAATAAATATTGTGTGTATTTTGACTGCTCCACTAACAAGCCATTCCCTGGTCTCTCTCCCTCTCTTTAAGCCTCCCTATTCCTCAAGATACAACAATATTGATACGTGGCCAATTAATAACCTATGATGGCCTCTAAATTGTTCAAATGAAAGTAAGACTTGCACATCTCTCAATTTAAATAAAAACTAGAAACAATTAAGCTTAGTGATGAAGGTATGTTGAAAGCAGAGAGAGGCCAAAGCTAGGCTTCTTGTGCCAAACATTTAACCAGGTTGTGAATGCAAAGGAAAAGTTCTTGAAGGAAAATAAAAGTGTACTCCAATGAACATACAAATGACAAGAAAGGAAACAGTATTATTGCTGATTGGAGAAAGTTTGAGTGGTCTGGATAGAAGATCAAATCAGCCACAACATTCCCTCAAGCCAAAGCTCTAATCCAGAGCAAGGCCCTAACCCTCTTCAATTCTATGAAGGCTGAGAGGTGAGGAAGCTGCAGAAGAAAAGTCTGAAGCTAGCAGAGTTTGGGTCATGAGATAGGGAAGGAAGCCATCTCCATAACATAAAAGTGCAAGATGAAGCAGTGAAGTGCTGGTATAGAAGCTGCAGCAAGTTATCCAGAAGATCTAGCTGAGGTAATTCATGAAGGTGGCTACACTCAGCAACAGATTTTCAATGTAGATGAAACAGCCTTCTAGTGGAAGAAGATGCTACCTAGGACTTTCTCTCTGAGAGAGAGAAGTCAATTCCTGGCTTCAAAGCTACAAAAAACAGGCTTTCTTATTAGGGTCTAGAGCAACTGGGGACTTTAAGTTGAAGCCAATGATAATTTATCATTCAAAAATCCTAAATTTAAGAATTATGCTAAATCTACACTACCTGTGCTCTATAATGGAACAACAAAGCCTGGATGACAGCACATCTGTTTACAGCATATTTACTAAATATTTTAGGCCCACTGGAGAGACCTACTACTCAGAAAAATAAATTCCTTTCAAAAGATTACTGTTCATTGACAATGCATCTGGTCACAGAGCTCTGATGAAGAAGTACAAGATGAATATTGTTTTCATGTCTGCTAACACAACATTCCATTCTGCAGCCCATGGATCAAGGAGTAATTTCAACTTTCAAGTCTTATTACTCAAGAAATACATTTTGTAAGTCTATAGCTGCTGTGAGATGGATTCCTCTGATGGATCTGGGCAGAGCCAACTGAAAACATCCTGGAAAGGATTCACCATTTTAGATGCTATGAAGAGCATTTGTGACTTATGGAGGAGGTCAAAATATCAATAATAACAGAAGTTTGAAAGAAGCTGATTCCAACCCTCATGGATGACTTTGAGGAGTTCAAGATTTTGGTGAAGAAAATAACTGCAGATGTGGTGAAAATCACAGAAGAACTAAAATTAGAAGTGGAGCCTGAAGATATAATTGAATTGCTGCAATCTCATGATAAAACTTGAATGGATAAGTTACTTGTCATGGATGAGCAAAGAAAGTGGTTTTGGAGGTGAATTTACTCCTGGTGAAGAGCGATTGAAATGAAAACAAGGATTTAGAATACTACACAAACTTAGTTGATAAAGCAGAAGCAGGATTTGAGGGGATTGACCCCAATTTTGAAAGAAGTTCTACTGTGCATAAAATGCTATCAAACAGCATCATGTATTATGGATGAGTTGTTCATAAAAGCAAGAGTCAATCAATGTTGCAGACTTCATTGTTGTTTTATTTTTAAGACATTGCCACAGCTACCCCATCCTTCAGCAGCAACCATCCTGATTAGTCAGTAGTCATCAACATTGAGGCAAGACCCTCCACCACAAAAGATTATGACTCACTGAAAGCTCAAATGATGTTTAGCATTTCTTAGCAATAAAATATTCTCAATTAAGATTTGTACATTTTTAGAAATAATGCTATTGCACACTTAATAGACTATAGTATAGTATAAATGTAACTTTTATATGCATTGGGAGACCAAAAATTCATTTGATTTGTTTTTGTAATATTTGTTTTATTGTGGTGGTCTGGAACTGAACTCACAATATCTCTGAGGTATGTCTGTGTAACTGAAGCATGAGGAAATGTTGTAGAGGAACCAACTGAACTAATGTAGTATAAGAATTCTGGGTTTGTTTTTCATGACACATCCCCAAAGGCACGAAACAAAAGATAAAATGAACTTATGGGACTTCATCAAGATTAAAAGTTTCTGCACAGCCAAGGAAAGTCAGAAAAACTAAGAAGCCGTACGGAATGGGAGAATATATTTGCAAATGACACTACAGATAAAGGACTGGTATCAAGATCTACAAAGAACTCTCAAACTCAATACACGAGAAACAAATAAACAAATAAAAAAATGGGCAGAAGATATGAACAGACACTTTTCCAATGAAGACTATACAAATGGCTAACAGACACATGAAAAAATGTTCAAAATCATTAGCCATCAAGGAAATTCAAATCAAAACCACACTGAGATACCACCTTCGCCAGTTAGAATGGCAAAAATAGACAAGGCAAGAAACAACAATTGTTGGAGAGGATGTGGAGAAAGGGGATCCCTCCTACATTGTTGGTGGGAGATCAGTTGGTACAGCCACTCTGGAAAACCGTGTGGAGGTCCCTTAAAAAGTTAAAAATTGAGCTACCCTATGATCCAGCCATTGCACTACTGGGTGTCTTACCCCAAAGATACAGCGTAGTGAAGAGAAGGGCCATATGCACCCAATGTTCATAGCAGCAATGTCCACAATAGCTAATCGTGGAAGGGCAGAGATGCCCTGCAACAGATGACTGGATTAAGCAGTTGTGGTCCATATATACAATGGAATATTACTCAGCAATCAGAAAGAATGAGTTCTCAACATTTGCTACAACATGGACGGCACTGGAGGAGATAATGCTTAGTGAAATAAGTCAAGCAGAGAAAGACAACTATCATATGATTTCTCTCATCTATGGAACATAAGAACTAGAATGATCAGTAGGGGAAGAAAGGGATAAAGAAAGGGGGGGTGATCAGAAGGGGGAATGAAACATGAGAGACTATGGACTATGAGAAACAAACTGAGGGCTACAGAGGGGAGGGGGGTGGGGGAATGGGATAGACCGGTGATGGGTAGTAAGGAGGGCACATATTGCATGGTGCACTGGGTGTTATACACAACTAATGAATCATCGAGCCTTACATCGAAAACCGGGGATGTACTGTATGGTGACTAATATAATATAATAAAAAATCATTATTAATAAAAAAAAAAAGAATTCTGGGTTTGAACTTGGGTTCTAAAGTCAGACCCACTTCAATTTCAGGCTAACACTCACTAGTTGCATGACTATCAAGGAGCTGAGAAGCTTCAGTTTCCACATCTGCATAATAGGCACAAAACTCTGTCTTCAAATATGCAGCAGGAGGGGAAAAGGAAATGCTGGACCTCCTACAGTGGCAGAAAGTACATGAAAGTCTGCCCCTGGAAATGTCAAGAACAAAGTGGAGAAAATCAAGGTATAAAGCTGGAAGTTTCTCAATCATAGGTGAAGTGGATCTGAAGAAATCTGTTTTATTATGGTTTTTATTCTTATACTGAAATGCCCTGAAAAACAAAAATCACATTACTATATTAAAACTTAGTCTGTAATTTCACAAATAAAATGTGTGATGAGACATCAAAATTGATGTAAACCTATGAACAGAAACAGTAGCCATATCAAAATGTGTAATACTTCTTCAGCACTGAATCTGAATGAAGGACCACAGTATGTGTTTTACCTGCATATTTATATGCATACCTCATTTAATCTTTATTATGTTTTGTGCATATTTACATTATTTAACAACTCACAAGGAATTTGTATTATGATCCCCACTTAACAGATAATATTTTAGCCTGGCTTCCATCTGAAAGCAGATGGAACCTAAGACAAGGACTTGTGTGCAGTTAGTTTGAGAAGTGAGGACAGGCAGCAGGAGTGATGGATGAAGAGAAGGAAAGCCAAAACAAGGAGATACTAGCCAACCAGCTTTATCTCTGGCCCCCTTTTTGAAGATTCCCCATTTTCCTTTCCCACTGGTTGAGAAATGCTCCACAAAACACACTCTCTCTTACATCCTGGTTATACACGTGTGAATTTTGGGCAAGTTCTTACAAGCATACTGGGAAAGAAAGCAGCACACACTTTATTGAGGTTCTATTAACAGTGAAGCTTGTAGAAACTTTTTTTTTTAAGATTTTTATTTATTTATTTGACAGAGAGACAGCCAGCGAGAGAGGGAACACAAGCAGGGGGAGTGGGAGAGGAAGAAGCAGGCTCCCAGTGGAGGAGCCTGATGTGGGGCTAGATCCCAGAATGCTGGGACCACGCCCTGAGCCAAAGGCAGATGCTTAACGACTAAGCTATCCAGGCGCCCCAAAGTTTGTAGAAACTTGAGCAGAACTGTTACAATGGTTGAACTGGAACAGAGAAGAGCCCAAGAGGATGTGAGGCACTGAGTACACAAAAGGGATCCCCAAAAGGCAAAGTAACAAGGCTTACAGATAATGTCTTGCCCAAGATGACACAAATTAAAAACACAAATCTGGTCTTCCATACTAGATCCCCTTTTCTTTCTAGTCCCCAAATAGAAAAAGGTGAAGATACGGAAGGATGTGTATCCAGACACAATATTCAAGAATAAAAATCTCTCCATGACATATGTCCTACTTGGCTCTTCAGTCTCACCTGTCACCACTTTTCTCCTCACCCCCTATGCTCTAGTCTTATCACAACACTTGCAGGTCCTGGGTAACTTCAAAACCTAAGTTCTTATCAGTACTACACACTATACTTCTGCTGCTTCTATTAAAGCCATCTAAGACTGCATCAGTCAACCCACAGCTTTATATACCAGATGGTTAGCAAGAACTCCAAATAAGCATTACTACAAGTTCCCAATTACTGGGAGTAAAAAGACTAGAGCCAGGACACCAGACTTCTAGTTCAGACTGACTCTAACTCACTTTGAGACCTTGGGCCTCCTTGCAGTCTCTTGATCTGGACTTCAGTTTCCTAGAATTCTAAATTATTGGGTAAAACAAATCCTTGCCAAAATTCCTACCAACTGTAACAGTCTGTATATCTGAGGCTATTATAATATCTTTTTGTTTTTTGTTTTTTTTGTTTTGTTTTGTTTGTTTGTTTGTTATTATGATATGTTAGTCACCATACAGTGAGGCTATTACAAAAATAGATCAAGGTTGCTGGAGGGGAGGTGGGTGGGAGGATGGGGTAACTCGGTGATGGGCATTAAGAAGGGCACATGATGAGATGAGCACTGGATATTATATGCAACTGATGAATAATTGAACTCTACATCTGAAACTAATGATGTACTGTATGTTGGCTAATTGAATTCAAATAAAAAAAATAAATCAGAAAAATTCTTTCCATTTTCTCTTCTCATTATTTTCCTTGAGAATGAAGAAAAAGTCTTCTGTGTTAAACAGGGAGGCAAGATCAGATCAAACTTCTGGTTTTCCCTGAGCAGGCTGCCTGGGGCACCAAAAGTCAAGATTGTTGGGATTGGGGTAGAGTCAGGTGAGGAGATCATTTCAAACCTAAATGTCATCTCATAAACTTCTTTCCAAATCTGGACAGTGATCCAATGAAAGCACACCCTCAAAGTCTTCCTGTTACAGGAGTGTGTCCCAAAGGCACATGGATTGTCAGTGTAAGGAGAAACAAAAGAGGCCATAATATCTAAGCTCTTCATTTTATAAGTGAGGTACTTGAGGCCCAGAGAAGGGACATGATTCCCCTAAGATCCCATGAGCCACTCACTGAGGTTAAAGTCCCAGCCCTCTGACTCAAGCTGGTGCTCTTTTGAAAGTATCACACTATCGACTCGAAGAATAAGATTATTGAAAAAAGAAAGTAAAATAAATAAAGCACTAGACAAAGAATGCAAGACTGGGGTTTGTGGCCTGGTTACCCTGCTTTCCAATTACCTATATTTCATCAAGTGTTGAAAGTGAAAATTATATGAGAAAGTCATGTGAAAGTGCCAAGTGACTGAACCTAACACATAGTGTTTAATAATAAATGCCTTTCGAATCTGAATCCCTCAAGGAAGTGTAGTAAGATTTGGTTGAGGTAATTCATGTGAACATATTATATAAAATGTAAAGTGGTATAGAAATGGAAAGAACTGTTATATTTTCAACAGTAAAACAAACACCTTTTTAAATAAGATTGCAATGGATGAGAGAAATTATCACTTTCCATCTCATGGACAAGTTGCAGCAATATTTATGCTCTTAAACTACCAATGCTTGCAATTCTGCATCCAAACTCTGAGTCTTAGACATAAGCATTCATCTTGACTTGAAAATAAATCCATTCTGTCTGGACCAACAGGAAAGACACAGTGCATAGCGAATATACTGAAATAAATAGCTTGATGTAGGCTCTCACTTGCTGAATATAGCCAGTTGGGTTGACTATCTCCAGAAATAATTCAAGATGCCCTTGAAATAAGTAGTGTTTTCACTACTTAAAATGCTCCTAAATATTTTATGGACACCAAAATAAAATGGATTGGTGCTACAGTAAACTCTTACTCCCTTAAAGCTTCTGAAAAAAATCTGTGACAATATCTATTAACCCCTCCTGAGGTAAGAGGGTCGGGGAGGGGAGAAGGAAGGTGGCAGATAACTAACACTAAAGAAGCCCTCCACAAGACTTTGACTTATACTGTCTCATTTAATTCTCCCTCCATCCCTATTATTATTCCCATCACAGAGATATTGTCAAATCTCCCTAGGGTCAAATCCAGGTCTATCTTTCTACTGCATACAACCAACCCACTGGAAAGCACAATCTCACATGCACCACAGATATCCCTTTCTAATGAGTCAGGCCTAAAAATCAAAGCAGAAATCTAAACCCTCGGGGCGCCTGGGTGGCACAGCGGTTAAGCGTCTGCCTTCGGCTCAGGGCGTGATCCCTGCATTATGGGATCGAGCCCCACATCAGGCTCCTCTGGTATGAGCCTGCTTCTTCCTCTCCCACTCCCCCTGCTTGTGTTCCCTCTCTCGCTGGCTGTCTCTATCTCTGTCGAATGAATAAATAAAATCTTTTTAAAAAAAAAAGAAAAAGAAAAAGAAAAGAAATCTAAACCCTCAGAACACTCTCGGAATTTAGAGTCCATTTGGATAACTCGGTTTTTTTCTTTCTCTATAAAAAAAGATAATAATACCTTGCTGTGTAAAATCTTTATAAAATATTTTTTATCAATGGCATAGCTAAGATTTAAATCCAAGTTTTCTGACTTCAAATCCAGCCCTCTTCCCACCAGAGCCTGTCTCAAGGGAATCAAAACAAGATTTCAGATATCTAGGGGCACATGAGTGTCTCCATTGGTTGAGCATCCGACTCTTGTTTTCAGCTCAGGTCATGATCTCAGGGTCCTGGGATTGAGCCCCCCACATCAGGCTCTGCACTCAGTGGGAGTCTGTTTGCGATTTTCTCAATCCCTTCCCTCTGCCCCTCCCCCAGCTCACATGAGCATGCTCTCTCTCTCTCAAATAAATAAATCTTAAAAAAAAAAATAGAGGTCAGATACCTAATGAATAACAATATAGTCCTCCAAAAAGAGAAACCTCCTTATTTACTGAGTATATTTCCAGAGAAGAAAATAATTCCAATAGTATCATCTCCAGGATGGAGCCATCAAAGAAGCTATTGCCTTGATGGGAAAATTAACTAGCAAGGGATGATGGTCTGTTTTCTAATTTCCAATATACAAAACATATATTAGCCACCTCATGAAACCATCCCAAACCATAAATGAGAGTAAAAACTCTTGAGTAGGTGGGGGTGGGGGGGGGGAGTGGGAGGATGGGATCCCTACAGGAAAAGCTGCAGATGCAAAGACAGTCATTGCAATGTCATGTAAATAGCGAAGCATTGAAAATAAACCACAAATCCAACAATAGGAGAATTGTTAAATGAACTGTGGTACACCAACCAGATGGTATTTTATGTAACTTTTAAATAGAGTATTTCTAAATACTGGATAGTTAAAGCTAAAAAGTACAGGATACATTAAATCAAAAAAGAAAAGTAAAAAGCAGAAGAAAATATTAAAGTGACAACTACGGATTTATGAGAATAACAGAATTATAAGATGTTTTGGTCTTCATTTTTAAATTTCCAGTACATTTATTATAATACATCTTATTTCTACTACAGCTTAGCACTATTCCAAACTGACTTTCTTTTAGCCAAATAACAGAAAAAGACAAGACATTTACAATCTCTGGGGAATCAGTAATTTTTTTTATCCACCATGTGAAAGTTCTTGTAATTGATCTTTGTCATTCAATTCAATGTCACCCACATTTACAGATCTTTGTTTCAAGGTAATATAGATAGATGAGTCTCACGTTAGACTATTGACATTATCTTGGCACTTGTGCACCTCAGCACTTTGGGTGTTTGATTAACATGTAATCCAGGCTTGGGAAAGCTAAGAACTTGGTGTAAGAAGTCCTCTCCTTCTTTCTGATTTTCCTGGAAGTACAGAAAGAGCACGAGCTCAGAACTGAGAGGCCAGGAATCCATTCCATTCTGGTTCTACAACACACTACTTATATGAATCACTTAGCTCTGTTTGTCTAGTTGCTCATCTCTGACAGAACAAGGGTGGGAATCCCAGCCCACCCACTCCACAGGGCTGTGGTGAAAGATTCTCTGAGGTGAAAAACATGTGCTGTGCAGAGCTCTAGGCAGAGGTTTCCAAGACAGGAACAGTATTTCAGGTGTTGCACAAGTGATAAAAACTACCATTTACTCAATGTCGTCTACATGCCAGGCACTGTGATCAGCATTTTGTAATCATTATTCACATATTTTAAAAATATACATTGATTACCCACTATGTAGCCCATGCTGGTATATGTAGGTCCAGGAATGCATCAGAGAAGAAACAAACCCTTGCTCTCATGGAGCTGACATTCCTGTGACTCAAGACAGAAAATAAACAGCAAACATAGAAAAATAAATTATACGATGTGTTAGAAGATGATGGAGAAAAGGTAAAGGTAGCATTGAGTAAAAGGGGCTCCTGAGTCCTGGGACAGGGGAAGAGGAGATTTTAAATGGGGTGGCCTGGAGTAGGCAGCACTGTGACATTTGAGCAAAGACTTGAAGCTGAAGCAGCTGCTCATGCAGATATCAGAGAGAAAAGCACTGCAGACAGAGGATATCCCAGGGCAAAGAACAAAGGTTGGAGCTTGCTTGACATGTTGGTCAAAAAATTAAGGGGGCTTCCATGACTACAGAAGAGTGCAGAGGAGAGAGAAATAATCAGAAATGAGGTCAGAGAGGTAACAGGAAGTCTGATCACATAGGACCTGGTAAAATACCAAAGTAAGGACTTAAGCTTTTATTCTGAGAAAAATGGGCAAAGGGTTGGATCAGAGGAGTGACATGATTTACTTACATTTTAACCCAATAAGTCTGGTTAATATATTGAGAATAAAAGGTGCAGGGCAAGAGTAGAACCCAAGAAACCAGTTAGGAAGCTACTGCAAGAACAAGAATGGTGGCAGGAACCAGGAGAGCAACAGAGGAGTTGGTGAAAAGTGGCTGGAGTCTGTGTTTATTTTGAAAGTGAAGTGCACAGAATTTGCTGGCATGTTGAATGTAGGATATAAGAAAGAGAGGAGTCAAGGATGACTGTATGGCTTCTAACCTGAGAAATTAGAGGGATCAGGTTGCCATCTTCTAATGTGGGAAAGACAGAAAATAGAAATGTTTGTCTTGATAGTCCTCACCAGAAACCTATGATGTAGGTAATGTTATCTGCATTTTACAGATAAGAAAGCTGTTGTTTATATGGTTAAATGACTTACCCACAGATCATACAACTTTTCAGCTGTAGAGCTGGATATAAGCCCTGGTTTATCTGATCCCAAAGCCTAAGAATTTAAACACTGCATATTGCTGCTTTGCAAAGCGAAACTCAGGAACATCCAAGTTGTGCCACCAGTGGCCACATACTCAGAATCCCATAAATATGTAGATATATGACTATTTTATTAATAATAGTGGCAAATGGAAAGGGATTTCTAATACTTGTCATGATGTGAATCAATTGTCCAAAGAGACTTGGCTCACTCCTGTTTATCCTTCTGTCAGTAAGCCTCCATGGTGCCCAGTTTCTTGATGTAGCATTCAGGATTATATATGAGTTGTGTTCAGCTTCAATTATAATAACTAATAGATCTCAACATGCTGGCTCAACACCTGGAGGCAGTTGTTGTGTGCCTGGTTCCCATTAGGATCATCTAGGGTGCTTTTAAAAATACAGATTCCAAGACCCCCACCCCCACACCTATAGAAATAGAATCTCCTTTAGGAATTTTTATATTTATAGTTCCTTCTTCTGCAGTCATATAGGCACCAGTGAATTAAATGGTGCTTGAGAACTTCTGAGTTAAGCAAGAGCAGTAGGGACAGATGGTTGGACTTTATTAGCTTACTAGGTCAGACGTGTTAGCTAAGGTTAAAATGTGTCACTACTCAATATATGGCCCCTGAGTCATCACCTGGAAACTTGTGAGAAATGTAGGCTCTCAAGTCCCACTCTAGACCTACTGAATCTGAGCTTGGTTTTTAGCAATGTTACCCACTGCTTTGTAGGCACAGTGAAACTTAAAAAGCACTGGAACATATTAATGAATCCTAACTGGACCCTACCCTGGGGTCAGATGGGCTGCAGATGGCTCACTGGCCATGTTTTTGTATGGTTGACATTTATGTACAGCCCAGTGGATACTGGACTGGGTGCTTTACGTACATCATCTTACTCCTCACAACCCTACAAAGTAAATATTATTATTCCCCCTCTACAGGTGACAAAACTCAGACAGTTATAGTAAATCACCAAAGGACATTTTTAAGAAGCAGAGATAGGATTTGAACCCAGGCCTGTTTATTCTCTCAAGTAAGTGCTCATTGCACTGTACCATATTGCTTAAAATGAAGAATAAATTGAGGGCTCAGCCAAATTCAGGAAAACTCATATGGGCAACCAGGTAAAAAATGGAATTTGCTGTCCGAGAATGTCTGTAATGGGATTCAGAACAACATGTCATTGAATCAGGATTCTTCACCCAAGTTTTAATCACATTAGGTACCTGCCATTACATTTTTATAAAACAGCAGGTCTGGCTACTCTCTATTGCACACATAGTGTGACATCTGGCATCTGGCTGGCTCCTGGGATGGTATAGGCCTCATTCTACATGAGGTGGGAGGTGCCCTGTGCTATTTGTAGCAGTCACAATCCTGCACTGAGTAAACTATTCCCTTGGAGTAAACCATTCACCCATGTGTGGTAAACAGAACCAGCTGCTTCAGGGTGAACCAAGCAGTACCATTTATGTGCCATCAGGTTCCCTAGGATTCTGCAGGTAACAATAATAATCATAACAAATTCTTGTAGAATGCCTTGGAGTCTGAAAAAAGCATTGACATTTGTTGTTTTATTTGACTCTTTGAGAAGTCCCAAGAGTTAGATATTTTACTGATGAGAAAACAGATTCAGAAAGATTGATGACTTCTCCAAGACCACATAGCTAGCAAATGGCCAAGTATGTACTCAAACCTATGTCTTCTGATTTTAAATCCTTTATTAGACCAAGACAGTTTGTATGAATATTTTAAGAGTTGAGCCCCAGAGCTACAGAAATCAGGGAGGATTTACAGTAACTGGAAGTTGTATCCCAATGAAAGAAATTTATTACTACCAAACCAGAATCTAGGCATGACTTTTTGAGGAGAGACAAACTTTTGGTTTTCAATGGCCAAAGGACATCCACCTCCTCCCCATGTCCAGAGGTCTTCACAATAAGCTAGTTTGACTATCGAACAGAAGTGAAGTTTCCCCTGCTAGCAAGGGTGATTTCACAAACTCCCTAGCTAAACTAGGAGGTTCTTCAGGTTACTACCTTTGTTACATGGAAAACTAAGTGATTCCTCACCCCAACCTCTCCTTCCTGGTCTTCCTTATAAATATGAAAGGCACTTAACAACATTCTTCTACCAGAGTGCTTTCCACAGCACTATCCAGCTCTGTAAGCCAAATACACCTCACTGCACAACTGTGAAGGCTCAGGGGATCCTATATACTCTGCTACTCCTCCCCTTGTAGATCATTCTCAGTATTTTTCATAGGTAATACCATACATCATTAGTAGTGTGGATTACTACACACCATGTACAAAGAGGCATTGAACGTGGTGAGTTCATTCATTCTAGTGTTACGGGATTTTGCAAGTGGGAAAAGAATTTAACCACACTACTGCAATTGGAAAACCTCACTGCTGGGGAACAGTGGTAGGTCACCAGCAATTTGGGATGGTCACTGACTGGATAGCTGGAAAAGTTTCACCCTTAAACATGGAAGCTATAGAGCAGTAGATCTGCAGTTAAAAGGCATCTAAAGAAGGTAAGAATGCTCAAAGCATGAGCATTTTTACTAACTTGGAAGTCTTTTTGAGCCATAAGGAGAAGTAATAAGAGATTATCTTGGAGACAGAGAGGTAGGGCATCCCACCCCCTACAGGACTATGATTCAGCTAACAGGGCAGTTGACTCTCTTGGAAACAGGGAAAGCATATCCAGAAGGAAAGGCAGGACAGGCTCCCTTTATGATGCTACTAGAGCCACAGCAGTCAACCCCACTAGACATGAAATAGGTGATATTAAATGTAGCATATCTAACAGGGGCCCAAGGAAAACATCATCAGAAGCAAATGTGTTAGTGTGCAAAACTAGAATTAGACCATCGCTTATGATGAGCAGCTATCATACGTCTCCAAGCCAGAGATATCCTTAGAGGTTTGAATGGTTAGTTTGCATGAAGAAGTATGCCATCAACCTTGTTGAATGAAGCTGACTGGCCTGTTATGGGGAGACTTTCACATGACTCTCACCACAGAAGGAGATCTCTGGCTAAGAATAATGGGAGAATTGCTGTCTTAAACTGGGCACCTTTTGGAATTGTGTATACACACCCCATTGAGATTTCCTAGAAGAAGTGGATGTAGCTAAACAACACAAGGTTGTGGCCACTCTGGGATAGCTTGATCTGGTGGCATGGTTATAGAAGACCCAAGGGTATCAGGGGGGAACTCAAGCAATAAGGTTTTGACCTAGGGAATGAGGAATGATTTGATATGGGCAGGCCCCCCTAGTTGGACAAATGAACAATGGCCTTGAATGTGTTCTGCAGTCTGGAGTAAAAGAGTAGACAGTCTGTTTTATCCTCAAAGAGGAATAATAGACCTACCTCTTGGGGATCCAGATAGAGAATAACTTTCTGCATTCTTATTATACATATGGTCAAAGAGCCCCAAGGGGCTCTACCTGAGAATCCCAAACACTGGATTAGAGTATGACTTCCCACTCCTACACACTGCTATAGAATCAGCTGGGGAAATAGAATTTCATAAGCCCTCAAGAGTAGGGTATAGAGTAAGGAAAGACAAATCCTGATTTGGAGGAGGAAGCTGACTTCCATCTCCCCTTTTGTAACTTAATAGAACACTGGCTCAGTACGTATGGGTTAGCTCAACAAACAAACGTGCTATGACCAGTTCCTGAGCTTTTCTGATGGCTTCTTTGTTCTAACAAGGCTACTTGTTCAATCATTCCAGTTTGCAGGAGGCTAAAGAGCTTCCCAGGATGCAGGACATTGAGTTCTATAACCTGAACAGCAGTCCCAAGCAAAACAGAATGGTTGGTAACCCTAACAACGGGGATCTTCTATTCTAACAGTAATGTAGATATCTCCTGGCTCCATAGTCCTTACATATATAGAGCATTTTAAACGTAGAAATAGAACATCTGTCTCTGAGAGCTCCAAGCATGGAAACTATCCCTGTGGGATAATGAGACTATGGGGTCTTTGGCATTTACCCTCAACACTTCTGTTTCTAAATGTTTCCCTTAAAAAATCTTTTTTATATCTGCCCAAGATGGCATTAGTGTGAGCACATCCCTTTGCACATCATTGTTCCTGCCAAAGGAGTGGGTTTCTAAGATTCTGTCAATAACTTTTGCACAGGCATGAGGCAAGACACCAAGTTAACACATTAGAGCAGTCAAGAAAGATACAGAAAGTTGCAGGTCTATACCAATAGAGAGAAAATTCATGGGCTATATGGGCACGGATCAGAAGAACTGAACAAGAATAGACAGCCAGCTCACAGGCATCTATTGTTTGGACCATTCATGGTTTTCCTCTCATTGACTTTGAATGTCTAAATGGCCTAGCAAGAGCTCTGTAGGTCATTATGACTCCCAAACCCTGCTTCCTCACTCTTGGCCACTGTACTCATTCACCACTCCTTGTAGATGTAGAAATGCACGACTGGATCCTCTAACCTGTAGAGTCATTAGGCACTTCCAAAAAAATAGAAAAGAAGTATTTAGCATAGGGTAGAAGTATCGGCAGGAAGTTTAGCACAAAGTAAATGCAAAAGTCCAGAAGGTGTGGAGGAAAGAGTTAAAATGCTGCTCTATAGTTATTGTTCCAGATGTTATCACTTCGTGTCAGGACAACTAAAACTTGCTGCTAATCTGTCTCCATGCTTTCAGATATCCTCCCCCTGCATCTGCCCTGCACACTGCCATGATTGCCATCTGCACACCACTGCCCTACTCATCTGTACATCCCCTACTGCCGAGCATATCGTAATGCAAGCACCCAATAATGACTTATTAATTTAACATTTGTCCACTGGTTTAAAATTTTGATGGTTCCCCCATCACTACCACCATGACTTTCAGTCTTTTTTTTACCCATAGAAACCTTTGTTAAAATGAGTTTATTTGGAAACACAAAACACAAAGGCATTAAATAGAGCTGCCCAGGTTGAAGTGGTCCCTCCTCCTGTAGCACTGATCTCTGAAAAGGACATCATGAAAAATGCTTTGAAAACCACTTACTTACAGTCTGAAAGCTGAACTCTAAGCCTTTTCAAAACTATATCCATATGCGTCTTCATTGTCTCATCCTCTCTAAGGTGAACCTTCTCCTTCAGACTATTCAGCACCCTCTGAGCTTGCCCTATTCATCCTTCCTGCAGTGACTTCTCCAACTGGAATTCTTTCTGTCCTCTCCTCTGCCTTATCCTTCGAAGTCTAGCTCAAGCCCATCTCCTTCCCTCATCCCCACCAACTAGGCCTGCCCTGATCCTTCCTTTTAGGAAAATCATTGTTTGAACCTGGGGCACCATTTTGGAATATTCAATACTTAGTCTGGCATGGTTAACTGTCTCTTATGTGTGTATCTGAAATTTCTAAACTAATCTATTTGCTTCTGAAAGACAGTAATCATATCTTACATTTTCACAAAGATCTGGCACATGGCATGTGGTCCATACATATGAGCAGAGATGTAGGTCTGTTCACATTACAGGTCCCTTTACATCAAGAGAGAGGAGTCCTACGATCCACTTTCTTCCTATTATTGGAGTCATGCCTCTAGATGGGACCAGGTGTTGGTATTGCGGTATGCCTTATTTGTGGAGCTCAAACACTCTGAAAGGCAAGAGGATTTATAGATGAGTTCCTGTGAAGTTTGCAGTAAGCCAGGAACTCTCCAGATTAGCCACCAAGATCACGCTCTCTGTCCACAACTTAGGTATCTATCTTTTGCCCATCTGAAGGGCTATGCCTGGAACTAGAAGGAATTTGACAACTGAAAACCTTCGATGACGTCTGACAGAATCATCACCAATATGATAATACAATATATAACAGTGTGATGCTAAGGCCCCAAGAATAAGAGACAGTGCTCTGTCCAGACCCCTCAGATCCCTCACTATTTACATTCATGTTATCACCTCTATCTTCTTGGAGGGCTACTTCAAGCTAAAAGAACCCACTGCACATGCTGGAAATGCCTGGCATTTAACACACACACACACAGACAGACACACACACACCAGGGAGGGGAGGGGTATGCAGGCTTTAGCCAGTAACTATAAATACCCCAGCTCCTTCTTCCACTGGCTGAGAAAATTCTAAGACATGTGTTTTGCAGTGTTTCCTAGAGTGTCTCCATGGAATAAAGCAACAGTTTCCCACTATGACAACTGACATAAAGCTCTCCCTTAAGTGACTGACTTCTCTTCCCCCATCGCTCCTCCTCACTTTCTATGTTCCTTCCACCTTCCAATAAACCAAATGCGTTCAAATCCTTGTCTCAAGGTCTGATTCTAGGGAACCCAAACCAAAATACCAAAGCCATCAACCTAGACACAGGAGTCATCAGAGAGGGGCCTGTGTCAACATGAATGCTCTGAGTTGGTGGCCAAGTAAGTATGTGTGGACCTCCTTCTTACAAAATGAAATGCATCCTTCATACTTCACCTCAGAGACTACATGTTCCTCTCCCTCTTTCCCAGCAGAAGAGCATTAACAGAGGACATGAACAGCCCACCATACTCCACAGTCACAGAAACTCTTCTTTCCAACTCTTCTCATTGGCCTCTACTCTTATTTAAGTTCTCAACCCCCCACACAACACATCTCCCAGGAAGCCCTCTCTGATCCTTCCTATCTCTCCCTCTCACTCCCACATACCCTCCATTCCCCCAGTCCTAACACCAACAGCCTGTTCGTGATTGCTGCTTTCTCTACTTCCCACCAGACTGTAAGCTCAGTGGAAGCTAGAACTGTATTTCATTTTTGTGTTTACCCTCAAAATATAACATGGGCTCTGGTACAGAGTAAGTACTTAAAGGATCATTGTTGCATGAACGAATGAATGAATTCAACTTTACAAATGCCTATACTAATCCTGGTCATTGTTTATGATCTTTGATCATATTCTCTTCCACTTACCAAAGTGATTGACCTAAACTCATAGGATACTTGAGTTACGAAAGACCACATAGATCCCTTAGGAGGTTATTTTCACAGGAAAACTCAGATCAGTACATTACAAGGCCAGGATTCAGAAAATCTGGCTTCTACTGCTTTTAGATGCATAACCTTGAATAAATCTCAAGTTAATTCTCTCATTCAACAAACCCCCTGGACCTGTCTCCCTATCTATAAAACTGGAAATCTGCCTTACCAACTTTGAAAAGCAGTGTCCTTCTCTCAATATTTATTGAGCACTAGCTAGTTGCCAGGTCCTCTGCCTGGAACTGAAAATATAATACCCTGCACTCAGACTGTCCTCAAGTTGCTGGTACTGGTGATGATCCAGTGGGATAAAGAATGCATCCTACAAAGGGGGAAATTGATATTCAGAAAGGTATGTTATCTGTGCAAGTTCACACACTAGTTAAAAGAATAACCAGACTTCAAAAACAGCTTTATAGTAAACAAAATACCACCTTTCTACCTCCAGTACGAAGCTCATATGTTCCTGCCCTTGCCTTAGATTTTAGCGTAGCTTTATATTTCAGTGTGCAATCTAATTTTAGCAGCAGGCTGGGTGATATGGCCAAAATTAGCCAAATAGTAAAGAAATAAAATGGCAGTCACTCAACAAGTGCTGGCCACATTAAATCAAAGTGAATAGTTGGTTTCATAAGACTGGGAAAGTCCAAGGACCTGGAGCACTTCAAGCACTCCAGGTTATCTAATCAGGTCAATTCAACTCCTTTCCACTCCATTCAATAAGCCTTTATTGACTGCCTATGATGCAGGACACTGCACCAGGATGGATGATACAAGGATGAACCTGGAAGACTAAAGAATATGTACAAAGGTCTAATCTTAAGTGAAAGCAGCTGCTGCTACCATGTCTGGTGTTAGTTGCTGCCTGGTCAGTGTTTGTTGAGTGAATGAATGATGAGTTCGCATATTCCAATGATATTTACCTTTTTAAAAGAGCAGATACTCTGAGTCACATAAACTTTATTTGAACCCTAACTGTACTGCTTACTAAGTCTCCGTTTTCTCATCTGTAAAATGATGATAATACCGCATCCCTCCCCCACTTCATTTTTTTTTTTTACAAATAGTTTCTTGAACATTTACAGGAACCAAGGTTTTAAGAAAGTGAGTATGGTACTGGTTTCACTACTAAATGATGGGTTTTAGAGCTCCTCCTTGTACCCCTTCTTCCCAAGTCTTTGGGATCTGGTCCTTAGAGCATGGACTGCTACAGAATCCTAACTGCAAAGCCATCCTGCTTAGAGACTTTGGACAAGTCTGTTCAACTGTCCAAGGCAAGTCTATTCATCTATAAAATGAGGGCAACAACAGTAGCTAACTCACAGGATTAGTGTGAAGACTAAGTAAGACAACATGGGGAAAGCTCCCTCTCAGTGACTGGCACAGAATAAGCATTCAATAAATAATAGTTCCCTTCCCTTATGCTGCTTCCTCCTTGCTGCCTTAACCCTAGCACACCAGGGTCTCAAACTCACTTCTCACCTTTCCACAGGGACCTTCCAGTCCGCATTTAGTAAATGCTCCTACCTGTACCACATTAAAAACAAAATCAGAAAGATCTCCCTCAACCTGAAATCTACCATCTATTATAAGTAGCCATGCAACCACCCCACAGCATAGGAGCCCCACCGTAGGCCACCTAATTGCCAAGGACACAGATCCTGTACCAGTGAAGGTCATGGAAAGGAGAGGATCACCCCAAGCCCTCTTTAACTCCAAAGAGAACCAACTCACCTGTGCCCCACCCACCTGGTCAGAGTTCAGAGTAAGCTTAAAGAGAAATTCCATCTGCTGGGGGATGATGAATCTGTGTGCATGTCCCCAGAGGCACCTAGGGGCTCAAGGGGGCTGCTTCAGGAAGGACGACTCCATTGCTGAGCTTGCAGCGCCACCTTGTGGGAAATCTGGTCAACACAGTTACTTTAATCCCACAGTCGAAGGCATCAACCTCTGGAGCCCATGGATTCCATCAGGGCCAACACTTAACAGGTTTGTACCATGATTGCCTACCAAAGGAAATAGATCCATTAGCCCTTTCTTACCAATCAACATATTCAACTACCAATCAGAATTTCCCCTGGGAAACTGTAGTGTGGGAAGTATGGGGGGTGGGGGGGGGCGGGGAAGAATTGTTGTATGGACCTGAGCTCAAATCCTCCAGTTCAAAACCTACTGAGCCCTACACCTACTGGGTGGTCTAAGGCAAGTTACTGCTTAGCTTCCACATCTTCAGAATGAAGGCAGTTGTACTGATCTAGCAAGGTTTGTAAAGCATTAAATCAATTCTGTATATAGAACACCTGGAACTCAGTAAATGTTTGTTCATATACCCTACCACCACCAGCAGCATAAACTACTGTGAGCTTACTGTGTAGACAGTCTTCTAACCCAAACCAAGGAAAGTAATGTTGAAATTAGTCTGTGGGTCCCATTTTCCAAAAGCTTGTAAAGTGTTTAAATAACTTCCCATCACTTTCTTCATAACCTTCTTCCCCAGAGACCCAAGTTAAGAACCTCTTATTAAGACCCTTTTCTTTCCTTCTGTCTCACTATAAGAAGCCACACAAGAATTCATGTAAGAGAGGGTTTAAGCTTTCAAAGATTCAAACATAATGATCTCATGAAAAGAAAGGTAACAATAAAAGGGCATAGACACTGCCCTGGCAACAGGCCCTGAGCACTGGGTGGTTGGTGAACCTGTCTCCACAATTAACTGGAAAAGACTTGAAAAGGAGGATTTGATATCATGATGGAAGTGTGGCATTAACCTACATCGTAAAAGCTAGAAAGGGATTCAAACACCATCTCTCCCACCCTACATTTTACACAGGAGTAAACTAAGGCCCATGAGGATGGAGCTTTGCAAAAATCACATAAAATTAGTGACAGAGATTGAGACAAAACCCAGATGTCTGAAGTACAGAGAGCAAGACACTTTGACGTATGAAAAAAGGAGGTGTTTTAAATCAGCAGGGAAAAGAAAGATTAGCTGATAAATAACACTGGGGTAACTAGCTGGCCATTTTAGAAAAGGAAATAAAGCTAGATTCTTACCTCACTTCCTATACCAAAATAAATTCCAGAGAGACTTAAAAAACATTTACATAAAGCAAAGAAATACAATTAGAGAAGTAACAGAAAAAGAAATCAGTTAAGAAGTTTGGAGTGAAGAAACACCCTTCTAAGTATGACATAGATCCCAGAAGCCCTAAAGGAAAAGACTGCTAAATCTGACTATATAAAATGTTTATACTTCTGCACAAGAAAATAAAGTTTTTTTTAAAAGATTCTATTTATTTATTTGACAGAAAGAGAGGTCACAAGCAGGGGGAGGGGGAGCGGGAGACGGAGAAGCAAGCTTCCTGCTGAGCAGGGAGCCCAATGTGGAACTCGAACCCAGGACCCTGGGATCATGACCTGACCTGAAGGCAGACACTTAACTGACTGAGCCACCCAGGCACCCCGAAAATAAAGTTTAAAGAACACAGAAACTTTAGAGAATATTGGCCACTCAATTGCTAGACAAAGGGCCAATTTCCCTACTATAAAATGAGTTTTTACAAATCAATGAGGAGAAGCCACACAACCAAATAGAAATGCTAACATCCAATAAGTAGATACGAGTATGCTTAGTTACACTCATAATGAAGAAAACACAAATTAAATCAAATGGGGATACCACTTTATATCCCTACCAGTTTGGCAAAATAAGTATAGCTTAATAATACTCGCTGTTGTCAAAGATGAGAGAAAATAGGCACTTTCATACACAATGGAACTATAAACTGGTCCAAGTTTTTAGAAGAACAATTTGGGAAAATCTACTTCCCCAATTCAAGGTGCAAATACCAGCATCTTTTTTTGTTTTTATACATACATGCTCTCATGTGCAGGTCCAGAATCTCCTTCCTGAGGGGTCATCCCAGGAAGTTCAAGGGCTTCTCAGAAGGAAAGGGTGGCTGTCAGCCCTGCTCATAACTTCCAGCAAAAAGAGATTTGGAAAATTAAATGTGTTTGGACTCCTACAAGTGCTTCTCATTCCCCACAGCTCTGAATCACTGTGGGGGGGGGGGGGGCTAGTTCTGGAGTATTCCTCAGACAGTTCTTCCCCACTGCATCTATCACCCTTGTTGTCCCTGCCTCCATCACTGGGATTCTTCCAGAGTGGGCGATGCCCACCTCCCAGTGCCAGCTCAGAGAAGCAGGCTCCTCATCACACTGGGGCCCTTGAGGTTTTCTTCACACAACTACATAAGTCCCCCTTTATTATGGGGGGGGGTGTTCCAAGACCCCTAGTGGATGCCTGAAACCACAGGTAGTACCGAACCCTATATACACTATGTTTTACCTATACATAAATACCGTGAAAATAAAAGGAAACCTCATTTAAAATGGAGTCGTAAGCCCTGCACACACCAGTCCCACAGCCTACAGAACCAGCAGGAAGAATGGATAACCATTTCAACAAGGGAGGGCACATTTCACATAGGAATTTATCTCTTGTCTTTAAATAAAGGAAGGAAGAGCCCACCGTGCCCCAGTAAGAATGCATGAATTGCAGCCTGTGGCCACTTGGACTGCCACCACCTCAAACTCTTGTCCTTCTCCAGTGAACTTCTGCTCAGAACAACCCTCCCAATTTCCTTCTAAAGCATAATCAAAGCAGACCTTCCCTTTGTTTCTGCAGACGTGCCTACTGTTCACCACCGCCTGCTAGGCCCGAATTGCAGCTCCTCTGCTTTTCCTGAGTAAACTCATCGTTTTACTTAAATGAAGTTGCTCTTCACCCTGTTTAGAGTTAACGCTAAGTATGTTGAAGTTTAACTTACAAATTAGACATAGTAAGAGATTAACAACGATAGTTAATAATAAACAGAACAATTATAACAACATACTGTACTGAAAGTTATGAGAATGTGGTCTCTCTTTCTCAAAATACCTTCTTGTGCAGGACTCGCCCCTCTTCTTGCGATAACGTGAGAGATAAAATGCCTGCGTGAGGCGATGACGTGAGAAAATGACGCAGGCGTTGTGACATAGTCCAGCGTATGACGTATTCTGACGACCGGAGGGAAGAAGGGTCGTCTGCTTCCAGACCATGGTTGACTGGGAGTGACTGAGAACTGCAGGAAACAAAACTGCAGCTCGCGGGGAGGACAGCATTCCCCTTTTCTGGCCGGAGGGTGCCTCCCAGCGTGGAGGTGAGGTCCAGCATCAGTCCTTCACGGGCTGGGAGGGGTGGTGCTCTGCATCAGTGGAAACATGCCCCAGAGGGCTTGGGAGTAGGCAGAGCCTGAGTGCTGTGACAGATCCGGCCACTGCCAGAGGAGCTGGTGTTGGACCCTCTTCTAGATACCAGACGTTCTTTGAAAGTCTGTGAGCCCCTGGGTTACCGCCAGACCACAGGGCTCCATGCAGGTGCTACGGGCTCAAATGTTCACTCAGAGCCACGTCGCCAGAAAGCAAGGGAGCTGCAGGAGAGCTTGTTCCTGCACACTCATCACTTTTCCACATCACTAGGATCACCCAAATCTACTCCCAAAAGCTCTCCCTCAATCTGAATCTCAGGCAGAAGGTGAGAGCAGGAAGGAAAGGGGAGAGGAGTAGAACCCCCTGCCTCCCAGAGGGACTTCTTACATCCATTGGCCTGACTCCTCCCCACAGTTTCCCATTGGCTCCATTAAACCGTTTATTCAAGGCAGGGACCCAGCCTGGTGCACAGCTGTAGATGAAAGACGTCGACCGTCCCTCAAGATGTGCTCGAGAGATGTGCTCGAGCGGGAGAGCAGCTGCCAGTTGCTTTCACTGAAAAAGAATAGTTAGTGGATGATGCGGCTGTCCCTTCTATGAGAAATGTGATTGGTAGGAATTTGCCTTACGGAAATAATTGAACAAGGACACAATGATAGCCATCGTAGCAGAAAACTGGAAACAACGTAAATGTCCGTAAATATGAGAGTGGTTAAATAAACTAGAGCATATCCATACCACACAGTGCCACACAGCATTAACAGCAATGCGGTAGATTACTGTTTACCGATGTGAAAAGGTGTGCAAGATTCTCTAGTAACAGAAAAAGCCATACTGCAAAGCATTTTTATACTCTATAAAAATAACAAACACTCTAAGCCAGGTACTCTAAGTACCTTGCATATATTAACTCATTTACTCCTCCTAACGACCCTATGGCGTAGATGTCCATTTTACACATAGGGAAACTGAGGCCCAGGGGGGTCATGTAACTGCAGTGAGCCCATGAAACTAACAGGGTCTCAGAGTTATCATAGGAACCCAGGCAGGCTGGCTCCAGGATCCAGCATCTCAACACCACACCTCCTTTTTCTCTGTAGGTGAGTCTGCCCATAGTTGTTTGGAAAGAAACCCAAGGAAATTCTTAACACCGGTTACCTCCAGGAGTCAGGATTAGGAGATTGCAGAAATGGGAGGGGAAGTCTTACCTTTTAATATATGGCCTTCTGTACTACTTGACTATTTTTATAATAAGCATGCATTGCCTTCACAATATAGACACATTTACATGTATTTGTTGTTTACAATGAGTCTCCAGACCTGAGCCAATGCCATCATCCACCTTGAGCCCCATCCACTAAAACTCCCTACACTGATTTGCTAAAATCCTACTCACCCTTTACTCACTCATCCATTAACACCGAATCTGCTGACCGCTGGGCCTGCTCACAGGATGCACTGTCTTACTTAAAACCTCCGAGCACTGTCACCAGTCATGACAAACTCTGTGAGGCACTTCATATTCAAACCTGGTATTTTGGCAACACTAAACAGGTCTTCCCTGCTCACAAATTTCTGTCACTAGCTTCCCTTCTGTCCCCTCTTCCCGGATTGCTCTTACCCAGCCATCCATTTCCATCCCCACTGGTGGAACTCTTACTCATCTTTTCATGACTGTTCAAGAAGAAGGACCCCAGTCTGGCAGCTTTCCCCAAACTCCTCACTGATGTCCCTTCCCCAACAAGAATGAGTTTGGTGCCTCTCCTCCTGCTTCCATAAACTCTGCCTGTGTCTCAGTCCTGGACTTCACACATCATTTTCAATGCCTGACATGTGCACCTGTCTCCTGGGAGCTCCGTGAGGGTGCTCATCTTTGCTTCCCGGACAACTAGCATAGGACTGGCCAAGTATAGATGCTCAAGAACATGGGGGAACTAGGGGCACCTGGCTGGCTCAGTTGGTGGAGCATGTGACTTGACCTCGGGGTCATGAGTATGAGCCCCACGTTGGGTATAGAGATTGCTTAAAAATAAAATCTTTTAAAAAAAGAACATTTGGGAACTAATAGAAAATATTTAAAAATAATAGCTAGCCCTGTCATATGCCAGGCACTTAACCCTTTACATGGATTAACTCTCAATTAATCCTCACAGAAGCCTTATGATGGAGGAACTATAATTATAGTTCTAGCCAAGACACCTTTTAAAAGCATTAAGTGATCATGTCATTTGCTTAAATTCGCACAGCTGGAAAGTAGTAGGGGTCAGATATAGAGCCAGGCATGTGACTTCAGAACCACAGGCTGAACCCCTGTGCTACAGCTACTTCTTGATGGAGAACTAAACTAATTCCAGGCTTCTAACTCCCCTCCAGACCCCCTATCACTTCCTAAGCTCCGACCTGGGAATGTAGCACCCATGAAGCCTATGCTTATGGAATGCAGATACCATTTCCTTGTTCCATCAAAGCTCCCAAAGGGGAAGCCAAGCATTGTCATTTGTGCTACCCCAGTGATCAGCCCGAGCCTTGAGCCCAGCAGCTGGTACTGAGGTGAATATCCTCAGAAGGAAGGAAGGAAAGGAGGGAGGGAGAAAAAAAGGTATGTCACCTCTTCTGAGTCAGTTGTTTGGGTAGAAAACAACTTCAAAACAGCATCTGAGCCTGTTTGCTATGTTTCTTCTTTCTAAAGAGAATAGGATGGTCCTACTTCCAAGAATTCCTAGCCCCATCAAAGCGCCTCAGAACTGACACTACAGCACCACCTTGTGTTCAAAGGCCATTATGTCACCCTAGTTGAAGTCCCATTTTTCCAGTTTGATGAATGGTAATGATCACACACACACACACACACACACACACACACACAGTCATTTATACCCCAACCCTTTACAAAATACCTTCGTGCGGTGGTCACAGAGTGCTCTGCTTACATCCCCTGTCAGTAAAGGACTTGTCACCCAGCTGTGGGAAGTGTCAGCCCCAGGAATTACCTCTGCTGCGGAGAGCTGCCTGGCCCACAGTCACATCCTTCCTAGGGAGACTCACATACAATGACTGACGGATGCAGTGGTGTAAAGACTGGTGATCTTGGCCCAACTAAAGATACCTCTGAAGAGCCATTCTTGCTCCAGAGCTCCCCCATGGTTGGCTGAGGCTGTCACTGGACCTGCATTTCAAAGAGCTTCCTCCTGTCCCCAGTCCTGCTTCCTATCCCTCTTTTCCATAGGCGTCTATCTGGAGGTGACACCTTAATAACCGTCCTGCACACTACGCTCCATCGCAGAATCTATTGCCACAACACTGCCTCTGAAATGTGGGAGCATCTCTGTTTATTCATCTATTCAAGAAGCATTTATTAAGCCTACGTGTATTAAGGAATGAATTAGACACAAGACCGAATTCTCTATTTCTCTAATCTGGAGCTTCAGCTAGTCTAAACGCAGCTCCTGATTCCGTAGCTGGTTATAGGCAGGCGAGACTACAAATAAAACAGGTGAACTAGTTCATAGGACCAAAACCCTCTCCGAGGTCCTGAAGTAACAATGGAAATAGAACATCAGGGCCACATTGAACTTTTATCAATGTTATGTGACCTGCCAATCATGGGAAAGGGGATGGAGATTTCCCACATGGATTCAAAGAGTACATTTTGCAATTTTTTTAAATTTTTTAAGTTAGAAGTGAAAAAAAGAAAATAAAAAAAGACCTTTCCCATGGCAGCATCTTGTTACCCTTCCTGGCTTTAGCCCCTTTCCTTAACCAAAGCAATTAAGGGGATTCCTGGCGAGGTATCAGATGCCACCAGTACTCTGACCCCTAATTCAGAGATGCAGGTCCTGGGACTCTCCCACCAATTTTCTAAATGGGAGCTCCTCAATTCTTCCATCATGTGTTTCAACATTAGAGCACCAAAGCATCTTCAGTCAGCGCCAGCCTCACAAATCCCAGTATTGTATAGACTACATATCACTTAGCGGGAGAAAGCCAGGCATTCTAAGGGCACGCATGTTGTCTCTAGTAGCTCTGAACGGCTAACAAAATGCAGAACATCACTGAGTGGACACCCATTGTTCCTGTCTATCCAGCACCCGCACATCTTCCATATCTGGGATACCTCAGCTTCTTCTGGGAAATACTCTCTTCTTGCTCTAACCACATGGTTCTCACAGGGCTGTTATGTCCGTATGTGATTCCAGCACCTCTATCAGCACCAACACGGGGGAGAGACCACACCTCACAAAAGAAGTGTGGATTCACCAACCCCTGGAGGAAAACCATAGCAGAGTGCAACCTAGTAAGAAATAAACATGCAGAGTAGTAAAAGCTGCTGGCTTGTTACAGTCTAAACAGGTCACTCACCTCTCTAGGTCTTCTCTGTTTACAACAGGAGTAAAAACAGTCCCCATTTTATGATCTATTATGTATCAGGTGCTGTGCTTGGGCTTTACTTAGCCTACTGCCCTTACTTCTCTCAACAACTTAGGGAGGTTGTTATTATTTATTCCCATTCTACAGATGAGGAAGTGCTGGCTCAGAGAAGTTAAGCAACTTGTCCAGGGTCACCGAGCTAGGAACAGGCAGGGCTTGTATTTGAACCTAGTTTTGTTGGTGTAACAACAAAGCCCAGCTTTTTTGCTTCACATATTGCCAGCTCTTAATAGTGCTTCACAAGTTCTTAAAAGAGTATATGTAAGAATTATTCCTAGCACAGCACCTGTACAACACAGGCACTCAATAAAAGCTAGGAGAGAATGTAGCCCAGGTGGAACGGTAACTATTCAGTGGAAACTTGCACAATGGACTGCACAGCCCAGCCCACCGCCATCACAGACCCGAATCTGTCATAAAGATTGCTAAGTGACAATGAATATGGAAGAGGCAGTGCACGCTCCCTTACCCAGATCATTTCTCACAGAAAGAGTGTCTAGGAAGCAATTTCAGGTGCTACTGAGACCCAAGCTTGCCTGAGAATTTCTCCCCTGTCACTACAGCTCTTCAATTCAATGAACACCCTCGCTCTTTCTCTGCCTCAGGCGAGAGGTTTATAGGTGTTCCTGTATTTTCATCACATCCCTCCGCTCCCATGATTGATGCTTTTAGCATAAATGATCTGCCCCTCAGTCACTAATTGCCTGCGTTTCAGGAATTTCTTCTGTGGCCACAGAAAAGTCAATGAGTCATCACTCACCCCCACCTCAACCTCCTTCCAAGGCAAAACTGAAGCAGTGAGGCCAGAGCAATAGTATTTTATGGACAGGTTTCTGCAAGCAAAGACAATGAAGCTTCTAAGTGACCTAAGAAGAGTAGTGAAGAAAGTAACATTCATGGTCCTTACCCAGCATATCTGACATCTGGTGGGGATCAATTTTTAACATCTCCTTCCTCCATAAAATAAATTTAATTTTGGTAATAATCATGAAATAAAACAAATAATCAGGATGATAAAACAAAGAATGCAAGTGGTAAAAATGTTCTTTTTTGGCACTATGCATATCTACTCATGCCAATAAAAATTAAAACTGAAATAATTAAAGTAGAAAAGGGAGCAAGTATGGGTTAACACTTCATATTTATGTTAGCTACTTTAAAAGAGAGGGTCATAAACATGTAAAGAAATGCTTCCAAAAGACTGAACTGCACAATGTTTCAAGAATGATTGGCACAAAGAAGGAAGGAACTGGAGTAACTCAAACTCTGCTTCTTCGTCTTGCAATCCCTGTGCTATCCATTTTTATTTTGAATCTACGGCTTAAAGGCAGAAATATATGCCCAAAATGGGCTAACACAATTCCACATGGTTTCGAATTTACTTTCCAAACCCACCTGTGTAGCTGAGTCCATGTGTGTTAGGGGCTCATGGAATAACTGGAAGTTCTCCAAATTAATTTCCACATAAATTACAATTTTTAATAAAAGATAAGTAACACAAATGTACTAGATGATGCATGTATGTGCATGTTGAAATTATTCAAACTCCACAGTATCCACAGTGGTCTGTTTCTTTCTTTTTTTCAGGGACAAGTATTTTGTAACTGACATTGTTTAGAATTGCTAGTTTATGGTGACAATAAAAAGCAAACCAATTTCCAGACAGCTTTATTACTGTTTCATAAATTCTCCACAGACAGAGCACCCCCTTATTGCTTACATGGGCAGCGGACACTTCAACCACCCCACCCTTGTTACACCACTGGTATTGGCTTCTCTGTTTAGATTCCTGCTTTGTCCACAAACCGTGCTACACACTTTAAATATGCTACTTCTTTTAATCCTCACAACAATCTTGTTAGATGTATTAATATACTCAGGACGTTGCTAAGCACACAGAGGAAACTCAATGAACGTTAGTTCTCATCTTCATCATCATCATCATCCATCCCATTTACTCATTTGAAGCCGAGGCACAGAGAGGCTAAGTAACTTACTCAGTGTGACCCAGCTAGTAAAGAGCAGAACCAGAATGTGAATTCCAATCTACGTGACTTCAAAAGTGAGTTCCATCCACAACACCATTTGACCAAACATGTGCAGGCTGGGTATTGTGTAGCAGAAAGAGAAGCTGCCTGCCTTCAACAGGATTGAACAGATCCTGGATTCAAGTGTCCCGAACACTTGTGTTCTGTTAACTCCTTCTCACACTGGTTTTTCATAATATCTGACATTCAGCCTTTCATCTTTCTTTACAGTTTTTTCTTTTTTTATTTGTTTCATTTTATTTTAATGTAATATTTTTTTAAATTCCAGTTAGCTAGTATACGGCGCTATATTAGTTTCAGGTGTACAGTATAATAATTCAACACTTCCATACATCACCCAGTGCTCATCACAAGTGTCCTCCTTAATCCCCACCCCCTATTTCACCCATCCCCCACCCGCTTCCCTCTGGAAACCATCAGTTTCTTCTCTATAGCTAAGAGTCTGTTCTTGGTTTGTCTCTCTCTCTCTCCCTCTCTCTGTCTCTTACTTTTCCCCCCATGCTTATTTGTTTTGTCTTTCCAATTTTAAGTAACAGGCAGAGCATTTGTTAGAGTTTAAATATTTCTGTGATCATTGGATAAATGTGTGTGCCACCCATAGGCTGACAGCTGCAAGAAGGTGGGGTGGGACCACATCTGCTTTGTTCCCAGAGTGTTCCCAGCACCGAGCATAGTCCTAGAATATTATAGGCATCAAAAACGCATAAGTTTCATGAGTAAAGAATGAATGACTGGAAGAGCTTTTTCAAGTATATTTTCAGATTAAATGGTGTCCTCACAGCAGAACAGTGAGGACACTATTTTGCTTATTCTTAAATGAAAAAAAATGAAGGTTGAAAAAACGAAACTTCCATTCCAAGATTCTTCACTTGAGTTACTTTCTTGTTATTTCCCTTAATTTCAGATCCCTCGGCCTTTCTTCAGACCTGCCTGGAAACCTGCAGTAAGCCAGCACCTGCCTCCTTGGTTTCTATATGTTTAACTCCTATTCCCCTTGCCTATGTTCCCAGCTACACTGTGAGCTCTGTAAGGCAGGGGTGGTGTCTTGCTCTCTGTTGGAACCCCAGCACTTATGTACATATTATGTACATGTTTTATGTACATATTATGTGTAACACATTGTGGATGTAAAAAACATGTATAATACAGACAGCCATATGCACAATAAATAATAACCTGAATATGAGTCTAAGTCTGCTTTCTGTTGGCCATGTGTTCTTGGACAAGTCACTTACACACTTTGAGCCCAGTTTACTCATAGATGAAATGGGGATAATAAAACCTCCTTGTAAAGTTTCTGCAAGGATTAAAAATGCTAGGATACCTAGAATAGATCCTGAAACCTGATTAGAACCCAACAGATGATGAATGCTTATTTTCCCTGCCCTGCTCAGCTGCAGGGACAGAGGGCCTTCTGACCTACCTCCAGTTGTGGTGGCAGGAGGCTGTAACACTCATAGGTAGTTTGGCCCAAGTAGGGTAGGATCCAGAGAGGTATTTAGGGACCACAGCTTGTGTAGTAATTAAAACTGCCCCTTCACCTTGTGGGACACAGAAGGAATGAGTATTGTCACTGCAAGCACTTGCTCAGAGATTCAAATTCTGAACACTTTCTCCTCAGAGAAAGAAACACCAGCTGGGGCCACCAGCTTGTGGGGTTCAAGGTACAAGGAGCTCAATGGCACATACTGTAGAAGCACAAAGCCCCTGAGCCCTGGGGAGAAAAGTGGGGCTTTCATCTCCTAGTCTCTCCTGCTTCACCTTCTAGGCACCTGTTTTTCCACACTTCTCTCTAGTTTACTCCATTTTTGCCAGAATGGAAGCTTTCCTCTTCTCTGAGTGCACAAGGTTGCTTCCCTCACCTGTGCATATGAAGGCTGCTTGCCTTAGCTGGAGACGGGGGCGGGGGGAGGTGTTACAGCACAGCACAGAAGCAGCCTCCTCACCGCTTCCTTGACGCCCTTCACCACAGAGCCTCGAGGACCCTTCAGCTCACCTGCTTCCAGTCAGTCTCTCTTGTCTCAGCTTCCTCCTCCTCCTTCCTTTGCCCCTTACCTCACCCCAACAGCTGTCCTCACCTCATTCCCTACCCCAGAAACTCCCTATTTTTCTCCCTTTATATCCAAAAGCATAGAACCAAAGTTTTCAAGTTATTAAAAGGAACAAAACACCTGCCATTGAATATTACCTGCTCTCTTTAAAGGTATAGTGAATGTATAAATAGCAAAATATTTTCTGGGGCACATTTAATAAATATCATATCCTCCTTAGTTGCAGCAGTTCTGGAATTCTACCTTGACCCACTTCTTATCACTAGCCTCGAGTGCTTATAGCCACCCCTCCCTCCTGGCAGTGTCCTAACGCTGGTTTAAGTCTCCAATACTAATGTACCCCTCACTCAAAGGATCCATGAGCTTCAAATCGATTCAGCGTTTATAAATTACCAGGTACTGTAAAAGGAGATACAGATAATATTAATCAACATTGCTCCTCTTCAAGAACCTGCATTCTAGCAAAAGACAGGTATATACACAACCGGACTGGATACAATTTGCTTTCAGTTGGTTTTATGAGTCAATTACCACAACCTAATTTCTTTCCGAGACACAGTTCTGAAGTTCATTTCTTTTCTAGCTAGTCTCCATGCTTCTCTCTCCCTTTCATGAAGAGGATAGCTACCTTGAGACTAGCTAAAAGAAAAGGGTTGAGTGGGAAAATAACACCCTCAATATGGTATTTGCTTAATGTCTTAAATCTTTATGTGCCTTGTAATCCAAATTTTTCAGCCACATCTTCTTCTATTACATAGAAGAGATCCCCTACCATGGACCTCTGGAGCAAGAGCAAGAGCAAGAAATAAACTTCTATTCTGTTGAACCATTACATGCCTGGGTCCATCACATGCTATTACATGACTAGCCTGTACATGCTAATTTTAAAGCTACTTGCAATACAAGACAGAATGACGTAAATGCGAGGTAGAGATATAAGGCATGTGCTTTGAAAAGCACAGATGAAGAAATGATATTTTCTCCTTAATATTTATTGTTTAGTGTATCAGATTTTATCCTCACAATAACACTGCTGAGTATATTTTCACTCCTTTGTATAGCTCAGGAGAGTGAGATTCGAAAAATTAAGGAATTCGTACAACATCACAAAGCTAACTTTAAGCGGAAATGGTATACAAATTTAAGTGCTGCTTCAAAACCCATAGTCTGTCCATGACACCATGTTACCCCTGTAGTGGAGGTCAAAGGACTTGACATGGAGCTAGTATATGAACTGGGCCTAAGACAATGAACAGGCTGTAAAGCCTAATATCAGACACAGTGTAAAGTATTCCACTGATATCACAGCTTTGCATAAGTGGCCCAGAGTTATGTCATAGTGACAACAAAAATTGGAAGCAAACCTTATTTAATTCATAAAGCCACTTTCTGGAGAGATAATTAATATTCTTGAGTGGAACATGCATTTGTCCTCTTCTGGGTACACAAGTCATTGGGATGATGGGCCCATCCACCATCTGTCTGGGTAAGTGATAACTGCCAAAAACTGGGGGCGGAAGCTCTTAGCGGAGTGAGGACATAGCATCAGCAGTTGGCTTGAGCATCCCCGTTTAGAACACACCAATTAAGAGAGCTAATTAGGCTTCCACTAGATCCCAGTGGGATTCATTAAAGTAAAGTCTTGTAAAATATTTCATCCCAGAACATGTATTGGGATAATCCAGAAGAGTGATTTAATTAGAAGATTAAAACTCATTGAAGTAGATTCCAGAATGGAAGTGTTTCTGTCAAAACAACATGGAGATCACTATTCCAGGGCAAAAGAAAGAAAAAAAGACAAGCCAAGTGTCCTCTGCCTTCCTTTTTAATGGGCAGATGGCTGCAGTTATTCATTTCTTAAGGTTCAAGCATATAAGAGTAACTTTCATTGAGTCTTTCCTGCCATGATTAAACCACATCAATAATATAGATCTCAATTCCTCCTCCCAGTGTTGCAAAACTGTGAAGTCATTGGGGACCTGGAACTTCCCACAAAATTCCTGTTCAAGGTCAGCCTTGCACTGGAGTTCTGTGTATCCCCTTCCAGACTGTGAGCCAAGCACAAGCTGTGTCACATAAAATTAATGCAAACCCAGCACCTGGTAAACCCAGAGTCTAAACTGCTCCAGGCAATGGAAGAATATACTTGAAATTTGCATGGGTCCTATACAGCCCCAAGCTTCGAACTCTACCTGTGAGTGAGGTCCTGCCTCTACTTATGTATGCGAACCTCAACTTCTGCAAAATACTTTCAGAATCTTTCCAAGAATTTCCGAGACGTGTCTAACCTATACTCTGGAGCAAAGCCAAGCCACTACCTTATGAGTGCCAGAGTCTGTCTCCTCTTCCCACACCTCTTCTCCACTTCCCAAAAACTCAAACCCAGAACCAATGGGGAAGGAATGAGGAAACAAACTGAAAGAGCAGACACCACACTTACTCAAACTTGCTCCTCCCAACCAGCCACCAAGACCTCCCGGTGGGGTCTCCTTTATCCAGAACTTTTCCCCCTCAGGGCAGTGTCCTTTTAGGCTCAGACCAGCAAACTGGCTGCTGATGAGCCGGGCATCTCCCAGGCAGCAGACAACTTTCTCAGACTAGTCCAGGCCGATGCTCCTGTCACACATTTGCACAGCATGTACCCTACCTTCATATTATTTATCAGAGCCCACTTCATTTATTTATTGTGAAATTAATAGATTAAATTATGTGTCCCAGGGCGCCTGGCTGGCTCAGTCAGTAGAGCACATGACTCTCGATCTCAGGTTTGCAAGTTCGAGCCCCACATTGGGTGTAAAGACTACTTAAAAATAAAATCTTTTTTAGGGGCGCCTGGGTGGCACAGCGGTTAAGCGTCTGCCTTCGGCTCAGGGCATGATCCCAGCGTTCTGGGATCGAGCCCCACATCGGGCTCCTCCACTGGGAGCCTGCTTCTTCCTCTCCCACTCCCCCTGCTTGTGTTCCCTCTCTCGCTGGCTGTCTCTCTCTGTCAAATAAATAAATAAAATCTTTAAAAAAAATAAAATAAAATAAAATCTTTTTTAAAAAAGTATCCCCACTAGACTATGATCTCTGGGGAGGTACTGACCCCGTGCATTTCACTCACCGTTGCGTCCCTGCTGCTCAGCACAGAGTCTGGCAAGCATAGAAGTCACTCAATAGACAGAGTGAAAAGCCTCACGCTTGGAATGCTTCCTTTTTCCTTTTCCCTTCCCTGACTTGTAGCTGCCTACGCGGTAGAAGCCAGCTCGTCAGGCCAGGAACTACCGTAATGAGGAAGGGATTCCCCTGCCGCTAGAAAATGGAGCTTCTGCTTAAATTATTAGGCATGATCACCTCCTACATGCCAAGCCCCTTCTAAGCATATTCTCTCATTTAATCCTCTCAATAACACATGATACCCCTATGAGGTAGATCTTACTATTATCTATATTTCATGGAAGAGAGGACCAGGCAGAGACGGTAAGTAGCTTGCTCGAACGGTAAGAACCAGCAAGTGGTGAAGCAGGTAGAGCGGCTACGTCTGCACACGCTTTGATATGAAGGTTCTGCTGCGGAATGGTTGCCCGAGATCTATGGGGCCACACCTGAATCGACCCTGCTGGACAAGCCTATGCAGAATAAAAACTGAAGTCGGGGGTGTCTGAGTGGCTCAGTGGGTTAAGCATCTGCCTTGGCTCAGGTCATGATCCCAGAGTCCTGGGATGGAGCCCCAAGGCGGGGTGGAGTCTGCTTCTCTGTCTGCCTCTGCCCCTCCCCCACCACGTTCGTGCGCTCTCTCACTTGCTCACTCTCTCAAATAAAAAAAAATTTTAATTGAAGTCTGTTTTGGGGGAATTTTAAAAGATTACGGTGCAAAGATCCTTAGTTTTCTTAGACCCAAGACTAGGAGAAATGGTCACGGTAGTGACTATGACACAAACCCCAGCACGGCACCACAGGCTTTTCCTGACAGTCACAGCAGGGATGCCCAGTGACAGTGGGCAGTCTCCCACACCACCTGTAAGTAGAACCCACAGTGATGGCCCAGTGGGGGGTGGGCAGAAGGGGAGCCAGTTGGTCCAGCGACTGACTCACTAAGCAGTGCCACACAGTTAGGCATGAATCCCCAGACTGCCGTGCCCATCTGCATCAAACCGCAGTAGGAGAAAAAGCATGGAGGACTCCATGTGGGAAGTTTTATGAGCCCGACCTACAAGCGAAGCCTAGTGTTTCCACCCATATTCCTCAACCTAGAACAGTCACATGGACAAATTTTTTTAATGATATTTTTTTATTATATTATATCAGTCATCATACAGTACATCCCTAGTTTTTGATGTAAAGTTCGATGATTCATTATTTGCATATAACACCCAGTGCACCATGCAATACGTGCCCTCCTTAATACCTATCACCAGCCTATCGCATCACATGGACACATCAAACCGCAAGCCAGGACCTAAGCATGGAAAGCATAGCTTTGGAGCAGTTCAGGCCTGCAGAGCTTCCCAGTCTGCATCCTGCACGGCTCTGAAGTCTGATCTACAAGCAGAGAAGGTGGAGAATTACAACAGTTTCCATTTGGTGGTTGCCAGGGTAGACAAATTTAAGAGAGGAAGAAAACAAATCTGTTCTTGTTACCTCCATGCCAATAAAGCTACCGACAAAAGATGGAGTCATTTACCAGTGTCGCCACTAGATGGCACTCTATGCTTTTGGAGTCCCCAAGTTTCCATCTGGGATGCTTTCAGTGAAGCAGGATAAAAGGATTTTCCGGTCATCTGAGCAGAGATACAAACGGCCTTATTCTTCTTGGCCTCACCCAAAGAATGGGTCTGGGCCTGCCTTCACCTCAGGATGATTAGCAACCGAGAGTAAAGAAAAGTCAGTGCTGTTAAACAGGGCATAGAGGATGTCTGCAGGAGGCAGAGACACTGAGCGCACCAGACCTGGCCAGAGCCCCAGCTCGGCCCTGAATGCTCAGGGTTGTCACCTCACACTAACTTCGTTTCATCATCTCTGAAATGAAGACTATAACACTACTGTAGTGTGATGCAGGTTTTTAGCCTTTTCAAACACTTTCGCAAACACCCTCTACCTTGTCCCCATGACATCCCACCAAGGTCAGCATTTAGGCATTACTGGTCCCACTTTGCAGTTGGGGAAACTAAGGGACTTCAGTGAAAATTAATTTGCCCAAGATCGCAAGGCAGCTGGGGCAGATGCAGAATTTGTGACTCTTCCCCCTGTTCTGTTCTTTGTGTTCTATAAATCCCGGCCGATGTTTGACTCCCTCGCTCTTTACTACCACATAATGAAGTAAGCAGGACAAGTAATGTCATCACTGTATGCTTTTCATAGAGGAAAGAACTGAGGCTTAGGGAGCTTTAATCAACCTGCCCATTTTGGCAGGGCTAGAGCTATAATTCACATTTCCAGATTTCCTCCTAAAGGAAGCTTTTTTTAACTTTAACACAAAAGACTTCTCTTGGCCAAAAGGACTGATTTTCTCCACTCGCTGCCACACTGAGTATAAATATTAACGTTCTTCTTAGATGTTTAGAAAAGACCTTTTTCCTCTCTCCCATCAAACGGGATCCTATAATTTTGGCCAATGTCAAGATTAGCCTTGCCGTTTACGTGATTTAGTTGAAGCTTTTGTCAACTGTGTGAATATTAAAAAAAAAAAAAAAAAAGGAAAACGAGAAAGGTGTTAACAGAGGCTGAGGAAAAAGAAGGTAATAGAATAGGCAGCCAGGCCTTCACCGCCTCTGAAAGGAGCACGTGGCACAGAGCAGTGGTTCTCAAACTGAGCTCCAACCCGGCCCAGGTGCCCCAGACACTTCAGTGAGTGCTGGTGGAGCTGGGGCTGTTTTACAAGCCCTCCCCTCACCCCAGGTGACTCTGAAGATCAGCCAGGATGGAGGGCCATTCTGCTCTCCAGCGCAAGTCCACGATTTGTTCCTAGGTTAAAACTTTTACCTTAGTCAAAAGGAAATAAAAATCTCACTCAGAAGATATGGTGGCGGGGCACCTGGGTGGCACAGCGGTTGAGCGTCTGCCTTCGGCTCAGGGCGTGATCCCGGCGTTATGGGATCGAGCCCCACATCAGGCTCCCCTGCTATGAGCCTGCTTCTTCCTCTCCCACTCCCCCTGCTTGTGTTCCCTCTCTCGCTGACTGTCTCTATCTCTGTCAAATAAATAAATAAAATCTTAAAAAAAAAAAAAAAAGAAGAAGATATGGTGGCGGTCTTGCAGACCCCGCCCCCCCAGAGCCCCCCACGCTGCCCAGCCACAGTCAACCCCACTCTGTCCTTCAACATCACTTTGGTCGGCAAGCCCTTGGGCCATGTCTCCTTAGAGCTTTTGCAGACAAAGTTCCAAAGACAGCAGAGAACTTTCGTGCTCTGAGCACTGAGGAGAAAGGATTTAGTTTTAAAGGCTCCTGCTTTCACAGGATTATTCTGGGATTTCTGTGCCAGTGTGGCGACTTCACGTGCCATAATGGCACTGATGGCAAGTCCATTTATGGGGAGAAAATTGATGATGAGAATTTCTCCCTGAAGCATATGGGTCCTGGCATCTTGTCCATGGCAAATGCTGGGCCCAGCACAACTGGCTCCCAGGTTTTCATCTGCACAGCCAACACTGAGCGGTTGGGTGGCAAGTATGTGGTCTTGGTGAAAGGGCACGAATATTTTGCAAGGCATGGAGCGCTTTGAGTGCAAGAACCGCAAGACCAGTGAGAAGATCACCATCGCTGACTGTGGACAACTCTGATACATTTGACTTGTGTTTTATCTTAACTACCAGACCATTCCTTCTGCAGCTCAGGAGAGCACCCCTCACCCCCTTCTACTCGAAGTATCCCATAATCTTTGTGCTCTCCCTGCATTTCTATAGGTTCCATATTTTCCTTACTCCCCTTGAAGTCCAGCTGCATTGCAGAGTTAAGTTTATGATTATGAAATAAAAACTAAACAAAAAAAAAGAAGAAAAAGAAGAAATAATATCAAACTGACCTAAAACTCAGCTACAAGTATTAGTGATACAGTTGGAAACCACTGAGTAGCCAACAGGACTTGGATCTTCCTCAGACTCCAGATGAAATGGAAAAAAATTCACAGCTAACAAGGGGATCGTATCCTCTGACCATGGGATTTTCAGATCCCGCTAATAGTTACTGATGCTTTGCACGTGGCAGACACTGCTGGAAACTGTTTACATTTTAGTTCATCTTACAACCACCATGCAGAGACACCAGCGTCCCCATTGTACAAGTGATGAGAACACATACTCAAAAATGGTCAAGTGCTTGACTTGCTCAGTGCTTATAAGTAACAGGGCTGTTTACCTCCAAGTGTTAGCAATAACGATACCCACTCTTGCCTGGCCCTTTGCCCGTAGCTCTATCTATCGTACCAACCTTGGAAAGCAAGGAATATTTGTGTTCCCACTCTCCAGATGAGAAAACCAACACTTAGTCCCATTACTCTTCCAACGGTCTCCCTGGGAAAAGATGGCAGCAAAATTCAGCTCAGGTCAGCCTGGGTCTGTGCTGAGTGAGGCGTGGCAAGCCCAGGCCCAGGGTCGCTGCTCTTGTCGCTTCTGGGGTTGCTCTTATTTTCCACTGTTTTCCAACTTGCTCTCAACACTTGGTGTGTGGTCACATACGGGAGCAAAGGTAAGGCCCTTGCACTGAATCGTGGCCCTGCTCCTAGAGAGGCTGGTAATTAAAGTCATGCTGCCGTACTTCCTGTTTCCTCATGCCATTGTGTGGGCAAGAATGGCTTTTCTTACAATGTTCTGGCAGCAGCCGAGACCCGGGCCTGTGCCAAGGCGATTCAGATTCTGTCTGAGCTCTGGGCTACTGTTCAAACGTGTCCCGAGTTTCTCTCGGCCATTTTATCCCCTGCCCTGCACTGAAGTCCTGTTGTTATGGATGGAATTGATGAAGAGATCAGATTCTGGGCAGCATTCTGCACCCAGGCCTCAGGTGTCCAGGGACTCCCGGGAACAACACTGACCACGCACCGCGGGGCCCTCAGACGGGGGCCAGCTCGCCGCCAGGAGAAGGACCAGCCCCACAGAGCTGCAAAGGCACACGCCCCCAGCCCGCCGCTGCTGGGAGTCCTTTGTGGGCAAGTTTGTTTTATCTTCGGGGTAAAGCCTCACTCTGCCATTGCTCCGCTACCAACCAGCTCATGTGAAAGGACTGGTTTGTCACTGATTCTGAGTCATTGTGGAGGGATGGGCCCTTCTCAGTGCCAGAGCTTCCAGTGACCTTTTACACCCTGAGACAAAAATCCTGGGGCATCCAGAGCCCTTCTTCACTGGATGCAGAGAAGGGAGGGGACTGAGAAATCCCAGCTCTCTGCTGAGGTCTCTTTGGGCAATAACGGCAACAATAATAGTTACCATTTAAAAAGGGGTCTTTATACAATGCTGGGGTCTCTATATATGTCACCTAGTGCAACCACAACCCTATGTGATAGCATCATTGCCATTCAACAGAGGGAAAAACTGAGGTTCTGGTTTAGTAATCTGCCCAAGGGCACACCACTAAAAAGGAAAGGCAGGAATGAACGTCAGCTCTGCCTGACTCCAGAAGCTCCAAAGATGCCCCTCAACATTCAGACCAGCTGACTAATGTAGCCACGACCCACCCACAGTGGGTCCTATCAGAAGCCAGGAGTTGCCCGCTAGACTGCAGACTAGGATAGGCAGGAATAGGAAATAGACTGGAAACATCAAGGGAGTGCCCCCCCCTTCAAAGTAAGGAGCCCCAGTCTCAGTTGGCTCAGGCTGCTATAACAACGTACCACAGACGGGGTGCCTAAAACAACAGACATTTATTTCTCATAGTTCTAGAGGCTTGAAGTCCAAGATCAGCGTGCCAGTATGGTTTCGTCCTTGATGAAGTGCTTCTCCTGGTTTATGGACAGCTGTCTTCTTTCTGTGTCTTCACATGACACACTGAGCTAGCTCTCTGGCCTCTTCCAATCAAGAGAAGTGCCTTCTGATAAAGGTACTAATCCCATTCATAAGAGCTCCCCTCTCATGGCCTTATCACCACCCAAGGAACTTTCCCTCCAAATACCACTGCAATGGAGATTAATTTTCCACAAACAAATTTTGGGTGGATACAAACATTCAGTCCATAACACCCACAGTCCAAATACCCTTTAACAAAGGAAGAGCTGATGGGGCACCTGGGTGGCACAGTCGATTAAGCATCCGACTCTTGATTTTGGTTCAGGTCATGATCTCATGGTTGTGAGACTGAGCCCCATGTCAGGCTCTTTACTCAGCATGGAGTCTGCTTGAGATTCTCCCTCTGCCTCTCTCTATCTCTTCTCTCTCTCAAATAAATAAATAAATCTTTTTTTTTTAAGGAAATCTGATGACCCAAGTAGATCATAGAAAGAGAGGTGGGGGAATATTGGTGGTACTGCGTCCTTGAGGTGACAGATGCCAGAGCTAGACCCAACTCAATGTTCCTGGGCCCTGGTCTTGAGGGAGGAGATTGTCTTCCCACATGAGACTGTCTCAGCAAATAGTAGCAGGTCTGTTCTTCTGAGTAGGACTGGTCATCAGCAGTGACCCATATGGCCACAGCTACCTACACAGCTAGCTCTTGAGCAAACCTGAAGAAGAAGTAGGAGGAAGAGGAGGAAGGTGAAGACATCCCCTTCCTCGGGTGCATAGCTCAGAGAGACCAGGGTAAGCCTGGGGTGGATTTTAGTTTCCATTCATCATCTCTTTATCTGTGCAGGCTCCACAGTGTGGATGATCTGTACGATTCTGTAATCCTGAGTTGTACAAGAAGCAATGATGGTAGCAGATTTATCAGACCCCGTTCTAGACTCACTTGGCAGAGCCAGTCTGAGTCTCTTTTTGGGACTGTATGTCTTTTGGACTATATAAGTTTCCAGGGTTCAGGCCCTCTTTGGGGAGAGGAGAAGACTCTAAGGGGAGAAATACTAAGACTTTATGCAAATGCAAAGAAGGCAGTAGGTGCTTGAGCAATTAATTGAACATAAAAGAACCCTAACCATAACTGTCCCCAAATTGTGGAGTTGTTCACACAAGTTACATCATTTCTCCCATGTTGTTCTGGTGTTCGCGTCTTCTGTCTAGGTAGATACCAGGGGGTCTCCTGGTCAGGCATGAACCAATTTATGTTTATGTTTCTCACTGTATATTAGCAAGAGGACTCATGGTTTATACCCTGGAATCTCTTGTGAACTTAGTGTGAGTCAGTCTTCCAGTGATGGATCAGTTCTGGGGCACTGACTAAAATGTCGGATGGAAAACAGGTTTTCACCTGGATAGATGATAGTAAATAGAAGTAAATTCAGGCACAGAGAACAAAAGTACCTTGTTGAATTAGCAATGTCTGCCATGATTGCAGGAGGGAGGAGTAGTTCCTACCCACACCCTTGTCAACCCCAACCCAGGGCAAATTTCTGCAAATGCCTGTGACGTCCTGCCCTCTCTTTTCCATAGACACTCCCTTGCACTTTCCTCATACGCTCTTGCTGTTGTCTGAACCTAACCAGAGGTACTCTGACTTCACACGTCCTAACCCAACAACAGCCTGGGCCACGTAGGCGTGATTGAAATGGCAGGTTGGGACACAGATTATCTAGATTCATTAAGAAATCTCTCCATTAGATGAGAGATTATATACTATATACTACTTAGCATAGTGTCCTTATGTTTCATCCATGTTGTCACAAGTAGCAGAATTTCTTTTTCGTGTGTGTGTGTGTGTGTGTGTGTGTGTGTGCTCATCTATGTGTCACATTTTGTTTACCCATTCATCTACCAGGGAATACTTAGGCGGTTTTGATATCTTAGCTATTGTGAACAATGCTGCAATGAACTTGAGCATGGAGAATCTCTTTGAGATAGTGATTTCATTTTCTTTTGATAGATATCCTATAGTGGAATATGTTGGATCATATCTTCAAATTTTTGAAGAAACTCCATACTGTTTCCTGTAATAACTGTACCAATTTACATTCCTAACAGTGCACAAGGGTTTGCTTTTCACCACAGCCTTGCCGATACTTCTCTCTTGTCTTTTTAACACTAGCCATTCAAATGGGTGTGAGATATTTCACTATAGTTTTGATATCCATTTCCCTGATGTTTAGTGGTGTTGAGCACCTCTTCATATACCTTTTGGCCATTTGTAGTTCTGGAGAAATGCATATTCAGGTCTTTTGCCCATTTTTAAATTGAGTTATTGGTTGTTTTGGTATTGAGTTGTTGGAGTGCCTTACATATTTTGGATATCAACCCCTTACCAGCTGTATGGTTTGCAAATATTTTCTTCCATGCTATAGGTTGCTTTTGTACTTTGCTGATTTTTTTTCTGTGCCAAAACTTTTTAGTTTGATGTAGTCTCACTTGTTGATTTTTTATTTTATTGTTTGTGCTTTTGTTGTCATATCTGAAAAATCATTTCCAAGGCCAATGTTAAGGAGCATTTTCCTTATGTTTTCTTCTAGGGGCTTTATGATTTCACATCTTATATTTAAGTCTTTTAATCCATTTCAAGTTAGTTTTTGTGAATGGTGTAAGACAGGGGTCCAATTTCAATGTTTTGATGTGAATATCCAGTGTTCCTAGGACCTTTTATTGAAGAGGCCATCCTTTCCCCAGTTGAGTCTCCCCAAAAAGATTTCTTGGCTCCCTTGTCAAATATTAGCTGACTGTGCAGACATGGGTTTATTTCTGAGGTCTCCACTCTATTTCATTGGTCTATGTGTCTGTTTTTATGCCAACACGATACTGTTTTGATGACTATAGCTCTGCAATACAGTTGAAATGAGGAAGTGTGATACCGCCAGCTCTGTTCTTCTTTCTCAAGATTGCTTTGACTATTTGGGGGTTTTGTGGTTCCATACAAATTTTAAAATTGTTTGTTCTATTTCTGTAAAAAATGCCATTGGAAATTTGATAGAGATTGCATTAAATTTGTAGATTGTCTTGAGTAGTATAGACATTTAAACAGTATTAATTCTTCTGATTCATGAATACAGGATATCTTTCCATTTATTTGTATCCTCTTCAATTTCTTTCATTAAAGTCTTATAATTTTCCCCGTACAGATGTTTCACCTCCTTGGTTAATTTTATTCCTATGTATTTTATTCTTTTTTATGCTATTGTAAATGAGATTATTTTCTTTAGTTCTTTTTTAGATAATTCACTGTTAATGTATGGAAACACAACTGATCTTCTTATGTTGATCTTGCACCCTAAAATTTTATAGATTTTGTTTATTAGTTCTAACAGTTTTTTTGGAGGAGTCTTTATGATTTCACATCTTATAATATAATATATAATATATATATATTATATATATAATATTATGTCATCTGCAAATCGAAACAATTTTACTTCTTCCTTTCTGATTTGATGTCTTTTCTTTCTTTTTCTTGCCTGATTGCTATAGCTAAGACCTCCAGTACTATGTTGAATAGGAGTGGTGAGAGCAGGCATCCTTGTCTTCCTGATCTTAAAGGAAAAGCTTTTAGCTTTTCAGTGTTGAGTATGATGTTAGCTGTGGGTTTATCATATATGACCTTTATTATGTTCAGGTAAGTTTCTTCCATACCTAGTTTGATGAAATTTTTTATCATAAGATGATGTTGAATTTTGCCAAATGCTTTTTTTGCATCTATTAATGTGATCATGATTTTTATTCTCCATTTTGTTAATGTGGTTTATCATATTTATTGATTTGCATATGTTGAACCATCCTTACATCCCTGGAATAAATCCCACTTGTTCATAGTATATGATCCTTTTAATATACTGGTGACTTCAGTTTGCTAAGGAGGATTTTTTGCATCTATGTTCTTCAGGGATATTGGCCTATAATTTTCTTTTCTTTTAGTGTTGTTATCTGGCTTTGGTATCTGGGTAATGCTGGCCTCATAAAATGTGGCTGATTAGACTGCATGATCAAGAAGGGCCACAGGTTGTATCTGTAGTTGGCTGGGAACACAGGTTGGATTCCATGTAGGCTGCTGGCTATGCTCTCCTGTTGGGTGGGGTTGCTATTCAAGATCCTTGATGTGGTGGGTCTGCAGACTATGCTTAGCAAACAACTTAAGTTATGAGATTGGGCAAGGTTGGTGCCCAGGCTCCCTGGTTGGGTGAGGCTACAAGCTGTGCTCTGTAGTTAGGCAGGGCTGCTCGCTTGGCTCCCAGCCCAAGCAGGTGGTAAACTGAGCTCCAAGCCTGCCCAGGGTCTCTGGCCAGGCTCTTTCATTGAGCAGGGCTGGAAGCTATGCTCAATTGTTGGGCAGGACTTCTAGCTTGCCACCCTGTCTGGGCAGGGCCTACAGAATGGAATCTATAGCTAGGACAGCACATTGGCTGGGAACCCAAACTGGGTGACACTGTCAACCAATCTATCTGGCCAGACAGGGCTATGGATGAGGTCTGCAGATAGGTAGAACCCCTGGCTGAGCGTTCTGCTGGAGTGCCACCATCATCAGGAATACAGTGGGCCAAGATCCACATGCTTGCTGCTGTGAGACTCTCCCTCTTCTCAGTCTCTAGCTGATCCAGGGTGGTCTAGCCCTGCTGATTCCCCTAGTGATGAGGTAAGACTAAAGTGGGCCTCCTGGGAAGTATCCCAGAATGCTGGAGAAGCTGGATGTCCACCTTGGGTTCTCTTTTCCCTCAGGAAAAACCATAGGCCCAGGGAGATCCACTAGGTGGGGTACTATGCTGGCCTGTGAGAGGGGTGATATAGTCAAAGTGAAACAGCAGCTTAGTCATGAGGTGTTAAGGCAAGTGTGATTTGGACTTGGATATGAGCCAAGGGGAGACCAGGATGAGAAGGGCAGGTGAGACGTTCAGAGTTGTTAAATTCAATTAATGGTGGTCACAGAAGAGGCAGGATTCTCATTCCAAGGCATCTTTGATTCTACTTAAAGCAGTGGCTGGAAGTGCAGAGAATTTGGTAGCAAGGAAGAACAGAGTCTTGACAATAGCAAGGAGGGCTAGCAATTTGTTCCCATGATAAATGTTTGAGTCCCTGTATGTCAGACAAGATAGTGCCAGAGATAAAATAGCTCAGCACACTCAGATACTGCGCATGCGCAGCCTGCTGCTCACACCGGGACTCTCCTCTCCCTGCGTGTCAGACACAGATAGTCCGAGAGGTATAACACACAGTGCCTGCACTCACAGGCTTCACGTTTAGCAAAGAGGAAGGGTGCCAGCCCCAACTAAATGAACTGGGCGTCCTAATACAGCTCCAGACTCCGCTGAGGTTGAGTGGGAGACAGGGCAAAAACCATGCCATACAATCAAGCACACGCCCCAGAGGGTAGGCGGAAGGCTGCACCTCCGTGAGCAGGCTTGCCTGCTTCCCCAGCACCAGGGGGTACCAACGTGGCCATAAGACATACCTCTTTGTGAGGAGCAGATTCCCCATGCACTGTCAGGATAGGTTTTTACTGGTCCAGACACCGCGTATTTGCAGCTGAGTGCAGCTGTATGCGATGAGGTCCAATGACAGCATCGGAGGGCATAGCGAGTAGCTGGCCACAGCAGTCTGCGGGATGTGCCTCATTCTGGCCAAGCCTGGGCTTGAACAGAACTGCTCCGTCTACTCTCAAGCATTTTTGGCTCGTGAGAGCCCCTCCCTCAAATTGTGGACAGCTTCTAGAGTTTTTGTTATATCTGTACAGAGTCCCTTTCCTAGAATTCCCTGAAATAAAATGAAATAAATGTGGTTTGGGTACATCAGTCTTGTTTAAGCACACACACACGCACACACACAAAACACTTCGTGTGGCACAAATAATAGGATTAATTTTTGGTTGCCATAGTGTTCATTATTTTATTAGTTTCCTAGGGCTGTTTGTAACAAAGTGCCATTAACTGGGTAGCTTAAAACAACAGAAATTTATTATCTCACCATTCTGGAGGCTAGAAGTACGACATCAAGATGTTGGTATGGCACACTGTCTATGAAGGTGCTAGAGGAAGGTTCTTTCCCTCGTCTAGCCTCTGGTGTTTGGTGTACAATCCTTAGTAGTCCTTAGCTTACACGTGCATCAATCCAGTCACATAGTTGTCTTCCCTCTTCATGTCATCACATGTTGTCTTCCTCTGTCTGTATCTATCTCTGTGTCCAAATTTCTCCTTTTTATAAAGATGCCAGTCATATTGGAATAGCTCCTACACTCATGACCGCATTTTAACTTGATTACTTCTGTAAAGACCTTATCTCCAAATAAGGTCACATTCTGAGGGTCTGGGAGTTAGGAGTACAACGTATCTTACTGAGGGCACACAATCCAACCCATAATATTTATTATAGGTAATAAGTGGATCTTGAACCACTTGCCAATAATCTGGCCACATATCCATTCCCTCTCTCTCTCTCCTTCTCCTTCTCCCTCTCTCCCTCCCTCCCCTTACATTCTATGGGAAAATAAATATGATTTTTCTCACATCAGAATATGTTTGCAAAAACATATTTTTTTCAAAGATTTGTTTATGTATTTGAGAGGGGGGGTGGGGAGGGGCAGAGGGAGAGGGAGAGGGAGAAAGAATCCTCAAGCAGACTCTCTGTTGAGCACTGAGCCCATCCCATGACCTCGAGATGATGACCTAAGCCAAAATTGAGAGTCGGACACTTAACTGACTGAGCCACCAGGGTGCCCTAGGAATATCACCTTTTGAAAGTGAAAAAAAAATTGCCTATAACATATATTTAGCAACAAAACTATCAAGTACTTTGTGACATCTCTTAGATTATTTTGTTTTGTTTCTTCACTTTCATATTGACACTGAACATTTCATTGCGTCAACTGCTCAACTCAATTCTAGACCCATTAAGAATCGGGTCTCTAGTTATTGCTGATCTCACATAGGAAAATTCTGGTCACACTGTATATATGGGACAAATGATTGAAAGCATGTCACAATATCCTCAGTGCCGGCCACCAAATGCACTGCTCCAGGCAAAACCACTCTGCTCTTCGGTCTGATAAAATTATAGTATGGTTGTTATTCCACACACATAATTCCGGCCACAATTAGGGTTCCCACAGAAAGGGGCTCTCTTTGCACAGTAGGTTCTTAATAAATAGTGACAAGATTATATGGGCAATTGGCAAGTTTGGGGTGAAGGTCAAATGTGTGGATGAATGGGAAGTTTCTTTTTCATCTGTAAAGCACCATAAAATTCAACCAGTAATCATTTCTTACATGTTACTATTGCCAGATTCCAGAAAGTGGTAAGAATGCAGAGGCAAGTACCTGCCCCCAATAGGGGAAGCAGAGAAATAACTGTTATAACAGTGTAATTAATCGTATAAGAAGATAAGCCTGGGGTTTGGGAGTATCATAGATGATTTCAGAGTAGAGGTGCTTAATTGATCTAGGGAAGTTAAAAAAGAAGCTGAGACTTAAGCTGAGAATAACAGGCTTAGCAGAAATTAGCAAGCAGAGAAAATGAGGAGTAGATTCTAGGTATAAGTAGGGCAGGAATGAATTCATGGAAGTGATATGGATTTGGAGTATTCAAGTAACTATCTGTAATTAGTACTAAATTCCCAAAACACCAGTGCTAGAGAGGACTGGTAGGTAAGACCAGAGAGGCTAGCAGGAGCCACCTGTTTAAGCTGAGGACTTTGAATTTCACCTTGGAAGTGATAGGGAGCCACTGAAAGATTTTAAGGAAAGTAATGATTGCACCGAAGTTGCTTTTTAGAAATAACAGCTGAGGGAGTGATGGTGAAGATGGATTAAGAATCATGACTGCATAGACAAGAAAGTCATTAGGAGATCCTTACACGAGGTGAGGTGGGAGGTGATGAGGATCCAAACTAAGGAAGCGACATTGGCAAAGGAGCACTGAGGAGACACACAAGAGTTGCTTAGAACAGCATCTTTCAAACAGCAGGCCCAACTCATTAGTGAGTCATAAAAGCCATAAAGTGGATAATAACCACGTTTTATTAGATAGAAAAGAAAATATCAGTGTTTCACATAGCTCCTAGTAAGAATCTGAGCTTTGTAAAAAAAATTTTCAATGATCTATTGAAATAGATCATTGAATATTAATATAGATAATAATCTAATAATATCTAAATTATTAAATGTGAGTATGTTTATATGGATATAAACTTATATGAATAGGGATTGGATATATTGAGACATAACATAAAATGAGGTTTTTCTGAAGGTAATGAAGAAAAATACTTGAGACATACTGACTTAGAAGCTAGTGGGGACCAGGCCTAGGTAACTGGTCATGATGAGAGCCACTACAAGAAGAGTGCGGCCAGGTTGACTGTGGGCTACTCCAGTTGGGTATGTGTTCAATTTTGGACGTAAAGTTTGAAAAGCTTATGAACCCTCACCCCTCCAAGAGATGTTGTCTAGGAAATAGATGGGGAAATGGGTCTAGGATGGAGGAAAGAAGCGAAGCAGGCCTAGATTTGGGGGTCCTCAGGGCATCAGTGCTAGCTGGAGCCTTGGGAGGAGCCACCATCGCTGGGAAAGAATGTGTGCAGTATAAAGAGCAAAGGGCAAAAGTGAGAGGAGCCAGGGGCACACCAGCAGACGAGAGTTCCAGCAAGAAGTGTGCATGGCCAGAAAGTTAGGAGAAAACCAAAAGAAAATGATACTCCACAAACCCAAGGAGGAGAGCTTTGGGGAGGTGGAGCCCAGTTGTTCAGATGCAGCGCAGAGGCCGAAAAAGCTGAAGTCTGAAGACCCCGTGGTTGGTGACTGAGACTTCAGTGAGAGCAATTTTGGGGAAACACTAGGTGGAAGTAGAGTGACCATCTGTACCAGTTTGCCCAGGACCGAGGGGCTTCTTGGGACTTTCAGGGCTAAAACCGAGACAGTCCCACACAAACTGGGGTGGTTAGGACCCCAAATAGGCAAGGTTTAAATAGTAGGTGAGGTGGAGGCAAAAAGTGTGGATTCTTTTCCTGAAAGATTTAACTCTACAGAGAAGAAGATAGAGTAATATCTAGAGAAGAGTTTTCCACTTCTTTATTCTCTCTCTTTCTTATTTTTAAACCATACTAAAGGTTTATTTCTAGGAGGAGAGGAACATGTGAGGGCGAGGCTGAAGATAGAGATGACTAAAGATGATTGATGGAGCAGCATTTTGTTCTTAAGAAGTAGGAGGGGCAGGATGCCAAGCCTCGAAGGCAGGAGAAGGTCCTGCCTGCTGGAGAGAAAAACTCCAGTGAGAGAGGGGATGGGACATGGGGGGAGAGGACAACAGATGCTGTCCACCTTGTCAGGATGTGGGAGTGAGGGGTAGGGCAGAAGCTTGAATGGAGATGAGCAAAGGCTTAGTACAGCCACTTAAAGGATGCAGGAAGACACTCCAACATATTCCAGGCACCAAGGCTGAGGTAGGGAATCATGAATATGCAGGATACAGTGAGTGTAATTATTATTACCAGCCAGGTTAAGATCCATAGCCTGTCCAAAGTCATACAATTGTAAGTATATTTCTGATCTTGAAAAATATCTACCATTGTACCTAAAAAAAAAAAAAAATCTCTACAAGCACTTATGTGGCTAAACGAGAGACAAAAATACTTTCTAACAGGCTGTACTAAAAAATGACATATGAGAGGAAGCAACAATACCGTCAGCCCTTGGCAGGACTATTATTAATGGCAGCTACTTACGGTACTACAGCAGGTGGCATGGCCATGGTCCGATACATGTGCTCAGACGGGAAGGCAATGTGGGGAGGAGAGGAATCAGACAAGGGGCAATTTGGAGGCTACAGAGTGACCAAGCTCATGTTCTCAGCATCCTGGATAACAGGGGGCTTGGCTGCCTGGTACCAAGAACTAGCCTTCCCTCTTGGTGGGTATTTATACATTCCCTATGCCAAATCCCCACGATAAGTCATTGTAAAAATTGTTATCCAATTTTGCCAACAGGAAGACCGTGTCTCAATAAGGCTGAGTGGTACTCCGCTGGTAAGTTAACAGATAAGAAATATTTAAGTTGATTGATCTAACTCCTCCCTTCAGCCTTCTTTTCACCTGTAATGAGGATAATAACAATACCTAAGCACAGGCCTTTGTTAAGAATTAAATGAGACCAGGTCTGTGAAAGCATGAGGCACCCCATCAACACTGTTTGTCTTTGCCTAGCATAGTGGTTCTCAACTGGCAGCTATCTTGCCCCTCAGGGGACACGTGGTAATGGAGATGTTCTTGTCACTACTAGAGGAATGTTATTGATACCTAGTGGGTAGAGGCCAGGGATGCTGCTAAACATTCTACTATGCACGGGACAGCCTGCAAAGCAATGGATTATCTTGTGCAAAATGTCAGTAGTGGTGAGGTTGAGAACCCCTGCTGGTAGCATAATGCAGGGAACTGGGAACCATACATACTAGCAAAGCACAGCAGAGCCTTGCTAAAGCAGCAGGGCTTGCTGTTAACATACTTGTAGATCTGGATCTTGGACCCATCACTTGCTTTCAACAAGTTACTTAACCTGTCTGAGCCTCTCTTTTCAAACAGGGTTCATAATAGCACCTACATCATGGCACAGTCAAGAAGCTCAGGACCAGCACATGGAAACACACAGTGTTGGTATTATCACTGGTAAAGAAAGCCATGGAAAAATACTGGGAGAGAGATAGCCTGTTTTACTGAACTGGGTTAAAAGCAAGAAGAAATTAAGAAAGAAACATTGTAGTGACTACTATGGCCTTAGTAATTGTTAGAGGGCTGTTAATGTTTTCCTCCAGCGAAGTTCTGCCCTGGATAATATTCTTTATAAAGTAGTTCAGAGAAATTAAATGACAGTTGAATAATATTCTGCTAACACAATGGAATTAATCACTTTTTATCACTTTGAAAGAAATCCCATAGACACCAAGTTTCTGGAGTTGGAAATGTTCTCTTATCATTAACGAGACTCATTGCTGTATTTCCCGTGGTGCTATCTTAAGAAAGGTTTTATTCAGAATAAAGAGACTCAGTAATATCACTTAAAGTTGCCTGCCATGGTTTGATGCCCATTTGTTTCCTGACAAAGTCCTTTCTGAAAATATAACAGCACTTTTGACTTGTACAAACATCAATCTGGATTTTAACACCTTTTGTAGTAACACTGGGAGTTCTACTTTCTCACATGTCGATATTCTTAGAATCTGCCTTGAACGGAGGCAGCTCTCTTGCAGTGTCATTAATCAGTAAACGACATCTCCTTACATTTCCTGAATGTTGGTCTTCATGCATTTTCATGGCAGGTCTGCAGAACTAAAGGGCTCCCTCTTTTCTTTTCAGCTGCTCACTCCCCACCCAGTCTTTCCTTCTCTGCCCCTCAACCATGCTGATGATATCATGTGTCCTCTCTGCCACATCATGGCTGGTTAAAACATTTATCTGACTTTCCCCCAAATCTCTCTCAGATAACAGATCAGACTCTTCCGGGCCCCTCAGATCCCATTCATCGAACCTGCTGTTTAGGGAGTAGAGACTCCTTAGAAAACTACCCTCACCTTTCCCTTCCACGGAGACACTGTGGGTATAGGGAGTGAGGACGCACAGGGAGGCAGAAACCAACCAAGGGGGGGTGCGTGGGGTGGGGAGTGGAACATGAGGAGGAAGAGTAGATAGCATGTACAGCCTGTAAGGGAAAGGGCAATAACCAGACATAGGCCAAAAAAGAGCATGGGATTCACAATCCTAATGCTTTCCATATGTATAAACTATTGATATATGTGTATAAAATATGTATACCTGCAGAACCAATCAAGCAGCCCCAAGGAGTTTTATGTATTTCCCCTCTGAGCTACCCAACCACCTATGAAGAAGTGATAAGAGAAAGAATATTATCCCCTTCCTCTCAGGTAAGGAAACTTAGATCCAAAGAGGTTATAACTTGCCCAGTGCCACCTTAGCAAAATGATTGAAGAATGGGAAAAGGAGAGAAATGGACCCCAGGTTTGCCAAATTGAAGCCTCCTACATCAAGAAAAGCTGACGGAAAAAAATATCGAGAGAGCAACAAGAGACCAGAGAAAGAGAAGGAAAGTAAGCAACAGCACTGGTAAGAGTGGAAAGAAATGGAAGAAGGATAATGAGATGTTAGAGGAAGGGAGCAGAGAACACTTAGGAGTGTCAGAGAAGAGTCCCATACATAAGGACCAGCACACAGAAGGTCAGCAGTGGACCACTGGCCTCCTGTCCTCAATAACACTCTCACCTAGCAAGGTAAAGAGACCATACCGAAAACCATCCTCTGAGAAAACACCCAAATCAATAACGTATCTTCGCTCCATTCTTTTCAATATAGACTTTAATTCATAATGCACTCAAAGGGGAAGGAAAGGGAGGGACCACTGCAGTTTGGAGGGGGCAATTATACTAAACACACTGACCTTTGCTGAAAAGTTGGAGGAGGGTCAGGTGGCTACATTAGCCACAGCTTGCCCCTTCCACCATCCCCACCCCATTCCCCAAGGCCCGGCTTGGTTTCTTGGTTGTCTGGTCCGGTAAGAACCTACCAACGGCTTTTTTCTTTTCTTTTAACACTTGAGGCTGTGGTTAAAACAACCCCCAATTCCTCTTCATTTTTTTCTTACGTTTCTTTTATTAATTGAATATTTTAAAATCCTGTTTCATCTCCACGTGCACTTCCCTATGGTTCTTAGGCTTAGGAGAAAGCCGGAGGCGGGAGCTCCGCACAGCAGTCTCAAACGGGCAACGGTACCTCTCCCTCAGTCCCGGTGCGCCCCCTCCTCCCCGGGCTCCCCTTCCCAAACGCCGTCCGGTCTCCAGAGGCTGGAGTAAGCCGTGCGGCTGTAGCCCGCGCTGTATTCGTAGGACACCTGATGCGGCGGCGGCGGCGGGGGCAGTGCGCAGTCTGAGAAGAAGGGGGCGAAAGACGCCAAAAGGCCGGGCCCGTCCTCGCCTCCGGGAGAGTCCGCGGCAGAGGGGTACAGGGGGCGCAAGGGCTCGTTCAAGGTCAGGCCGCCGCGGGGGGCGGCGAGGGGCGGCTTCTTGGTCGGGGGGCAGCCCGGGGCGCTCCAGGACTCGGAATACAGTAGGCTCCCCACCATCGCGGGTGGCGGCTCAAAGAGCCCGGGCTCCAGCTCCGGGGGGCCCCGCAGGACGGCGGCTCCCGTGGGAAACACATCGAGAGGCTCCGCGGCGAGCAAGACACTCGCCTCGGTGCCGGCGCCGTAGTCGGGCCCCAGCAGCTCGAAGAACTCCACGGCTTCCGCGCCCTTCTCCAAGTCGCCCAAGCTCACGCCGGGCCCCGACGGGCCACAGCCGCCGCCGCCCGCCCGGGACGGCTCGGTGAAGAAGGACGGGGGCAAGTTGCGGGCCCGCAACGGGACCTTCCTGGCGCCGGGGACCGCCGTACCGCCGACGGGGCCGGCCGCGTCCCCTCCCGAGCCCCCAGCGCCCGCTCCACCGAGCCCGGCCACGGGCGCTGCAGCCGAGCCCCCGGCCCGCTCGTCGCCCCCAGGGACGTGGCTCAACGAGTCGAAGAGCGCGGCCAGACTTCGGCTTTGCAGGCTGGCGGCCGCCGCGGCCTGCGACGCCTCCCGCCGGGGGGCAGCCTTGCCATGGGGCGGGACCGCGACCGTCTGGGCGCCGTGGGCAGCGAGCGGCCGCTTGGCCGGAGTGTCGGCTGCGCCTGGAGAGGGCGGGCCGGGGGGCGCGGCGCCCATGAGGCCGCTGCAGCGCTTGATCTGCTTCTGCAGGTACTTGCGGTGGTTCACCTTCCGCTTCGACTTCCCGGGCTTGTCCAATGCCAGCTTGATGTTGCTGGACGCCGAGTCGATGAAGCTGAGCAGGTCGCGGGTGGCCTCGCGCACGTCCCCGCCCTCGGCGCCCGCCAGCAGCGCGCCGGCTGGTGTCCCGGTCTCATCATCCTCGAAACAGCAGCCCTTGTCCAGGGCTCCGAAGGCGCCCCCCAGCCCGTCCGGGGAGCCCCCGAAGCCGAAGGGGACGAAGGGGTGCGTGCTGAGGAGCGCCGCCTGCACCGCCATCGCCGCGACTCCCAGGCGGCCCGCCGCGCGGCGGGTGCGTCCCTGGCCGATTCCCGCCCGCGACCCAGGCCCGGCTCCCGCCCTGGCGCGGCGCGCGCGGCGCAGCCTCCTCGCTCCGGGCCCGGCTCGCTGCTCGGCCTCGCGGGGGAGCTCATTAGGTCTTGTAAGCGAGGGGCGGAGGGAGGGAGCGCGAGGCTACCGCCCCGGTGGCGGAGGGGAGGGGCTTACTTAGCCAGGCCCGGGGCGGGGTGGGGGGGGGAGTAGTTTTTCTAGCTTTCTGGGCTTTCTCAAGCTCATCACTTTAACCCCTTCGTTTCCCTGCGGCGTTTCTGTTGGCTAGCTGCAGCAGCCAGCACGAGGCGAGGATGAGATGGCCTGTTGTCAAACTCCAGCTCCTGTACCACCGCGCTCTGGCGTGCGAGACTCTCTGAGGCTGAGAAGGCAGGAGTCCAGAGAGCTGGGTCAGCCCCCTGCTCTGGTAACAGTAATAGCCACCAGCTACAGGGGGCTTGCTTATGCCAGGCTCTGTGTGTGCATTATCACATTTAACTTTTGAGCAATATCCCTTATTGATAATAAGTGCTTATTATTATCATCATCTAACAAATAAAGAAGCAGCCTTTAGAGAGGTTGGGTGAGTTGGCCTAAGCCATATCCAGTCCAGTTCAACTCCAAAGCCATTCCTAAGTCCTTGACAGAACCTGCGCTTTCTCTTGCCCCCCTCCTCCTCATCTATATGATGAGAGAAGGAAACTAGTGTCTCTTCAAGCTATAGACCTGCTCCTAAGACTCTAACTGGGGTTTCCACAGGACTCTCAAGACCCGTGCTCTTTCTTCTACCCTATTTCTATTATACTCTTCTTTCCGTTGTTAGAAGTAACAATTAGCTTATAGTAAATTAGGGTAAGCACTTGGCCCATCTTTTAGAATTGTAGATAGACAGCAGGAGGCAGAGGAGAATGGGGTCACTACCCTAAGCCAGCTGGTGCTTCAGAGAGAAGCCTGTGTGTGTATAAAACTTTCGGCATCTTAGGACGAAATATGGATGGGACCTCTCCCCTACTTGTCATGCCATTTAAGTTGTCCTTTTGGAACTTCTGTTGCATTTCAAGGATCGGCCTGAAGTTCACTTGGACCCAATTTCACCTCGGCGATCCTCTTGGGATAGAGAAAATGAACAATACGGCAGACCATGGAGATGACTCAGAGAAGATGGGTCTGTTCCCCATTCTGTCTTAGCTCCACCACTCAGTAGCTCTGTGATTTGGATTAAAATCCATATTCTGATAAGTACATGGCTTTGGCCAAACCAACCTCTCTCTGCCTTAATTTACTCACATTAAATGCAGGTAAGGTCACCCACCTCATGGGGCACTTGTCATATTTAAAGGAAACATCGTGCAAAAAGTCCTTATCTGTTGACTCTTACATACCCTGTGATGAGTATTCACCCTTCTTTCTCTAAAACACAAAAAGGTGACTATATTCCCTTATGTGTCTTTTCTGTCACAGGGTGTTCATGAGGCTTCAATGAGATCACATATATGAAGACACGGTGATAGAATAGACTTATAAGGTGTGTGATAAAGCGTTCTCTGGATAAATTATGATAGGATACCTGGGTGGCTCGGTCGGTCATGAGCTCCGGTCATGAGCTCAGGATTGTGAGACTGAGCTCCTCCCTCAGCAGGGAGTCTGCTTGAGATTCTCTCTCTCCCTCTCCCTTTGCCCCTCCCCCCAAAATAAATGAATAAATCTTTAAAAATAAATAAGTTATGATAGTTTAGATGCAGAGTCTGCCCAGGGAGATACAGACCATTTCTTATTTTTTTTAAAGATTTTATTTATTTATTTGACAGAGAGAGAGACAGCCAGCCAGAGAGAGAACACAAACAGGGGGAGTGGGAGAGAAAGAAGCAGGTTCCCAGGGCAGGAGCCTGATGTGGGGCTCCATCCCAGAACGCTGGGATCACGCCCCGAGCCGAAGGCAGACGCTTAACGACTGAGCCACCCAGGCACCCCCAGACCATCTCTTATAAAACTCTTTTAAGCCTCATTTTTCAGGATATAGCAAAATGATTTTTGAGCACCCTGAAGGCACAGACTTACCAAAGAAGAGAAGCCAGATGAGCACTCTTCATTTAGGAGATGAAGTAGACACTTCCCAAGCTTACATAGCTGAATCAAACTTTTTATTTTTTTAATTAAGGTGGCTCAATTATAATGTACCTTTCATTAGAGTTACACGCAGGATTTTGTCTTTCGTCATTGGACTATCTGTTTTACTCTTGGTGACATTTGCACTAAGAAAATTGTGTGAGCCCGTTATTGAGTTGTGTTTCTCACCTGTCAGATGTGGATGTCAGCACTTACCTTCCCCTTTTTGACAGGACCATTCCACAGGCCTCCAGGTCTGGCAGCTAAGAGCACTCTTTTTTTTACCTTCTTTTAACTGAGCAAGTTTTACAAATCCTCAGACACAGACTGCATACGATGTAATTACATTTGTTATCTTTAGTCTGAAAAAAATCTCTCTTAATCTGCAGAGAGTTAACTAAGCCCTAACATAATCATATTCGAAATAAATGGAATATGAAAGGTGTCATTTGTAAAAGTCTCTTCATTTCCAGATCATTGGAGTTTAAAGCTCAGAGTGGATTTGGAGTTAGATGAGGCCAGGTTCAAATTCTGGCCTGCCACTTGCTAGGTGAATGTCCTTGGACAAGTCAGTTCATCTTCCCAAGGCTCAGTTTCCTTATCTGAAAAATGGGAATGGTTATAACTGTTCTCAGAGTCTTTGTGAGAATTACATGACATAACAGGCAAATAATACCTCTGAATCTTACTTTTCTCATCTGTGTGATAAAGATCATTTCAACTCCTCAAAGATCTTGGTGTGCTGGTGTATATGAAAGCTCCTGGCATGAAAGAGCGGCTCAACAAATATCCCTGTTCTTGATTCCTTAGGCCTCACCAGTTTCTTACCAACACATCCCTCTATAAAATCAGCGTCATCTGTCTTTCCCCCAACAAAGTGACTATTTTCAAATGCAAGAGAGCAGCTCCACTTGCAGTCTGTAGAAACTTGGAAAAAGGCAATGTAATGTAGCAGAGGGAGAGCTGAAATTAGAGCCTGAGATGAAGACTGGACTCCAATCCCGCCTTTTATTATCCAATTGATTATAGAAAAGTCCAGTGTTCCCATCTATAATATGGGAATAACAGTGTGAACCTACTTGGTAAGGCTATTGTGAAAATCCATGAGCTAATGCAAGAGGAAGTTCTTTGTCAACCACAAAGTTCTATATACACATATATAAGATATTCGTGGCTTAGAAGTTCTGTAGGCTGATTCACAAAATTGATCCTTATACATAAAATATCCATCTAGTCAGTTATTCATTCAGATATTATTGACACCAACAGTGTTGGCGCTAGGACTGGGGAATACAGAGATAAGAAGCCATGATTTCTACCTTTTCTGGTGGAACGACAGACATGCAAACAAGTCATTGTACTATAACGCAATACATGTCTCAATGGAAATAACTTAAAGGTGCAATAGTTGATGGGATCAGAGGACCCTCAAATCTGCTCAGAAAAGTCAGAGAAGCCTGCATAGGCAGGTAGCATCTGAGCTAAGATTTAAATGATACATTTGAGTGTACCGAGCAAGCAAGCCATATTGGTGGGAACAGCCTGGACAGAGGCATGGTCGTATGAAAGTAAGGGTGTTTATGGAAAACTGTAGATAATAAGCGACAAAGAACAACTTCTACTTGAAATAACTAGTACCTGAGGCCAAAATAAATCCTTAGAGCTTCCAATATCCAACTAAATTGTACAAGGAGACCCCACCACATGGTCTCAGATGCTTTCCCCCTTGATCTACTTTCCTTTGGGGAAGAGCTCTATCTAGGATGAAATTAGTTTCAGCAGTCAGTGGCCAGCTCCTGCCAGGCCCATCAGCCCCTCCTCCTACACCCTGAGTGAGCACGCTCACTTGAATGGTTTTGACATCAATACATTTCACTTCCTATGGGGCAGAGGGACCCAGCTCCAGCCTGCACGAGGGCCTCTCTGCACAGCTCTAAACTAGAGCTCTTTTGCCCCAGTGATACCTAATGCTAAGCAAGTGGGATTAGTCTCCTTGGGAACCAAACCCCCCAGGGGCTCAAGGGCTGAACTGCCCCAAACCGTTTGGGAGAATTGAGATTTCATATTGTTCTTTTACACTTGGATTTCAGGACATTACTTAGACAAAAGCCCACCTGAGAGCTGCCTCCTTTCTGTGGGTAAATATAGCAGCAGGATCAAGAGCTGACTTACTTATTTTGTTTTCCTCTTTGTAACTTTAATCATACTCCCTGCAGGACAATCTTAGTCCTCAGAGATGTCAGGAATGCACGTTCATAAAGGGAAAAATAATTATGCATCTTTCGCTCTCTCTTCCCCCCATACCAATTTCCCGTAGCTATTTTTGAAGCTTCAAATAAAATAAATCAATTCCTCAATTTCACCACACTATTTATTATCATTTTCATCATGAAATAACATTACCTCACAAACTGTGCACATCCAAAAATGTATCTCTTGTTTTCTTTCTCATCCTTTCCTCCTGCAAACCACATTCTACTACCACTAGATCTTAATGTCCATCTTAAAATATTAGATGTTATTCTGGTTATCTATAACTGTGGAGCAAACAGTTCCAAAACTGAGCAGCTAAAAACAAACGACATCTTATTGTACCTCACCATATTATGGATTAGTAATTTGGGCAATCCTTGGCTGAGTAATCCTTCTGGTTCATTCCACATCGACTATGGCTGGTCTGGAGGATCCAAGATGGTGTCATTCACATGACTGCACCCGTGCCCACATATCCTGGCCTCTGCAATATACCGATCTACGAGTCCTCAGACTTCCTACAAGGAGGCTCAGGGATCCCAGAGACAGTGCTGTAAGTCGCCCCATCTGGCAACTCCCAGGCTTCTTATGAAATAGTCCCAGAATTCCCAGCATGTCATTTTCACTATATTCTACTGGTCAAGCAAGTCACTAAGTCCAGCTTGGATTCAAGGGGAGGGAAATTAGAATCCAACCCTCAATGGAAGAAATAGCAGAGAATTGGTTTGATACATCTCTTGATCTCTTTTAATCTATGTTGCCTCCAGTTTTTGTTTTCTCTGCAATTGGTTTGTTGAAGAAACTGGTCATGGCCTTGTCATCTTTCCCACATTCGGAACTTGGTTAGTTGCATCTATCTCCACAGTGTCATTTAACATGTTTCTCTGGCCCCTGTTCCCTGTAAATGGGAAGTAGATGTAGAGTCTTGATCAGATTCAAGTTCTTTTTTATGCTGTAGTGTGCGTGCACACACACGCACGCACACACCCTATAGAATATATGCTACGATATGTATAATGCTTTCATAATAGCAATGCCAATATTCTTACTAATAGTATAATCACCTCAAACAATTCTTTTTCTTTTCTTCTTCTTCTTCTTCTTCTTCTTCTTCTTCTTCTTCTTCTTCTTCTTCTTCTTTTTTTGGCATTCTTTTGTCCTCCAAACATATCCCACTAGTGAGGAACAGTCCAATTACTATGTTTTAAATTCACTTCAAAAAATCCTATGTGGGGACACCTGGGTGGCTCAGTAGGTTAAGCATCTGCCTTCAGCTCAAGTCAGGATCCCAGGGTCCTGGGATCAAGTCCCACATCAGGCTCCTTGCTCAGCGGGGAGCCTGCTTCTCCGTCTGCCTGCCCCTGCCCCTGCTTGTGCTCACTGGCTCTCTCTCTCTTACAAATAAATAAAATTGTAAAAAAAAAAAAATCCTATGTAGTTATGCCACCAATTCAATAAAAAGGTAGGTTCATTTGTTTTACTTTGCTTCGTATAAAAATTGCTTTATAAATCTTTGATTTTGTTTCATAATTTTTAAAAATCTACATGGATTCAGAATTAAAACTACACCACAAGACATATTCAGGGAGGGCTAGCTTCCATTGTAGCCCCTCTACCCTATCTTCTATACCTTCTTCCTGTAAGTAAGCATTGTTGTTGTTTTGTTTGGGTTCAGGCTTATTCTTTGTTAGATAATCATATTGTTATTATACTTGTTTTCCTCTACCTTGTTTTTTTTTCATTTAGCAATAATATATCTTCATTCATTTTCTTTTACAGTCGTCTAATATTCCACTGAGCGGATCTGCCACAGTTTATTCAACCAGTGCTCTTATGATTAACTCAGCTGGGGTTTTTCCAGGCCAACAGTGCTATAATGAATAGCTTCATTGTAAAAAACCAAGATCTACTAACTACTGGTCTGGTGCTCCTTTCATAATATCAGGTGTAGTTATGAATTGCTTAGAATAAATAGAAGGATCCTCCATACTAGAGCCAGTCAGGTATTTCTTTCAAGGGTTCTCATGAAGAGAAAAATGTAAGATGGAATGAACAATCTTCATACACAGTAGCTGTGGTTGATTATTATAAGAATGGCCCCGGGGTGCTTGGGTGGGTTGGTTCAGTGTCTGACTCTTGATCTCAGCTCAGGTCTTGATTTCAGGGTCATGAGTTCAAGCCCCACATTGGGCTCCACCTCCAGCGTGGAGCCTACTTAATAAAAGGAAAAAAAAAAAGAGAATGGCCTCAGTGAATCACTGATCCCTGGATCCAAACCCCTTTGCAATGTGACACTGGAACTCTTCCCATGGAGTTTATTTCTCCACACCTTTAAATCCATGCTAGAGACAGTACACAAGTTCCAGCCTTTGCAATTGTCAACGTAAGAGATTTGGCAGCTTCCACTTTCATACTCTTGGGACACTGAGACCCCACACTATGAACAATCCCAGGAGAATCAAGTTACCCCTGATGACAGGCAGCACCACTGCAAGACATGCCAGTGAGGCCATTCTGCACCCTCCAAACCCAGTCAAATCATCAGATAACTGAAGTCACATGAGTGGTTCCAGGAAAGACCTGCAAAAGAACCGCTGGCATTCCCAACCTATACAACCATATGAAATGGTAATTTTTGGTTCTAAGCCAGTAAGTTCTGGGATGGTTTGTTATGAAACAAGTTTCATGGGCTATTTGTTAAATAATAGCCTTCACCGTAGAGGAAGAGCCCCACACTCCAATAAATCTTTTGAAGCAACTAAACAGAAAGCCTTCATTCTAACTGAACACCCTGGAAATATCTCTTGAGCAAGATAATCCCTGCCCTGCCCACTTCAAATGAGATAATGGATGTGAAAGCACTTTGCAAACTACCAATCTCTGTTGTTCCAATTTTTTAAAAAATGCTATGAGCTTTCCAGAATATTGCTAAACCGGGACAGCAAGCAGTACATGCATAAAATCAACGTAGATTCTCCTACCCTAGACGATCACTGAGTCAGTGTTTCCTAAACTGTGCCCTCCATCCCCTGCTTGTCACCAATGATTGATTGCTCGGGTGATCCTCAGTGATTTCAAAGAAAAAAGAGCTTAAACCATTTTGTGTACATATTCTATAAATTTTAAATTAAAAATTAATTATGACTCTCATAGAAATCACAATTTATTCTTTATAATCATATCCTAGTGATTACACATGTATTACAAGGACTGCATGTTTGTTCCAGCTAAATTATGTGACCATTCAGTTAACAGATGTGCTTTTCACTTCATTTTTATGTAATTTACACATTACAGTTTTTTTGGTTACATTTTCATTCTCTTCGTTATTAATATAGTACACATCTGGGTCTCAAATCTATGAAAGTAGACCAATGGCTTCAAAACAGTTTTTGTAGTACTAAATTAGTGAGAAAAATATAAAAAACATTATATATTACATATAGTGAACAAGACAAATGAAAATATAAAATGTACATGCTGGCATAAATGTATCTGTGAGTATAATAATTTGTGAAACACTGAAAAAGAAAAGAAAAAGGATGAAGAAATTTGGAAACTGATTTGGGCCACAGAACCCAGGAAAGCTTCAGTATTTGAGAAAGCAAATACTTGAGGAGGGAGACTGAAAATAGGAGAATTGGTTGAAAGCCTGTGTCAGAAGCAGTTAAGTTCTAAGACCCCTTCCCCATCCTATGTAGTCACAAAACGACCTCTCTTCTAATTGGATTTGGAAACAAGGTTTTTATTTCCTATGGAATTGAACCAGACTGTTCCCAGTCTGGGGGATTCCTTGTGCAATGGAGAGTTGGCAACGAGACATTGTACTGAAAACAGAGGATTAAATGAGGTTCCACATTATCAATAATGACCCTCAACTTTTCAGTTAGTTTCTAGAATGTTTGCAGCAGGTTATCTATTCCTCAATCAGGAAATTGGAGTAGTCTTCTCTGAAGGGTTAATAGCACATGAGAAAAAATTGGATGGATTTCCAATAAGCTTTTTAGTTATCCATTTTTAAAAATAAATTGTCATCCAAGGTTCATCAAATATTTTGGCAATGTCTTCAACATTGATGGCAGAGACAAACAAACAAAAAAAAACAAAACCAAAAACCCTGGGGGATGAGGATCCCAGAGGAAACTGACAATGCAAAAAAACAAAGGAAAACTTCCATATAAATTACAATTTAAAGAGATAAAATAAGATTAAAGATATGAGAAAAAATATTACAATCATGAAACAAGAATTAGATGATACCAAAAAAGGGAAGGGAATCAAAAACAAGAATGAGCTCTTGGAAATTTGTGGTACTACATTTTAAAAAGTCAATAGAAGGATTGGAAGGTGAAGTTGACGAAATCTCTTAGAAAGAACAAAAAATCAAAGAGATGCTCAACATTAAGCCTCAAGGAATTTCAGAAAAGAGAATAGACAAAATGGAGAAGAAAATATTATCAAAAATAAAACAAGGAAATTTTGTAGACCTGAAAGATATGCATTTCCAAATTAAAAGGACCTACTAAATGCCTAGCAAAGTTAATGAAAAAAGACCCACACCAAAGCATATTAGAAATTTTTAGAATATCAAGGAATAAAGGACTCTAGGTAAAAGTAAATATCATGTACAAAAAATAAAAATAAAAATGGAATCAGAAGAACATCAGAGCTAGTGGCACCAGGGTGGCTCAGTCGTTTAAGGTCTTGTGATTTCAGCTCAGATCATGATCTCGTGGTTGTGAGATCCAGCCCCACATTGAGCTCTACCCTGAGCCCGTGGAGCCTGCTTAAGATTCTCTCTCCTCGATAATGCTAAGTGAAAGAAGTCAAGCAGAGAAAGACAATTATCATATGGTTTCACTCATTTATGGAACATAAGAAGTAGGAAGATCGGTAGGAGAAGAAAGGGAAGAAGAAAGGGGAGGTAAACAGAAGGGGGAATGAACCATGAGAGACTATGGACTCTGGGAAAAAAACTGAGGGCTTCAGAGGGGAAAGGGGTGGGGGAATGGGATAGGCTGGTGGTGGGTATTAAGGAGGGCACGTATTTCATGGTGCACTGGGTGTTATACGGAAGTAATGAATCATAGAACTTTACATCAAAAACTAGGGATGTACTGTATGGTGACTAACATAATATAATAAAAAATTATTATAAAAAAATAATACCTATTCTCCTGAAGCTGTTTCAAAAAATAGAAACAGAAGGAAAACTACCTAACTCATTCTATGAGGCCAGTATTACCTTGATCCCCAAACCAGGCAAAGACCCCCTCAAAAAGGAGAATTACAGACCAATATCCCTGATGAATATGGATGCCAAAATTCTCAACAAGATCCTAGCTAACAGGATCCAACAGTACATTAAAAGGATTATCCATGATGACCAAGTGGGTTTCATCCCAGGGATGCAAGGGTGGCTCAACATTCGCAAATCAATCAGCGTGATACATCATATCAACAAGAAAAGAGTTAAGAACCATATGATCCTCTCAATTGATGCCGAAAAAGCATTTGACAAAATACAGCATCCTTTCCTGATTAAAACCCTTCAGAGTGTAGGGATAGAGGGTACATTCCTCAATTTCATAAAAACCATCTATGAAAAGCCTACGGCGAATATCATTCTCAATGGGGAAAAGCTGAAAGCCTTTCCCTTAAGATCAGGAACACGACAAGGATGCCCACTCTCGCCATTATTATTAAACATAGTACTAGAAGTCCTTGCAACAGCAATCAGACAACAAAAAGGGATAAAAGGTATCCAAATCGGCAAAGAAGAAGTCCAACTGTCTCTCTTTGCAGATGACATGATACTCTATATGGAAAACCCAAAAGACTACACCCCCAAATTACTAGAACTTATAGAACAATTCAGTAATGTGGCAGGATACAAAAATCAATGCTCAGAAATCAGTTGCATTTCTATACACTAAAGAGACTGAAGAAAGAGAAATTAGGGAATCGATTCCATTTAAAATAGCACCAAAAATCATACGATATCTCAGAATTAACCAGAGAGGTAAAGAAACTACAGATCACTCTTGAAAGACATTGAAGAAGACACAAAAAGATGGAAAAATATTCCATGGTCATGGATCGGAAGAATAAACATAGTTAAATTTCTATGCTACCCAGAGCAATCTACACTTTCAATGCCATCCCGATCAAAATAGCAATGACATTTTTCAAAGAGCTGGAACAAACAGCCCTTAAATTTGTGTGGAACTAGAAAAGGCCCCGAATCACCAAGGAATTGTTGAAAAGGAAAAACAAAGCTGGGGGCATCATGTTGCCTGATTTCAAGCTATACTCCAAAATTGTGATTACAAAAATATAAAAGTTGGCAATGAATCTAGTGGTTTATTTCAGAAAATGAAAAATAAAATTACAGAAGTTAGGAACCATTAAAAAAAAATTCTCTCTCCTCTCCCTCTGCACTCCCCCCTCTGACATTTGCTCTCTCACTCTCTTTCTAAAAAAAATAAAAAAAAAAAATAACATCAGACCTCTCATTAACAGCACTGGATCTTGGAAACAATGGAGCAATGACTTTAAAAATCTTAGAGAAAATTATTTCCTACTTAGAATTTTATGCCAAACCCAGTGATCACTCAACCATGAGTGTAGAATAACAACATATTCAGACATATAATACCTTATAAAATTGTCTCTCAAGAAACTTCTCAGGGAACCACTGAATAACGTGCTTCATGAAAAAAAGAAGAAAAGAGTATTCAGAAAACAGGGGATCCATCATGAGATAGAATCAAATAGAATTCCCTGATTGATAACCAAGAGAAGTATCACAATAATAACCATATAGCAGGTTGAATGATGACAATCTGTCCAAACTGAGACAGGAGAATGGAGAAGTCCAGGAGAAGGAGGGGATATCTCCAAGAAAAATAAATGGAAGTGATAGATATACTTAGGTATTTGACCATGATGGTGGGAGGTGGCAGATACCCTCACTGCTTTCATTTTTTTTATTAAAGATTTTATTTATTTATTTGACAGAGAGAGAGACAGCCAGTGAGAGAGGGAACATAGGCAGGGGGAGTGGGAGAGGAAGAAGCAGGCTCCCAGCGGAGATCCCAGGACTCCGGGATCACACCCTGAGCCAAAGGCAGACGCTTAACGACTGAGCCACCCAGGCGCCCCCCTCACTGCTTTCAATATCCCACACTTATTGACAGAGCCCACCTACTCCTGTGGAAACTGAATATGACATACAATTGCACCTCCCTTTTAACTACAGCATGGCTTGAGGTCCAATCTTGGCCAATAAGACATTAGGAGAAACTACTCTTGGAATTCTAGGAAAGCCCCCCTCTTACCTACATATCAAAAAGAGAGATAAACAGAGAGAAAGGCAAGAGAGAGGAAGAAATGTTCCCCTTCCTGCCTTTGTTCATATATAAGTGATACTTGGAGTTATGGCAGCCATCTTATAACCATGAGGGGGAAAGCCTAAAAACCAAAAATCAACATGCTGAGGTTGGCAGACCAGAAATGTGAAAAGCACCTGGATCCTCAATGACATTACAATGTCACTGAATTAACCAACCCTCAAACTCCCTAGCTACAGGCTTCTTTTTTTTATTTTAAGGTTTTATTTATTTATTTTTGCAAGAGAGAGAAAGAAAGAAAGAGAGCAAGCATGCGAGGTGGGGAGGGGCAGAGGGAGAGCAGACTCCCCAGTGAGTAGGGAGCCCGATGCAGGTCTTGATCCCAGGACCCTAGAATCATGACCTGGGCCGAAGGCAGACACTTAACTGACTGAGCCACCCAGGCACCACACCCCCACTTTTTTTTTAAGATACAGACTTCTTTAAGAGTGAGATAATAGGGGGTGCCTGGATGGCTCAGTCACTTAAGCATCTGCCTTTGGTTCAGGTCATGATTAAATAAATAAATAAATAAAATGTTTTTTAAAAAGAGTGAGATAATAAACCTCTTTTGTTTAGGCTACTCTTAACCCGTCATAGAAAGTATTCTAGGGGCACCTGGGTGGCTCAGTTGTTAAGCATCTGCCTTCAGCTCAGGGCGTGATCCCAGACTCCTGGGATCGAGCCACGCATCAGGCTCCTTCACTGGGAGCCTGCTTCTTCCCCTCCCACTCCCCCTGCTTGTGTTCCCTCTCTCGCTGGCTGTCTCTCTCTCTCTCTGTCAAATAAATAAATAAAATCTTAAAAAAAAAAAGCATTCTAAATTCTGTAAGAAGGTGTTACCCTTCTGTTAATGTGTTTAGGGAAGAAATAGCGAAATGTACATAGAAAACTAAGTCCCCCCTCCCCAAATAAGGCAGTCATTAACTTTGGGTAAAACAATAAACTGCACAAGAAATTTCAGTAAAATATAAATGAACTGTGAAGAATACTTACACAATAATAGAATAATCACTGAATATTAATTTAATCCAACTTCATGCTGGAACTACATGCGGAGGACTGGGAAAAGTCAGAGGGGCAGCACCCCACCGGTGGAAAAGGTGTAAGTGTTCTATAAGCAATAGTTTCAGGGAAGGCGGCCTTTTGAGGGGTAACACAAAAGATAAAAGGAAGAGAAGGCAGAGCTGGACAAGGAGAGCCTTCAGACTCCAATGCAGATCTGAGACCTCTGAAAAGAAAGGAAAGAGGAAGCCAAGTCCAGCAGGGAGGGCCTCAGACAGTTCGGTGGATCTAACAGAAGTCTCTGCAAGCCCACAGGAGATGTCTGCAGCTAAGACGACTCATTAAAGGAGCACTACTCTAGGCAGAAGTAGCTAGGCCTTTGCGTCACCACTTTGTGCGGCCATCATCTGCACTTGATCTTAGCCAAAAGGCCGAGAAGCGATGTGCGGCCATCATCTGAAGGGGTCATCTCAGTGAGAGTGTGATCTCAGCTTAGAAGAGGAGGAAGCCTGAGCAAGCTACCCCCGAACACTGTCTGCTCGCCATATAGGCATCAGCTAGGCAATGAGACCTTTCTTGAGGGGGGATCTGGGCAGTGCATCTCCATACGATTATTTCGAAATATGTAGGTAAAAGTAGAAAGAAGAAATAGTTTTTACATGTTTAAAGTGAGAGGGCACCTGGGTGGCTCAGTAGGTTAAGCATCCGCCTTCAGCTCAGGTCATGATTCTGGAGTCCCAGGATGGAGCCCCACATCGGGCTCCCTGCTCAGCAGAGAGCCTACTCCTCCCTCTGCCCTTCACCCTGCTCGTGCTCACTCTCTCTCTCTCTCTCTCAAATAAATATATAAAATCTTTAAAAAAAATGTTTAAAGTGAGAGTCAGAAGTAGAGATAATGCAGAAGAAAATCATAATACTTTTTTCCTTTATAAACCATGCACATATTCATTTTAATAACACATTAAAATCTAAATTTAAAAAGTAATTCTACAAGAGCTTTTTCATTTAGTTGTCAATTACTTTATTCCAAATAGAAATTATGATACTATAATGCTAATTTGTAACAATGTCAAGGATATTTCTCAAGTGCCTTATCTTAGCAACATACTCAGTATCCTGAATAGGAAATTATCAGTAATTTCGAGCTGAGATATCAAAAATATTTTATGTTGCGGATAAGATAACAGGATTTTTAGGAATAGGACTGTGGTTTAAAGCAGCCTGATTTTTTCCTTTTAAGTAATGATTTTCTTCACTTACCCAAGAAAGAAATTAAAGGTATATTATTGAGAAATATTTCAAAATATATCAACACACTGCAATGGAGTATTAAAAAATACTTTCTAGAACCAAATGCGGCTAAAATTAGAATTGGAAGTCCGTGCACCATTATTTCCCAAATTAAAATATTCAAGTATGTTATGCTTATAAAATTAACATCTGATGGGATGTTGAGTTAAAAATCTCTATTATTTCTAGGTCTTTACAATTGGGCTGATAATCATAGAAAACTAGGTAGGTAGATGATTGATAGAAAGAAAGAATGAAAGAAAAAAAGAAAGAAAGAAAAGAGAACGAGATCCTAATGTGAGCAAATTCCAGCATTGGTTCAGCTGTTGTTATCACTATGATCCCAGACTTATTTTTCTGCTCCATCTTCCTTAATGTGTTAGCTGTCATCCTTACATGGGTGCTGCATGGTTGCAAGACAGCTGATTCACTTTCAAACATCACACCGTTATTCCAAAAGGACAAAGGGCCTTTTCCTCGGGAGGCCTTATGATTTTATACATAAAGGGTCGCCCTTCCCAGAAAAATATCTCACTAGCCAAAACTAGATTACATGTTTACCCTTACACTACTCAATAACCAAGGAAAAGGATATTACCTCGCTTTGTTTAGACCAATTATAATCTACCCCTGGAGCTGCCTAGGCATCTACACTTACTGAGATGGAGGGATCTCCGCCCAACACCCAAACAGATCGCGTTCTGTTTGCAGGGAGGAAGGGGGAAGGACGGCTGATGGGTATATAGTGGATAAGATGCCTTGTTTGATCCCAATATCCAGAACTGTCTAACAGAACGGACATTTGCTTTTGTTCCCAACAAGCTATAATTGGGAGTTAGCATTTCTAATTTAGTATAAATACAGAATAAGAAAATTTACCTAATTATAGAATCTGACCTATAGCTGAAGCTATCTGTTATTGATCTGGATATAATCACTTCTGTGAATGTCTGCATATGATTTCATCCCTCAAACTCATATGAAGTATTTTTATTAGTTTTTTAAAAATTAACATAATGTATTATTGGTTTCAGAGGTAGAGGTCAGTGATTCATCAGTCTTATATAATACCCACTGCTTATTCTATCGCATGCCTTCTTAATGTCCATCACCCAGTTACCCCATCCCCCCACCCTTTTTATTACTTTTTAAAGCTGTGTTTCTTGCTATAATCTATCATTCATTTTTTTAACTTTATTTCATTTACCTAAAATTGGTGACTTGTATTAATGGTCATGGGGTTTCTTTTTGGGATGATGAAAATGTTCTGGAATTAGATAGTGGTGATGGGTGCATAGCTTTGTTAATATACTAAAAACCACTGAATTGTACACTTTAAAAGGGTGTCTTTTTGTGGCATATGAATTATATCTTTAAAAAATTGGTGACATGCATGTGTGCTGAGTTCCCATTAAGAAGAAAATGGGGAAAATTACACAAGTCCCTGCATGTGGAATCCTCTTTTGTTCAGACTTCATTCAAATACCTGATAGCACGTACCCCTCTTACAGAATTAAACATTGGATCAGTGTGGCACAATATCCATCAAGGCACGGCATAAGGCTGCTCTGAGCCCGCCGAAGTTTACACCAGAATGTGACAAGTGCGGAAATCAGAGACACTCAGGGTCTCAGCAAGCCTGGGTAACTTGAGCAGCCCTCAACCCAATATCCGGTATGCCAGACAGAAACGCTTAAAGACCTAGATCCTATTATACGAGGTTGAATTCATTCAATTAAACAGCTTAAGCAGCTCGGATCAGCCGCTGGAACCCTTCTCTGCGGAGTGCTAAAACAATGGCCTAAGGGGCAGCTGAAGTTTGTTTTCTCTTGTGTGAGGCCAGCTGGAGTTGCCTAGCACATGGCCAAGCTGGGGAGGGCCAACACAACATAATTGCATTAAACCTGCACGTTCTTTCCGGAAAGCATTTCCTGACAGCATCAGGGAGGAAATGAATTAAGGGGGAGATTTCAAGTCTTAGGATTCCACACCTATCTTTCAATCTGCCTCCCCCAACCCCTCAAAATGACTTTTACAAAAAGAAAACTTGAATTTAGATTCCCCTGCTTAAGGCTTGTTTTACTAAATTATGCTTGGTCTTTCCTCATCATTATTAAAGTGACTTTCATTGGGCATATCATTTGGGGTGGCTGAAAACATACTAGATAATTTTTCTATAGGGCAGAATCAGGGTATCACTAATTCCATTGCCCTTTCTGAAAATCCTATTCTGCTTTCAAATGTTAACCTTTTTCAAAACACCCTCCTAGGTCTCTGTTAGCACCAACTCCAGCTGCTCTATCTCCTTCCCTCCTGCTTTCCTGATACTTTACCTCGATCTCTTCAGTGACACTTCTTTCTTCATTCATCCATTCACTCAACGAGCATTTACTGAGCTTCCCCTGTACATCCGAAGCATACCAGGCACCTTCATTGTTCATTTAATCCTCACAATCATCCTTTCAGGTAGTTAATATCATCCCTGTTTTACTGAAGGCACCTAAAGCACAGAGCTTCGGCAGCTTGCCGATGGTCAAAGAGCTAGTACGGACAGCGTTTAGCTTCAAATCTAAATCCACTGTCCCCATGCCCAGTTTGCCGTAAATCAGCTATTTGTGTACTTGACTATCTCTGTCACTTAAGAAATATCTATTGGGGGGCGCCTGGGTGGCACCGCGGTTAAGCGTCTGCCTTTGGCTCAGGGCGCAATCCCGACGTTATGGGATCGAGCCCCACATCAGGCTCCTCCGCTATGAGCCTGCTTCTTCCTCTCCTACTCCCCCTGCTTGTGTTCCCTCTCTCGCTGGATGTCTCTATTTCTGTCAAATAAATAAATAAAATCTTTAAAAAAAAAAAGAAATATCTATTGGGGGCTACTATGTGCTAGGCACCATCATAAGCACCAGAACATACCTAAGTAAGTCCTGGTCCTCAGAAGACAGACATATTCCCAGTGATTTACCTGAGTCCGACTGTCATGTCAGTTTACTCATTCAGCAGACATTTGCCGAGCACCTGCAGCATCCTAGTGACACCATGCTATAGGCATGGAGAAATGCCATAGACATGCCTTCTGTTCTTAGGACAGTGTTTGAGTAGAGGCACAAGCAGGTTGTTACTGGAGCACAGAAGGGGAAGAAGGCTTCATAAAGAAGATGCCATTGAGTTGTGCCGTAAAGGATAAGGAGATTCGGTAACTATAATTCTTTAAGAAAGTGGGGGGATGGGCATCCTAAAAAGAGTCCTCATGGGACAGGACATGGAGATATAAAACTTCAGGGTAGCATCAGGGTTACTGTGGCAGTACCATGAGGCTGGAATGTAGGGTGTGAGGCAGGGAGTAGAAGAGATAAGATCAGAAAGGGGGCCTCAAATGCTGGGCAGAGGAGCTTAGACTTGATCTAATGAAAACAGAGAGAACCACTGGAGATTTCTGAGCAGAGGAGCTTATTTATCTTTGTGTTCCATGGCATGTGGCACACTGCCTTGTCCATGGTAGCAGTTTTAGCATTTGTCACTTTCCTGGCACCAGAGAAGACTTTGGCCCCCAACCTGATGCCATGCTCTGTTTACAGAGGAAAAATAATGCCCATGCTCTTGCGTATAGCAGTTTTCTTGCCAGCCCCTCTGCCAAGTCATCCCAGGTCTCAGAGCAATCTTTCCCTTTTATCCAAGGCCAAATTGCTGCCTCCATGTTGTTGTCACTGCTACAGGCTCTGCTAATTTCTCCTTGGCGAACAGAAGCTGATCCAGTGGAAGAAGCTCTAGACTGGGAGATTTAAGAAACCAGTGTCCTGATCCCAGCTTTACAAGTACTTAGAGTGTACCTTGGCCTATCTTCCATCTCTAAAATGGATAGATGATCCCCACATTCCCTTCCAGACTTAAGAATATCTGATTTTAGGGGTGCCTGGGTTGCACAGTTTTTAAGCACCTGACTCTTGGTTTCAGCTCAGGTTATGATCTCAGAGTCGTGAGATTCAGCCCCACATCAGGCTCCGCACTCAGTACAGTATGCTTGAGATTCTCTCTCCCTATCCCTCTGCCTCCTCCTCTGCCCCTCCCGCACATGCTCTCCCTCTCTCTTTCTCTCTCTCTCAAATAAATAAATCTTTTTTTTTTTTAGATTTTATTTACTTATTTGTCAGAGAGAGCACAAGTAGGAGAAATGGAAGGCAGAGGGAGAAGCAGGCTCCTCATTGAGCAAGGAGCCGGATGCAGGACTCGATTCCAGGACCCTGGGATCATAACCTGAGCCGAAGGCAGACACTTAACCAAGCCACCCAGGTGCCCCTAAATAAATAAATCTTAAAAAAAAATTGTTTAAAGAAAAACAATCTTTGATTTTAAATGCAGGGTCAACATGTCTTTAGCTGGGCCAGATGGTACCTACAAAGTTCTGCTTTACCATGTGGCAGAATAATTTTCTGTGGTTGTAATTTGTTTTATTCTCCCAGTACTTTGCCTTATATCTCCATCCTCCACCAACTCTTTGCCTATTCTAGAAAGGCTACTAGGATGTTTGCACCTATGCCTCAGGAGAGTTTTGTGTTGGTAAGCAAAAGCAGAAGTTGCTACAGAAAACCCTCTCTGCCAGTCTTTGAGAGTCTAAATGCACTGAAGGTACGAATCTATTTATCCCAAATAGGGTCCAGAGAGAAGGGAGCACTTTTCAGAAGAGAGAGGCAGGAATGGCAAGATTGAGAACTTCTTTCTTAGGATGACCATAACATTGATTTTCCAAGGGAGTACATTTTTGAGAATAAGAGTTAATATTACTTATTAATAGTTACACTGGAGCGTAATTGCCCCTTGAGTGGAAATCTTTTTATTACAGCTAACCTTGTAATAAAAATCATGATCCTCTGCCCAGATCCCTTCTGGGAGCTGAAGAACCCATCCCCTGGCTGCTGACTTTATTGCCTGCTGATGGCTGACAGCTGGAGCTCTCACCAAGCATTGCCCACAGCTAAGGGAAACTGCCTTGCCCAAGGTCATATCCTTCCCCAAGTGCACCAGAGACCAATGACTGGCTGATGCAGGGTTACAAATGCCAGAACCCACCCCCCCCACCACCACCTTGCTTCAATTTGAATCAAGTGTGAAAGACCATCCTGGATCCAGGGCTTTCCACAACATCAGCTGAGGCTGATAGCAGGTCACCTTCTGCCCAATCTTGACTTCCTCTCTTCCCTAGGGATAGGGAAGAGAGTCCCCCTCAATCAACCTTCAGCACATGACTCCATTTCAAGGTCTGTTTCCAGGGATCCCTATCTGAGGAACTGAACTACCTCTGTGCTGTTAGTAAGATGTAAACCCCAAAATTAACTTCCTATTTGTATCTTAGTCAAATGGATCAATTAGCATTTATTTCTTGTTCCCATATTTAAATGCTGCCCTAGAAAATAAATGCCTCTTCATTCTTTGCAATCAGAAAAGTGCAAATCCTCTCCTTCTCTGGTCTCTAGTGGAGTTGCTATGTGGTTCTCCAACAGTAAAGTGGAACAATACTTTTAGGGAGAGAGGAGACCTCGGTTTTAGTTCTGGCTTTGCCAATGAGTCATTACGATGTGGGAAAATTATTTCCTCTCTCTAGGTGAGTCCAAATTTACTTGTCTATAAAATATAAGTCTTATCAGAAAAGTTATGAAAAACTTAGAAATGAGGCTAAAAAGTGAGTCCCGCATACTTTCAATGTTACGCAGGCACCAAGACCACCCAGAGATTGTCTAGAGTAATGAATTTAATTTTTCTCACCATTTGCCAATAGCTGAAGATTCCAGATTTAATAAAATAACTTATTACCTGCTAGAGATTTGCCTAGTAGATATGCAAATAATTTCTATTCATGGAACCACAAAGATTTATAGCTCAGTTTTTATGTAATCCAGTAAACTCACCCTAATATTGCAATAGTATATACCTGGCTTTTTAAATGTTCTTTGAACCAATCATAACATCTTGATGGTTTCTTTGCTAAGAGTTAAATAGATTCTTTTACATGTCGTTCATTTATATTTGCCTGAGAGTCATGATTTTACCTTTTTAAAAATTATACTTCACCAGGCTTGATCTCCTCCATGATGCCAAAAGAAAGCCAATCCACATGGGGCTTCTGGGTGGCTCAGCGGGTTAAGCATCTGACTCTTGATCTCACCTCAGGTCTCAATCTCAGGGTTGTGGGATCAAGCCCTGTGTTTGGGCTCCACGCTGGGTTTGGAGCCTACATATAATAACAAATAAAAAGAATCCACACAGCCATTTGATAATTAGGGGATCTCAGGTTATCTACACAAAGGGATGCAAGACTCCTTTCTATAGAAATCATCTGGACAGTGTTATCCTTAGGAGAGTAGTCAGCAATACCAGAGTCACCAGAACCACCATCCCTTGACCATTGTGTTGCTGGGGTGGAGGCTGGGGGAAAGAGCAGCACAGCCAAGGCTTAGTGAGAGGGACTTTCCCAAGGTTTCCCAGGTCTGAAAGGTATGCAAGTTATGCATCATCAGAGCTAGGATTCAAACCCAGGCCTGTCTAGCACTCTAGAAAGCCCATACCTCCCACTCCTCATACTTTCATGCCGTGGCTCATCTGCCTATAATCCCAATGTGGGTTGCATATGCCTGGCACCTAGTAGGCAATCAATGTATATCCCATGAAATCAAAAACTTTTATCTATTCCTAGTGACTAGAACCTGGATATTTCCAAAGGACCAAATCTACTGATGAGCCTCACTTCAGAGCACTAGAAAAGACAGACACTCGGGAGCCAGACAGGCCTACATTCCATCTCCTCATTGCCATTTAGTGGCTAATTAGCAGTGTAACCTTGAACCAGAAATGAAATCCCTGTGAGCCTTTGTTTCCTCCCTTGCTACATGTAAATAATCCTCATAGGCTTCTTATGAGGAGTAAAGTAGAAAAAACAATGTGAAAGTTCTCAGCACAAGACCTAGCCCAAAGGTGCCCCCACCCACAATGGTCTTTTGGTCTTTCCTTCCCCTCTCAGAAGACCCTGGAAGGCTTTGAGGCCTCAGCTGCATTGCTGCCTCTACCAGCCCCCACTCCAGGCACACAGTGATCAAGGGATGGGAAAATCCCTCTGTTCAAACAGGTGTCACTGTTCTAAACGTACAGTCTCATTTCCTGATCGTGTCTTAATCTGCTCTTCGGTGGTGAAAGTTGATTTCTTGCACATTCTTATATCAGTGGGAATTTCTGCCCTTGGCTGACAGGCATTATGGGCTGGCTTTGACATACAGCCCTACAGGGCCTGAACAGCCCCTATTCTTTCCCAGTCCTGAAAGGGAGCTTTGTGCCAAGGATTCATTAAACTGCACTGCACAGCCCCTTCATAAATGGGGCTCAATAATGAACAGTCGATTTAACTGGAAAAGCTGCTGGAGCTGTTAAATTAAAGGGAAATAAAGTGCATTTTAGACTCAGTCTGCCAGAAGAAATGGTGACCTAAAAGGAAAATCTTCATTTTTATTGAATTGAAGTTTTTAAAAAGTGTAAAATGTCCAGGAAGCTTCCTTGTGACAGGCAATGAGACATAAAAGCTCAGAAGGCAGGCTTGAGATAGTGGTGCTTTTTATTCACCATCACAGAGTGTGTCTCGAGCTCTTAAATAGTGCAAAGGAATGATCTCATTTTGAGAAGGAGATATGAGGAGACTGCAATATGTCACAAGAAGTGTTGTTTGTTTGTTTAAAATGTTTCAAGTATTTTAAGACCAGGATTTCTCCTTCAGTCTTGGAACATTCAAAGGACCAAGAACCATTCTTTTCAGTTTTTCTGCTCTGTTTCAGGGATAAGAAATTTCTCTGGGAGGAATCCAATTGTTTCTCCTCACACGACACCTCAGAGTTAGATATTTGATTTAAGTAGTGTGCTCTGACATCTGACTCAGTAGTCTCTCTTTTAAGTCTGCGATTTTCAGAAGTACATGTAAGTGCTCCAAAGAATTTTCTCTTCAACGTCTGTTTCTGAGTTATATAACTTCCTGGCATGGTGAGAGAGAACGTCTACTAACAGATGCTGGAATGCTATAGTTTCCAGTAACTCTCAGGTGCAAGAAGCAATAGCCACTGTGCTTTGGCAAGCAGATTAACCATATGGTGATCTTAGCTTTTCTCCACTAAGCTGCTGTGAGCTGGGAATTCTTGTTAACATGCTTCCCTGTCCTTCGTGTTTTCAAATCTCAATATAGAATCTGCTCCTGGGTATGTTACAGGCTTCACTACCCTAGTCAAGGTCTTTTCTCATTTTCATCGTTAAGCATCGTTTGACTATCAAAAAACGACAGTCACTCATCACAGGGAATTTAAAAAGAAATCTGAAAGGCAATGTGAAATAAATAAAGGCCCACTTCCACCCTTATTGTTCAGGGTCACTGGAATCCAAACACAGATTTTCAGTTTGCAAAGCTGTATAGAAAAGGCAAAACTTCCTTTCTAAGAAGTTATATGCTCCCTTTCTGAAACCTACTTTTCCATTTGAATTCTAAGCCACCGATTTAATTTTTTAGGATTCTGCATTAGGCGATTCAAAGCCACCTTGAGAATATCCTGAAGTTGAAAAAAATAAATCTGTGCATGTATTCATTTTAAATAGTAACTATGGTGACCCAGTAAATAGTGTTGTTTTATTCTTCGTTCATCTACCATTAATGAGTCACGGTCAACCGATATAAATCATGGGCTCTCCACACCATGAAATTCTGGATTCATAATAAAACTGCTGCCTAGTTTAACAAATTCTAGGATGGACCTTGGCCACTGTGAGCCCTGATGTTGTTAGGGTCCACACCCGCATCAGAATAAACAAAGTTTCATTCACCTTCCATTAAAGATCTCCGGACTCCAAAATGGCTATGCCGTCCTGTGTGGATTGTGTGGCTTCATCATGTTTTGACATTTAGCAATGGAGTAAATATTCATTAGAAAATACATATCAGACCAGTCCAACTTTTACATGTGGCATCAGTCATTCAAACACACTCTCCCAGTCATGACTTAGTCCCACATAAGCAAACACTAAACTATTCAAAAGATTTTTAGCTTAAAGGTGGAGATAAGAGAATTTTCTGAATCTGCACAGATTTGACTACAGCCAGACTACAAGTTAAGGAGAATGTTACTATGTTACAGCTTATCTAAAGGAAAATGACTGGGAAAGCAATGGTGATCAAAACCAAAGCACAGGAGAAAGTATGCTCCTCTAGGATTCAGAACATTTATTAATTCTTCTATTCATTTTAATGAATAAAATCTAATGTGCTTTTTATTCTTACCAGTGCATAATTTTTCTGAGGAAAGGAAAAAGTTATCCTCAGTGCCTAAGAGAAAGTGTGATAGGTGGAGGTTTAATAACTATTTGACAAGGGAATGAAAGAAAGAGAAGGAGGGAAAGGAAGATAAGGAAAGAGAAAAAAGGGAATGTGAGACAAGGAAAGGAGGATGTTAGCCCAGGGAAAATTAGAAACAACATAATAGCTTTCTTCACATATTTAAAATACATCATTTGGGAAAAGGGTTAGATTTATTGTTTTTGAAACCAAATAATTTCACCGAAAGCTATACATAGAAAGCTAAGAGATTTCTGGGCCCTAACTATAAGGAATTGTTACCCCATTCGAATAAGTAAAACGCCGAAAAAATCTGAAAAATCAATAACTCTTTTTAGATCCATAAGAGAAGTAAGGTCACAGGGCAAATCCCCCAAATTGGAAGGACAGGCAAATACAAAGAATCACACTTACTAGAGCAGAAATGTCCATAGGATCAATGCTGGGGTAAGATAACCTGAACTGTAATTGCAAAATGGTGGGGGCTCAATGTAGAAAACCCTGAGCGATAAAAACTTCAGGGGGAGCCTGTCATCATGGGATTCCCCCCAAATTTTGTAAGTTTCAGTTCCTGGAGCTCAACCAGTTCTCACAGTAAATAAGGAAAAAAATCCTCTTGTGCTTCTAGCAGGGACAGGAGAAAAAGACCCACCTTGAAATATGCTAGAGCATTCTGTTCTGAACAAGTTCTGCCCTCAGGAAAAACTAACCAGAGCCTGACCTACCCGGAGAAAGGGAAATATCCAACTCCACCTGACATGAACTATCCTGTCCCCCTTGAGGGGAGGGGGGAAAAACCCTGAGAAGCACTTGTGAAGTTCATAGTCCACAAAAAGACTGAAACCTAATCATAGATCTATAAAATGCTTCCCTTCCCCCCATACCTCACCACCTCATTACTAAAGTCCTATTTAGTTCCTCTTACCCAGTACATAATGTTCACCTATCAAGAAAAATTACAAGGCATACTAAAAAGCAAAAACATAGTTTGAAGTGACAGAGCAAGCATCAGAACCAGACTCATATATGGCAGGGATATTAGAATTATCAGACCAGGAATTTAACTATGATTAGTATGCTAAGTAATGATCTCATGAATAAAGTAGATAGCACTCAAGAACAGATGGGTGATGTAAGCAGAGAAATGGAAATTCTAAGGACCACCCCCCCACAAAAAAAATGCTAGAGATTCAAAACACTGTAACAGAAATAAAGGATGCTTTTGATGGGCTTATTAACAGATGGGCAGGCCAAGGGAAGAGTCTCTAAGTTTGAGAATATCTCAATAGAAACAAACAAAACTAAGAGACAAAGAGAAAAAAGACTGGGGAAAAAACAGAACAGAATATCTAAGAGTTGTGGGACGATTACCAAAGGTATAACACAAGTATGGAAAATACCAGAAGGAGAAGAAAAAGGAACAGAAGAAATGTTTGAAATGATACCGACTGAAAAATTCTCCCAAATTAATGTTAGACATCAAATCACAGGAAGATCAGGGAATAGCAAGCAGGATAAATGTCAAAACAAACAAACAAACCAAAAACTCACTTGAGGATATCCTTTTCGAACTACAGAAAATCAAAGATAAAGAAAATATCCCACAAGAAGCCAGAGGGGAAAAAAACCTTACCTATATGGAAGCAAAGGTAAAAGTACATTCAACTTCTCACAAACCATGCAAGCAAAAAGATGGTAGAGGGAAATATTTAAAATGTTTAAGAAAAAAACACCAACCTAAAATTCCGTACCCTATAAACTTATCCTTCAAGTGAGGGAGAAATAAAGACTTCCCCATACAAACAAACATTGAGGGAATTTGTTGCTAGTAGATCTACCCTGAAAAAAATGTTAAAAGAAGTTCTTTAGGAGAGAGAAAATAATATAGGTCAGAATCTTGGATCTAAGGGCGCCTGGGTGGTGCAGCGGTTAAGCGTCTGCCTTCGGCTCAGGGCGTGATCCCGGTGTTCTGGGATCGAGCCCCACATCAGGCTCCTCCACTATGAGCCTGCTTCTTCCTCTCCCGCTCCCCCTGCTTGTGTTCCCTCTCTCGCTGGCTGTCTCTATCTCTGTCAAATAAATAAATAAAATCTTAAAAAAAAAAAAAGAATCTTGGATCTACATAAAGAGCAAAGGAGAAGGAATAAGTAAAGACTAAAAAAAAAACTTTTATTTTTGTTTTTAAATTTTTATTTTTCTTATTCTTAACTGGTGTAACAGACAACGGTTTGTTCAAAATAATAATAGCAATAATGTATTTGATTATGTATGCTATGTATATGTATGTGGATATATACATATATATATGCTTATGTATAAATGAAATGAATGACAGCAATGATACAAGGGATAGGAAGGAAAAGTTAGGATTAGTTTGTTTACTATAAGGTACTTGTGCTATGCATAAAGCAATATAGTATTATTTGAAAGTAGACTTAGATTAGTTGTAAATGTATCTTGCGAACTCTAGAGCAACCACTAAAAAAAGTAAAAAAAGAAGTATAACTGATGGGCTAAGAAAAGAAAGAAAATGGAATCATATAAAATACTCAGTTAAAAACCACAAAAAGGCAGAAAAAGAGCATACCACACACACACACACACACACACACACACACACACAAAGGAGCAAAGACTAGGGGCAACAAATAGTAAACAGCAATAAATATGGTAGATAATCCAACTCTATCAATAACCACTTTGAACAACAGTGGTCTAAATGCATCAATTTAAAGACAGAGGTTTTAGATTAAAAAATAAGACTCAACTATATTTTGTCTACAGGAAGCCCACTTTAAATATAAAGCACATATAGATTAAAAGTAAATGGATGGAGCCTTTTCAGATGGCACTGAAGGTGAAGAAGGAAGCCCCTGCCTCTCCCAAAGCTGAAGCCAAAGTTTTGAAGGCCAAGAAGGTGGTGCTGAAAAGCATCCACAGTCACACACACACACACACACACACAAACACACACACACACACACACACAAAGGTCTTCACATCACCTACATTCTGATGGCCCAAGACATTGTGTCTCTAAAGTCAGCCCAGGGGCACCTGGGTGGCTCAGTCATTAAGCGTCTGCCTTCAGCTCAGGGCGTGATCCCAGGGTTCTGGGATCGAGCTCCATGTTGGGCTCCGTGCTCTTCTGGGAGCCTGCTTCTTCCTCTCCCACTCCCCCTGCTTGTGTTCCCTCTCTCACTGGCTGTCTCTCTCTGTGTCAAATAAATAAATAAAATCTTTTAGAAAAAATAAAATAAAATAAAGGCAGCCCAAACATCCTCAGAAGAGAGGCCCTAGGAGAAACAAGTTCGATCACTGCCATCATCAAGTTCCCCCTGACTATCCAGTTAGCCATGAAGAAAATAGAAGACAACCACACACTTGTGTTCATTGTGGATGTCAAGGCCAACAAACACCAGATCAAACAGGCTGTGAAGACACTCTATGAGATTGACGTGGCCAAGGTCAACACTTTGATCAGGCCCAATGGAGAGAAGAAGGCATATGTTCAACTGGCTCTCTACTATGATGCTTTAGATGTTGCCAACAAAACTGGGTCATCTAAACTGGCTAAATCTAAATATACGGTTTTTCACTATAAAAAAAGTAAATAGAAAAAAATACACCATGGTTGCACCAATTTTTTTAAAAAGTGAAATTAGCTATATTAATTTTATACAGAGCAGACTGACAGGAAAATTATCAGAGATAAATAGGGACATTATATAATGATAAAGGGGTCAATGCTCCAAGAATGCATAACAGCCCTTAACACACATGCACCTAACAACAGAGTGTCAAAATATATGAGGCAAAAACTGATAGAAGTGCAAGAAATGGATAAATTTATTTTTAAGTTTGAGACTTCAATATCCCAGATCCAGCAGGCAGAAAATCAGTAAATACATAGTTAAACTCAACACCATCAATTGAATATAATGGACATCTATAGACTACTTCATCCAACAACAGCAGAATGTGCATTCTTCTCAAGTTCACACGGAGCATTTACCTAAATAGGTCACATTCTAGGCCATAAAACACACACCTTCAAAAATTTATAATAGAAATCATATAATGTCTTCTCTAGGACCACAATGGAATTAAACTAGAAATCAATAACAGAAAGAGAGCTGGAAAAGGTCCCTAAATCCCTGGAGATTAAACAATGCATTTCTAAATAACACATAGGCCAAAGAAGAAACCTCAAGAGAAATTAGAGAATATTTTGAACTGAAAATGAAAACATCTTTCAAAAGTTGTAGGATGCAGCAAAACCACTGCTACAAGGAAATTTATAGCATTGAATGCATTTATCAGAAAACAAGAAAGATCTAAAAAATTTTTTTTTACTTAAAGAATTTTTTTAAAAAGAAAACAAGGAAGATCTAAAAGCAATCACCTAAGCTTCCCTAGGAAACTAGGAAAAGAAGAAGAAATTAAATTCAAATTAAGCAGACTGCAGAGCAGAAAGAATGGGAATATCAGCAGGAAAAGCTGGAGAAATTCATCTACAACTTCACCATTACCAAGGGGCACCAGAGTGCAGGAGGTGTGCCAGGAGGAACGACAGCTCCCGTCGTGGTAGAGCTCCCCCATCTGATGGTGCTTCCTCTGGGCCAACCACTGAAGAGGTTGATTAAGCCAGCCTGAGCATAGGTGTAACATTGCTCCACATAGATCATCAAAAGACTCAAATTTCCAGTAAATTCCACAACAGTTTTAAAGTTGAGCTGCTATAGTAAATAATTGGGCATTCTTGATTCTTGAATATGGAATATGTGTACAGAGAAAGGAAATAACATTACACTTGCAGTACAGTATTGTACATGGAAAAGAAATGTTCTAAATAAAACTATATTTAAAATTGGCACCAAATAAAACAACCCACGATTCAACCACAAATTTTTACTATATTTAGATGCAGTTGTCTTTTGTTTTAAGGACACAAGACAAAAATATGAAGGTGTATTTCCCTGGGGCTTCAATGGTGTTAATTATGAGAGCAGACGTTTGAGGGTACAAGTACAAATGACCAAGTGACAGTGCTGTCTACACGATTTTTAATAAATGCATTTTTGTATGTGTTTGTGATATGTGAGGTCTCTGAAGGGTGGGACCCAGGCAAGGATCCATCTTTCCCAAATATTGTAGATATTATTACTATACCCACTTAACAACTGAGAAAACTGGACTTCAGTGTATCAGTCAGCATAAAATACTGTTTGAAATAGAAACATCTATAGATGGTTCAAGCAGAAATTTAACACATAAATTATGAGTCTGCAAAATGATAGGAAGGGGTAGGGTATGGAAATAGACAATTGCTTTCTCCATTTCAACAAAAAGGGGAAAACTAGAGACAGATGTAGTTGGGCTTTGTTTTGGGGAGAATAGGTATAGATGTGTAGATTTCATTCACAGAAGATGAAAAAGTCCCGAACCAATGGCTTCTTTTAGTCAATGAAACAAGGAGGCAGCTGTGAAGACAAGCAGAGTGAGGTAAGAGGTTTGAGGAGAGGGAAAAAGGTATGAAAAGCCGTTATGGAAAATGGCTAAAGAAGCACATTCCAGGAACCTAAAGCATTCCAGATTGCCAGACAGTGTTTCAGGTTCACCTGGGGTTGTTAATCATTAATTTATAGGAAATCTGTCTAATTACATGTTCTTTTATTTTCACAATCTTTGCCAAGTTCCTTCTCTGGTTTTTAGTTCCACATTCTAAAATAGTGACAATAAAAATGTTATCTAGTAATATCATTTTGTAGAACATAGGACTTGTTTCCACCCCGGATATACCACATATATAGTCCCAGCCCAAGGCCATAGCCCATCAGAAAATACTTCATTCTCCCAAGGTTCCTCTCCTTTCAGCACCTCTTGACATCCTTCTTCTAACCCAGACCCCCTTAGAGCTCCCAGCCCTGAGCTCTAACCAGAGCTATCCCTAGGCCATGAGACCCAGCCCCATGGCAGAGGCAAAGGTAAGTCTCTCCTGCAGCCCCACCCACAAAGGGGGTCCATCCCAAAGTTGGAGGAAGAGGAAGTTTGAAGAAAGGGCCTGAGTCAGTGTCACATGAAAGGTTCTACTGCACAGAGGAGGTATGGATGGAGAGAGCTTGCTTCTTGACGGGAAGTGGGATGAAAGAGGACAGAAGGAGGAAAAGGGGAGTAGAACACCAGAGGTTAAGGTAAAGGAATTACGGTCATTAAAATCTTGGGAGGCCTGTTTGCCAGGATTCTGAGGTAAGAAGTGTCTTAGGCATTTCCCTTCTATTTAATCTGTGACCCTTACATCAATGGTCCTCAAACCTGAGGACATAAAAAGACTCTTCAAAATACTTGGATAGGGGTAACGGTAACAAAATGAATGTCCATACCCTCAAATTTCATATGTACTCTTTCTTTTTTTTTTAAGATTTTATTTATTTATTTGACAGAGAAAGAGAGAGAGAGACAGAGAGCACAAGTAGGCAGAGAGGCAGGCTGAGGGAGAGGGAGAAGCAGGCTCCCGCAGGGCTCAATCCCAGGACTCCGGGATCATGACCCCAGCTGAAGGCAGACCCTTAACCCACTGAGCCACCCAGGTGCCCCTCATATGTACTCTTTCTTAAAATTATTGGAGAGGTTTATTTCTCATCCCTTCTCTCACAACTGTCTTTATTTTTAAAAGAGGAGGGAGAGTCACAGCCATTCCTTCCTCTCCCATTCCTTTTTCCTTTTCCTTTCTTGCCTTACCTTTCTCTTCCTGAACAATATAGTCCTAAAGCATCCAGGAAAGGCAGAACAGAGTCAACATCTGTGCTGGCAGTGGGACAGCGTGGGTTGTAGAAGAACTGGAGTGGCCCACTATAAGGTGTCAGAGCCCAAGCAGCAAAGGGGTATCAACTTTTGTGTCGGCCTGACATGGGGAAGAGGGGGATCAATGGAAGAAAGCTCCCTGTTGAATGTCAGAGCCGGAGCACAGTGAGGAATGGGGTATGACACCTCAGAGCCCAAACAAGGGAAGGAGGCATCCATGTGGAGGAGAGGCCAAGTACAGAATATTGGAGAGGGTTGAGGAGGGCATTCATGTAGGACAAGGGGTCAAGACTGAGATGAGAAATTGGCTTTATATAGGGGGACTGATCAAAAATTAAATATATTAAGGATCAAGAGCCAGGATTCTTACTTTCAGAGAAGAGAGTTACAAATATTCAAAGGGCAGGGAGACTAAAATAAGCCCTGTGGCATTCGATTAGAACTGGAGGCTTTGATGTGAACTTATGTTTTTTAATAAACGTAGATAAATGTAGAAATAAATATAGACATAAATGTGTGTTCCCTAGTCCCATCTACTGGGAGGAACTGGGAGCAGTTATAGGCCAGTAGCAATAAGCATACTTCGCACTCAGATCTTGATTCCTTGGATAATTAGCTGATTCTAGTTCTGAGGAGGGAAAGTACAGGATGAGCCTGAAATATCTCTTTGTGCCAGGGAAAGGAAATGCTCCAAGAATGATGGAGATGTGTCAAAAGGACTCAGAAGCAAGCTTGAAGGGGTTCCCACTGACAAAATAGAAAACAATTTGAGCATCCAGATAAATAATGATCATAATGGATTATAAACCATTGAATAAAACTGAAAACCATGAGTCCAAACAGATATACTTAGATAAATGGATATATTAAAAGTTTGGTAAGAAATTGAATATTTACATAGCTTTAAAGTATCTCCCCACAAAATATGTATTATATATAAAGTAGAAAAGAGTAATTTTACATAGTAAAAAAACCTGGAAGTTACCATATTAGCCAAATTATCAAAATAAACATTATCAGTAATGGTACAAATGGAAATCACACTCCACTGAGATAGAATACATCAAGAATACAGAATTATTTCTGAGACACTCCTGCTTAAAATACATAATCTAAATCTAACATGAGAAAATATCAGTCAAACCCAGGTTAGAGGTGCCACTGCCAAGGAGTATAACCATAAAAGCCCATTTTGGAGGGCACAGTGAGGGGAAAGAGAAAACTGACCTGTTATGGACAATTGTTTTCAGTACTGGGTTCCAGATAGAAAGTATTAGATTCTTCTGAGAAGGTTCCCTGAAGAAGCAGTGATATTGTTACGTGGAACAAAGCACTTTTGTTCTGGATGAGACTTGGACACAGCTGGAATTTTCCCTCCCTGCAAGTCTATCCACAGGACCTTTGGCTGAAGGAACGAGACTTCTGACTTGCACTCTAATTGGATTTCTCTGGACTTAGTGACCTCCACATGAAAGTGAGGATCTAGGCCAAGAACTGGGAAGAGAACGAGAGAGATGTAAGGTTCTAAACCCATTTTCCTGCACACATGTTCCTGCCCTCCACCTGAAAAATTATTGCTATGGGCTAGACCCCAAGGTATAAGGCTCTAAAGTCTTGGCAACAAAGGATAGGGATCTAGATTCCTGGGCTAGGTGGGAGCCCAACACAGTCCAAAACAAATAGTCCCTACCCATTTCTAAACCTCTACCATAAGTCTCTTTATTATCTATTATTTATCCCCAAATACTCCTCCATGGCTTCCTTAGGCTGGTCCCTTCCACCTTTGTACAGATACACTGCCTGGGAGGACAGGGAATGGAATCAACTTACCTGCATGTTGGTAGTGCTTTGAGTGGAAAAAAGGAAGCAGGACAGATCAGGGCAGAACCACCAGGTTCATAGGGCCCTTGGATTTGAAATGTTCCTGAAAAGAGAAAGAGAACAGAGATGCAGTCTGGGGGTACTGGAGGTAAGTTTGCGCAGATGGAGGAGGATTGATATACATATACGTGGTTGGCTATTTCCACCCTCCCAAAGTCCTGGGGAACAAGGTCTGAAAAGGGATAGCTACTGGATCACGGGGGTCTCTTTTCTGACCAAACATTCACATAGAACTAGGAAGCAGCTGGAGATGGAGGTAGGAGGGGTAGGCCTGGACATGGGTGAGGCAAACAAGGTCCTCAGGGCACAAAATCGAAAGAGTTACTCATCTCAAGTCATGCAAGTACCCCTGAGAGTGAGAGAGTGAGTGCCTCTTTACATTTGTTGACACCATAATATTAACCATCACCAGCCACCGCTTGTCAACTTGGCACCCATACACATCTTCTTATACCATACTTAATCTCCGAATTAAGACAACAAGAAGCAGTTTTCTTTCAGCTGGCAAGACCAGCAATATACCTTCACTATCCTGCCTCAGGGGTATATCAACTCTCCAGCCCTGTATCATAATTCAGTTTGCAGGGACTCTGATCATCTTTCTCTTCCACAATACATCACACTGGGTCCATTATATTGAGATGACATTATGCTGATTGGACCTACTGAGCAAAGGAGTGACTACTTATTGGTCAGATATTTGTGTGTCAGAGAGTGGGAAATTAATCCAACAAAAATTCAGAGGGCTTCTACCTCAGTGAAATTTCTAGAGGTCCAATGGTGTGGAAGATGTAGAGCTATTACTTCTAAGATTAAGGATAAAGTGCTGCATCTGATCACTCCTACAACAGAAATACAGGCTCGATGACTAGTGAGTCTTTTTTGATTTTGGAGTCAACCTATTTCTCATTTGGGTGTGCTACTCCAACCTGTTTACCAAGTAACCCAAAAAGCTACTAAATTTTTTGGTATGTATGGTAACTCTAAGGCTAATAGTTTGAGGAATTGCCAGACTGTTTTCCAAAGCAGCTAAACTCTTTAACATTCCCCCCCAGATGTATATCAGAGCCTGAATTCTCCTACATCCTCACCAAAAATACTTATTTTCTGTCTTTTGGATTATGGCCATTCTGTGAGTGTGAAGTGGTGTCTCATTATAGTCTTGATTTGTATTTCCTTAATGGCTAATGATGTTTAGCATTGTTATATGATTATTGGCCATTTGTATATGTTCTTTGGAAAAATGTCTACTTAAATCCTTTGCTCATTAAAAAAAAATATAAAGCATTCCCATATACTCCCCCTCTCCCCAGCCTCCTCCAAAGTGGTACATTTGTTGCAATTGATGAATCTACATTTATACCTCATTATCACAAGTCCATGTATCAACTTGGCTAGGTTATAGTACCCGGTTGCTTGGTGAAAGTCTAAATGTTGCTCTGAAGGCATTTTAAGATGTGTTCAACATTTAAATCAGTAGACTTTGAGTAAAGCAGCTTACCCTCTATAATGTATGTGGGCCTCACCCAATCAACTGAAGTTCTTAAGAGAACACACTGAAGTCATTTACAAGGAAAGAACTCTGCCTCCAGATTGCCCCTGAACTCAAGACTGCAGCATTGACTCCCGCTGAAATTTTCAGTTTGCTGCTCATCCCAGCAGACTTCAGACTTGTGAGCCCTCAAAACTGTGTGAACCAATTTCTTAAAATACACACACACAAAAAAAAACAGAAACACCTACTCATTCTGTTTCCCTGGAGAACCCTGACTAATATAAGGGGTGAAGGCTAAGGCACGTGGGGTTTCTTTTTGAAGTAATAAAAAGGTTCAAAATTGATATGGCGCTATTCACTGAATATACTAAAAATCTTTGAATCACACATCTTAAATGGTTGAATTCTATGGTATGTGAATTATGTCTCAATAAATCTGTTAAAAATATCTCTAGTGCAAAATAAAAATATTTTAAGCATATTAATTAAAAATGTAAAGGTTGGGTCTTGATTCCATCAAACATTAACCAGTAATGGATATTTAACACACAATTAGAAATTTTAACCCTTACAAGGTGTTTCATGATATTAACAAATCTTTAGTTTTATTCTGCATTATGTTGACACTGTAGTCCTCTGGTTTTAATGCTGAATACGTATTGTTTCCTGCCTGCTTGCTCTGGATGCCGTGTGCCAAGCTTTAACAAGATCTTACTTTATTTGTAGATAGATGCTTGCTTTAAATTAGTAGATTCTGAAATTGCTTTTCTTTCATGTCTAAAATAAAAGTATTGCATGTAAAAAAAATGTAAAGGTGTTGGGATGCCTGGGTGGCTCAGTTGGTTGGGCATCTGCCTTCGGCTCAGGTCATGATCCCAGAGTCCTGGGATCCCATACGGCTCTTTGCTCAGCTGGGAGCCTGCTTCTCCCTCTACCTGCTGTTCCCTTCTATCTGCTGCTCCTGCTGCTTATGCTCTCTCTCTCTGACAAATAAATAAATGAAATCTTTTTAAAAATGTAAAGGTGACATTGAGGGAGAAATAGCTATGAGTTGAAGGTAGTTAGCTTGATGAACCGTAATTAGAGGTAGAAATTTTTCTCTTTTTTTAAAGATTTTATTTATTTATTTGACAGAGAGAGACAGCAAGAGAGGGAACACAAGCAGGGGGAGTGGGAGAGGGAGAAGCAGTCTTCCCACTGAGCAGGGAACCTCACACGGGGCTCGATCCCAGGACCCTGGGATCATGACCTGAGCCAAAGGCAGAGCCACCCAGGTGCCCCTAGAGGTAGAAATTTTTCAACCATTATCTCTAAATATTTCTTCTGTCTGATTTCCTTCTTTCTTTTCCTTGTTGGACTCTAATTACAAATGTGCTAGACGTATTTTTTATTGCCCCATATCTCCAGATGCTCTGTCTTATTTGTTTATTTCCTCTGTTTTCTTTGTATTTCACTGTAGATATCTATTGATGTATGTTCAAGTTCAAGGATTTTATACTCTGGTGATTCTGATGTACTATGAGCTAAATGTTTTTAAAAAGCATTAAAAGGGGGGTGACTGAGTGGCTCAATCAGTCGAGAGGCCAACTCTTGGTTTCAGCTCAGGTTGTTCATGATTTCATGATCCTGGGTTAGAGCCCTGCGTTGTGCCCCATGATCAGTGGGGAGACTGCTCAAGGATTCTCTCCCTCTCCCTTTGTCCCTGCCCACTGCTTGTGCACTCTCTCTTAAATAAATAAATAAATCTTTTTTAAAAAAGCATTAAAATGATTAAAGGAATGGCAGTCAAGGAGCCAGTACTACACATTAAGGTCACATCACCAATAGGTTTCATAGTCAGGAAACCATTTCTGCTACCCAAAGTTCAGAAAACTAGGAAACCAATGCAGCTGCCACAAAGCTGTTGGCTGAGCAACAGAATGTGGAATCTGACCACTGTAAGAACTCTCACCCTCTGAAGTCCATACATTAGCTGCCACCACCCAATAAGAATGGCCTTGACCTTCCTTCCAGCTTCCAAATCTAACACAAATGTACGTCATTGGAAGAGCCTAAATTACATTCAGAATTCTAGTAACAAGTGAGTCAGTGAAATGAAGTTTTTACCTTTCCAAAGTCTGCAATGTAAGGAGAGGTTTAGAACATAGAAGAGGTAGAAACAACTGCTAAATGCCAGTAGACAATATCTAGTACATTTCACACCTTTGCTGACATAATGTTGATACACAATTTTCTACCATATTTAAATTTCAATAAAAAAATAGAACTATAATATAACATAATACAATATAGCTACCCCTCATATAAATGAAAATGCACTTACTCTCTATCCAAAAAAAGGGCTTACACCTAAAGCCCCATCACTCTCAGTATTCATCTATTGGTGATGTTCTTTTCTCTTCCACCTCAGCCACAATCCCATCTTGATAATCTAATGAACCAAATTATAAAATTAAGCACCACCAATATACCTTATATAAAATAGTAAGGGAAATGAAGAGTAGAATAAAGGAAATCGGCTAATAAATACAAGTATATTCATGACAAAGCAATATGCATAATGACAATTTTCATTTCTCTTAAGTTGGTCACAAGGCAACAGTTGGTATTTATAATGACCTTCTTCCACTACCAGTTCCATGATCCTTTTGCCTCAGTTAGCACCTCACCTAGTCAGTGTTATTTGGTAAAGTAACCCAAAACTTCATTTGTAAAAGGTCTGAGCCATTCATGGTTATCTCATGTTGGCTTGCTGTGATCTTCCACTTACCTTTCCTACTCGGTTCTTAATACTAGGAAACATTTCTCCCCATTGGATCCTTTTTACATCAGTCAGGGCCCCATTATGAAAAAATAAATCACCCTAGGAAATTTAAGCATAGGAATTTAATATAAGGAGTTGCTTATACTGATGTTGGAAGACTGAATGAAATAGCCAAAAGGGACATGTGAGGGAAGCCAAATATTAGTAACCTAAGGAAGCAGCAGGCCATCCTTGGGACTGAAGAAACCAAAGGGAAGAAACAGGATTACCAGAATTTAGGGATGTGGAGGAGTGGCCTTCACATAGCTGGTGCTCAAACTGAGGGGACATGGTACAGCTGGTACTAGGAGTGCCATAAGGAGTGGTCCCCTGATGCTGGAGGACACTAACGGGAGCTGAAAGCAGGAAAGAAGTCCTATACCCTCTCTTCTCTCTTTCCAATTTCCCACCAGTGTCTCCCATTGACACCACCTAACTTGAGAAAGCCAGCTAGCAAGGAAATCTAGGAAAAGTATTTTTGCAGAGTCCCAGCCCCAACATCTCAGAACAGAATATAGAATAGTGGGCTTAGGTCTATAAGACAAGAGATAAGTAAAAGAGATGCATGCTATATCCCTCAGCCTACTCAGTATCCAGTCACACCCCTTTACCCATAACTAAACTTCCACACAACAACAGTAACAACTTCATGCTACGTCCTAACGAGATGCAACTAACATTTATACAAAGGAAGTCACTGTCACCCAAAAAGAGGAGACAGAGCCCAACACCCACCATATCCATCTCTGGAGGAGGTTAACTTTTGCTTTAGTTGGTCAAATTCCACCTGCATATTTTGTAACCTAAATGTCGATTTGTAAGGTTAATCCCAATGAACAATTCCCATGTAAAATAATAGAGAAAAAGAGTGAGGAAAATAGTTAATATATACTAAAATACACATAAAAGCAAGGGGTAGAATAATATCTGCTATAGTTCTCATTTCTATAAATGATCTCAATGCCATAGTTGAGTTTTACACTTCTTATTCCACTGACTTGTTCCTCTTTCCTTCAGCTATCGTCTCAATTGATCAAGGTTCACAAGCTTGTGAAATGACCCAAATCTTCATTTTTAAAGGGTCTGAAGCTTTAGCAGTCCTACCTTTATTGGGTCACTATAGTGCACCTAGAGAATACCCTGGTTTCCAGACAGTTCTCTTCGCCCCATTGTGCAGCAGCAATCCAATTTTCTCTTGGAAATTAGAATCAATCACCTCAGCCACTGCAGTCACACCCTTCTTTCTATGTTAGATCAATGACATGAGGAGCCCACCATTGCCAGGTGACAGTCTCAACTGCCAAATCAATGGAACTATTGCATGTCTCCTAACCAAAACATTCTTTCTTTATGCATTAAGCCCTCTAAAATCAGCAGTGACCAAATACATAAAGATGGAAAGAAAAAATGTTGCAGTTTTTTGGGTAGTAAAAGGAACAATTCCCACTTAACTCCTTAATTTCTAGCCCTGTGTATTCTAGCTATAAGGTAAGTAGAATTATACACTGGTTGCTAGATAAGCATATGTTCCACATTGTAGAATAGCATCCAACCTCCAGAAGTATTGTTTCCCAGCTAATGTAACTGGAGCATTCTACTAGCCTGCAAAGCCAGCTGTTTCTGAATAGTAGGCAACATGATTGCACAACAAAAACAGTGAATACTATGAGCTATAGCCCATAGCTTCACCCCCTCTGCTGTCAATAATTATTTCCTTGAATAAAAGTAATGAAATGTGAGATTCTGTGATCACAAATAAGGCATTCTGCAAGTCCATAGGTGATAGAGTTGGCAGAAGCATTTGGGAAGAAAAGCTAATCTATACCCAGAACGACTATTCTAGTGAGAAAATTTGTTCTGTCAGTAATTGAAAGGAGATTGAAATCAACTTGCTACCAGGTAGCTGGTTGGTACTGCCAGTGTATAGCACTCATCTTTGCTGTTGGCAAGCTGGGCTTCCAGATTTGATCATGGGGGAGGTGGGTCCCATGCACAACCTTGAGCAAGCATCAGAATGGCTAGGAAAAAAGACAGACTGACTTCTACAAAGCTGGGCTTTTTTGTTCCTACAGTACATTTCCACGAAAACATGTGGAAGCATACATAGATCCAGCTAGAAGTCTCTTCCTTCGTCAAATGGTCACAGAAAATTCCCCATGAGGTCATGGAATGGGCTTAGGGAAAGTTGGCAAAGCAACAGTAGATACGTGAACGTCTGAATCATACAACTTACTTGTGCCATCAAGTCCTATTCTACATCTAAGTCACTTTTAATTGATGGAATGCTTTTCCCAGTTTGCCTAGGGCATTCTCAGTTTTAGCACTGAAAATCCCAAATTTTAGTAACCTTCTCAGTCCGGGTAAACTGGGAAAGTTAGTCACCTTGGTTGCTGCACACACTCAACATCATGGCTTGGATTAAGTGATACCCAGTTTATAATGTGCATTTCCAGCAGTATATTCTCTTAGAATCCCGTGATCAGGAATTACGTTTCTACCCACCAAGGCCTGATAGCAATTCAGAAGTTTTCCCAAAAGGAAAAGAGTAATTTTCCAGAGAAAGTGTAGCTTTGTTCCAAAATCCTAAGAGCCTACAATGTGAGTTCCTTCAGGAGCATGCCATAGCATCTATAGTACCCAAATATGTCACATTGAATTTAAACATCATTAGCTTGGTTAGACCATAAAACTCAGCATAGTTACTTGCCTGCAGCCTAATTTTGCTCCAGAATCTTCTCTTTCTTTGGGCTCCACTGAAAACCAAGAGCTTCATTTGGAAATACCTCTTGGTAAATAGGTCCAAGCAGCACAATTAAATGCAGTATATGTCCCTTTCAAAATCCAAAGGAACACCAAATTGTTTCTATTTCTTCATGACACAGTGTGTAATGTAGCAACTTGTCTTTCATTTTGGAATGATAGATACAGATATAGAGATATATCCAGATAAATAGCTTTACAGGTGGCAAGGCTGTGTGGATTTGCCTGCAAAAAAAGACCATATCTGAAACAACAGCTACAATGTAGTCATCACCTAATTAAATTTGTGATAATCCATTGTTACTATCTAAAATCCATCCATCTTCTACACAGGCCAAACAGGAAGTTAAATGGGGATATGAGGCAAATCACCACCTCTATATCTTTCAAGGTATTGATGATGACACTAAACTCTGAATTTCCCCTATGAGACTATTTATTGTCATCAGTTCCATGGCTTTCATATGGCCTTTCCTACCATAATGACCTTCATTCCACAATTCAGAAAGGCAATGTGGAAATTCCATCAGTTGTTGAGTAGAAATTTTCCAAGACTGTATCCAGAAACCAAGGGAAAAAAAACACTCAATGAGTTCTTTTTTTTTTCTTTTTTTTAATTTTAATAATATTTATTTTGTTATATTAGTCACCATATAGTACATCCCCAGTTCTTGATGCAATGTTCCATGATTCATTACTTGCATATAACACCCAGTGCACCATGCAATATGTGCCCTCCTTAATACCCATCACCGGCCTATGAGTTCTTAAACCCACACTTTTTTAAAGTAGTCTCTATGCCCAGCATGGAGCCCAATGTGGGGCTTGAACTCACAACCCCAAGATCAAGACCTGAGCTGAGATCACCCAGGCACCCCAGCCCACACTTTAAATATCTGTATGTTATTTTTAATTATATTTTATAAATGTCCCTGGGGTTAATACATAGATAGATAGATGATAGATAGATGATAGATAGATAGATAGATAGATAGATAGATAGATAATAGAAAGATATCCCTGAAGTTTGAATACTACCCTACAAAACTGTATGTGGTAGACCTGTCTCACGTGAAGATGATTGAGTTTGTGAATTTAAAGCTCAGAGAAAAGGTCAGGGTCAGAGGTAAAAATTCAGAAGCCATAAATATATAAATGTTATGTAAAGAAAGCCATGGTACTAGATGAGATCATCTGGGAAGGTAGGATACATAGAAAAGAAAGCAGGGAGGAAGATCGAGTCTGGTAGCACTCCAACATTTAGAAATCAGAATGAAAAGAAAAAGCCAGCAAAGGAAACTGATCATGAGTTGTCAATGAAGTAGGAGGAAATGAGAAGGTGCTATCACGAAGACCAAATCTTATTACATTCTATTGGGAGGTGATGAAAAAAAAGTGATAGCTGAAGTCAGGATTTTCTGTTTTGTGGGGTTTTTTGGCAATATGGTAGCAATTGTTATTTGGTAAACAAGATAAGCTTCATTACAATGACAGAGAATTAGGATAGACTACAAGATAAGAAAATGGGGAAAGTGAATGAAGCCAACATTTTCAAGGAATTTCATAGTAAAAAGAAGAAAAATGGGAAAAGAAAAAAAGAGTTGTTGCCTGATGGCTAAAGATAGATATTAATTATCACATTCAAAAGTTATTCTTTCATTGATAAAAACTAAGAACTTTTAACATGAATGATATTGAAATTTATCAAATAACTTTATTTTAATATACTAATTTTCTGGAGCACTTTTAGGTTTATAGAAAAACTACTAGAAAGTATAGGAAGCTCTGAAATATGGCTTCTCTCTTCCCCTGCACAGTTTCTCCGATTTTTAACATTTTGCATTTGTGTGGTACATTTGTTACAACTGATGGACCAAATTTATACAAAAGTTCAAAGTTTACATTAGGGCTCACTCTGTGTTATACAGTTCTGTGGGTTTGGACAAATGTGTAAAGTCCTACCTTCTGCCATCAGAATATCATACAGAATAGTTTCATCCTGGCTTTTTTGCCTTGAGAATTCCTTTATATATAAACTTGAGAATTCCTTTATCCACAATATAACTAACTGAGATTTTGATTGGGATTACATTGAATCTATAAATCAAGTTGGGAAGAACTGACATCTTAATAATAATAAGGCTTGCTATCTATGAACATGGAATATTTTTCCATTTATTTAGAACTTTTTTGATTTCTTTTATCACAGATTTACAGTTTTCCTCATATAGACATTTTACTTGCTAAACTTATAAACATAAACCTAATATTTCTATTTTTTTGGTGTTAATGTAAAGGCCATTACTTTTTTAATCTCAAATTCCAATTGTGCATTGCTGGCATGTAAGAAAGTGATTGACTTTTGTATGTTAACCTTTGTTATATTAACCTGTAATCACTTATTAGTTCCAGGAGTATTATTGTGGATTCTTTAGGGTTTTCTAAATAGACAATCTTATCATCTCAAAGAAAGATAGTTTTATTTCTTCCTTCTCAGCCTGTCTATTTTTTATTTCCTTTTCTTGTTTTATTGCATTAGCTAGGGACTTCCAGTACAATGTGGAATAAAAGTGGTGAGAGGAGACATTCTTGTCTTTTTCCCAAACTTGAAGTTTCCTCTATGTGTAGTTTGCTGAGCATTTTGTTGTTGTTGTTTTTTAAAGATTTTATTTATTTATTTGACAGAGAGAGAGACAGCCAGCAAGAGAGGGAACGCAAGCAGGGGGAGTGGGAGAGGGATCGCGCCCTGGGCCAAAGGCAGACGCTTAACGACTGAGCCACCCAGGCACCCCATGAGAGTTTTTATTATTATGCATGAGTGTTGGATTTTTTTGGAAATTTTTATTTCTGCATCTATGATATGATCATGCTTTTTCTTTAGCCTGTTGATGTGATGAATCATATTAATTGTTTTTGAATGTCAAACCAGCCTTGCACACCTAGAATAAATCCCATTTGGCCATGGTGTATAATTCTTTTTAAATGATGTCTTAACTTTTATCAAGATGATTTACAGGGGATAATACATTTATTTTATATTATTATTATTATAATATATTATATTATTACCTTTCCTAACTTTGGATGTGCTTAATACTTCTACAATTAAACTACATTTTGTGTGATGCATTCATCATTTAATATGGTCATAAATTAAACCTAGTTCTTTTATTAAAGACATTTCCATGCAGTGGCAGCCGTATGGAGACATCACAGTGTTTCATATTGAAAAAGAACATTGCCTTTGAAATCAGATCATCCTTGATCTGAATCCTAACTCCACAACTTAATGGCTATCTGAACTTCAACTACTTATTTAATTTCCCTAAGATGTTAATTCCTACCACGCAAGGATTAAATAAGATATAGGTCTCATGGCACATGGTGAGCACTCAATTAGATGCAAGTTTTTATTGATGTTAATATTTTAAGATGATAAAAATACATTTTTTATTCTTTTTTAAAAAATACTTTTTTATACTACTTTTGCCAGATTTTGGTATTAAAGTTTAACAGATAAGAATTTCAGCAGCAACAACAACAACAAAAAAATGAACAAAAAACAAAAACACATAAACCCTGTGTTTCTTTATTTTCTCTAAATAATTTTAACTTCAACACCAAGCTTCCCTCCATCTTTACAGACAGAAAATTTAACCTCAGTCGTCCCCAGGGATACCTTTTTGCCAGGTATTGCAAGATTCTGAGGTCTGAAAGAGCATTAAAATTTTAGGATAAATTCTCCAGTCAGCAGTCATAGCTCATTCTCATTGAGACAAAGTCTCTCAAAATCTGCAGGTCCATTCAGACCAGAGTCTCTGTTCTTTCCAGAAGTCAGAAAAATGGTTAGAAAAATGGACTCAGGAGATAGACTTCTCAGGTTCAAACCCTTCTCTATTCCTTTCAAGCTGAGCCTCAGTTTCCTCATCTATAAAATGAGGAGAATGATAATACTTAACCAATGAGTTTATGTGAGAAATAAATTCGAGTATGTAGCATTTTCAAAAGTACCTGACACATAGTGTGTAAGTGTTAGCTATTATTATTTTTAAATTAATTATAGCCTTGGAACCTTGGGCAAGGCTAGGAACTCCACTAAAGTTTTAAGTCTATCCCCTGTCAGGAGTGGCAGGGAGAGAATGCCAAGGAGCAGAGAGCCATTGTTCAAGGGACCCACAAATCTTTATCGCTTTCTCAGTCTCCTGGAACCTCTCTTCTTTGCCTTGCTGCTTCTCAAAGGGTTTTCTGCCTCCCTCTACCTCTCACGGCACATAACAAGATCTCTTCAGAAAGCTTTTTGGACTTTTGGAAAACAAGAGCCAGGAAACGAGGATGTGAAAATCCCCTACTCTCTATCTTACCACGTATCTTGAAGCAAGAAACACAAAGATTGGCTACCTGCTTAAAAGGGGAAGAAAATGGGGGGGGGGGGATAAGACAACTAATATCTCAAATATCTATCCTGACCTAAGAATAAAGTTAGCTTCATAAATGACTCAGAAAAATTTCCCTCTTTTCCCCCCTTCCTTTTCTTTTTTTTTTTAATGATTTTTTATTATATTACGTTAGTCACCATACAGTACATCCCCGGTTTCCAATGTAAAGTTCGATGATTCATTAGTTGCATATAACACCCAGTGCACCATGCAATACGTGCCCTCCTTACTACCCATCACCGGTCTATCCCATTCCCCACCCTCTCCCTCTGAGGCCCTCAGTTTGTTGCTCATAGTCCATAGTCTCTCATGTTTCATTCCCCCTTCTGATTACCCCCCTTTCTTTATCCCTTTCTTCCCCTACCGATCATCCTAGTTCTTATATTCCATAGATGAGAGAAATCATATGATAATTGTCTTTCTCTGCTTAGCATTATCTCCTCCAGTGCCGTCCATGTTGCAGCAAATGTTGAGAACTCGTTCTTTCTGATAGCTGAGTAATATTCCATTGTATATATGGACCACAACTTCTTAATCCAGTCATCTGTTGAAGGGCATCTCGGCTCCTTCCATGATTTAGCTATTGCGGACAATGCTGCTATGAACATTGGGTGCATATGGTCCTCTTCACTACTGCTCTGTATCTTTGGGGTAACACCCAGAAATGGCTAGTCATAGGGTAGCTCAATTTTTAACTTTTAAGGGACCTCCACACTGTTTTCCAGAGTGGCTGTACCAACTTGCATTCCCACCAACAATGTAGGAGGGATCCCCTTTCTCCACATCCTTTCCAACAATTGTTGTTTCTTGCCTTGTCTATTTTTGCCATTCTAAATGGCGTAAGGTGGTATCTCAGTGTGGTTTTGATTTGAATTTCCCTGATGGCTAATGATTTTGAACATTTTTTCATGTGTCTGTTAGCCATTTGTATGTCTTCATTGGAAAAGTGTCTGTTCATATCTTCTGCCCATTTTTTGATTTGTTTATTTGTTTCTCGTGTATTGAGTTTGAAAAGTTCTTTGTAGATCTTGGATACCAGTCCTTTATCTGTAGTGTCATTTGCAAATATATTCTCCCATTCCGTGGGCTGCCTCTTAGTTTTTTTTTTTCCTTGGCTTACAGTAGAAGCTTTTATCTTGATGAAGTCCCATAAGTTCATTTTATCTTTTGTTTCTCTTGCCTTTGGAGATGTGTCATGGAAAAGGTTGCTTTGGCCAATGTCATAGAGGTTGCTGCCTATGTTCTCCTCTAGAATTTTGATGGATTCCTGTCTCACATCGAGGTCTTTCATCCATCTGGAGTTTATTTTTGTGTATGGTGTGAGAGAGTGGTCAAGTTTCATTCTTTTGCATGTAGCTGTCCAATTTTCCCAGCACCATTTATTGAAGAGACTGTCTTTTTTCCACTGGATGTTTCTTCCTGCTTTATCAAAGATTAGTTGCCCAAAGAGCCGAGGGTCCATTTCTGGGTTCTTTATTTTGTTCCATTGGTCTATGTGTCTGTTTTTGTGCCAGTACCATGCTGTCTTTGTGATCACAGCTTTGTAGTACAGCTCAAAATCCGGCATTGTGATGTCCCAGCTTTGTTTTTCCTTTTCAACAGTTCCTTGGAGATTCGGGGCCTTTTCTGTTTCCATACAAATTTAAGGACTATTTGTTCCAGTTCTTTGAAAAATGTCCTCGGTATTTTGATGGGGATAACATTGAAAGTGTAGATTGCTCTGGGTAACATGGACATTTTAACTATGTTAATTCTTCCGATCAATGAGCATGGAATATTTTTCCATCTTTTTATGTCTTCCGCAATGTCTTTCAAGGACTAGAAATCCTTGCAACAGCAATCAGACAACAAAAAGGGATCAAAGGTATCCAAATCGGCAAACAAGAAGTCAAAATGTCTCTCTTCGCAGATGACATGATACTCTATATGGAAAACCCAAAAGAATCCACTCCCAAACTATTAGAAGTTATAGAGCAATTCAGTAATGTGGCGGGATACAAAATCAATGCTCAGAAATCAGTTGCATTTCTATACACGAACAATGAGACTGAAGAAAGAGAAATCAGGAAATCCATCCCATTTACAATAGCACCAAAAACCATACGTTACCTTGGAATTAACTTAACCAGAGATGTAAAGGATCTATATTCTAGAAACTATAAATCACCCCCTTCCTTTTCTTAACACTGGAAAAGTAACCATCAAAAGAAATTGGCTATATCATGGATTTCACATGCTCTGGAAGCAGTTCATGTGTAAAAACTGTTGATCCAGGAAGTCTGGTGCAGAAATGATACCATTATCTCTTTATCAATTACTAAGGAATATAAGGAAAGGAAGAGGAAAGAAGAATGGAATTAACATTTAATGAGCAATGAATAGTGCTTCTTATCCTACTAGGCCTTTGCTATACAATTCACATCTTTATATATGACAATAATAGTAGCAGGGTAGATTTGTTACCCCCTTTATAGAATGAGAAAACAAGGTCATCAAGATTACACAATTAATACATGGTAAAGCTAATATTTAAATCTGATTCTGATTGACACCTAAATCAATCCTCTTTCTACTATATCTCCATTGCCTTACAACAAATTAATGACAAATATGTGAATCTTCCTCCCAAATTTCATCGTTTTAAACTGAGGTTTCTTTCAAGTCTAGCTCTTTGAAAAGCCCTAAGCTGAGGAAAGACCTACAGAAACATACATGTTTATGAACTTCAGAACAAATTTCACTACAGAATGTAAGTTTCCTAAAAGCTGCTCTTACACAGCTGCACCCCAATTAACCCCAGATGAAGATCTTCTCTATCACAAGGGGAAGATTTTGAAGGGTCAGTTGGGGAAGTGGAAGGCTTAGCTGAACATTTGGGTCTTGTAAGCCCCTTTAAACCTCACGTACATGCTGACTTGGTACTTTTTTCCAAAGCTGCTATATGTGATGAGTCCCCCAAATTATATCCCAGTAAGAAATTAAGCCTTGTTAATGGGAAAGGAGTATCACCCACTTTTATTTTCATGCAAATGGTCCCAGCAGAATGAAAAGGGGGACAGTGAAAGTGATGACACTGATCTAATTATCTGCAGGCCAGTATCACCAAGTTCTTGAAAGGAACCCACAGAATGGCCTGACACAGACACACAAAACACAGCCAGGAAACAATTGGGACCTTAGCAACAAGGCGAAAAATGGCTCCTCTGTGCATAAAGAGCTGTTTTATGAGCATTTCTTGTTACTTTCCATTAAGTCCCACTACCTCTTCCAAAGAAGGCTACAGTCTATTTTTAATCGATGCTCCATTGCCTGTAATCAGTGACATGTACCATTCCAACTTCTGCTTTCCGGCCTATTGTCCTCTCACACAGCTTCAAGCCCTGGTTTTATGGGAAATGTAACACATAAGAATAAGACTTCAGTGGATACAAAGCCTCAGCATCCAAACACAACCTATCCCTCGTATCATCCTATTAAGCACTAAGTGAAGCCAGGGTTAAAATAAGGAAAATGAAATCCAAGGAGATGAGGCCACTTGACAAAACATTCAAAGCTAGCAAGTAAAAAGAAAAGAGCCCCAAGTCTAAGACTCTTTTCACTGCACCATACTGCTGCTGTGTTAAGATATCAACAAAAGGAAGAATGAGAGGTAGACTCCAAAAAGCAACATTCAGTGCAATTCAGCAAACATTTTTCTGATTTATGCTTTAGTTTCCTCAATCCAGCCTGCTTTACCTGGGTTCCAAGGCCCTCCTGACCCCTACTGAGGAGCGTCTTCTCTAAAGGGAGCATCTTCTCACCATTACCTTCCAATCTGCGGCTAACTATAGTCCTATATCAAATCCTGGCTGCCATATCCCCTCCTTGTAATTATCTAAGTATTGTCACTACCTGGGACCAAATCCTGCCCTGCCTTGTTTCCAGATAAAAGCCTTTACCTCCTAATACCAGCTCAGATCAAATCAAGTTCATCAACATCCCTTAGGCTCTTGGCCATGCCCCTCAGGGATCAGATTTACAGAGAGTTTACTTCCCCTGGCCCTGCCTAAATCCAGCTCCATCCACTTCTCTAGGGTCTGCTGTTAAGGTCCCACACACTCTAGCAGAGGCAGTATCCCATATGCAATTACCATAGCCTTTGGAGTCAGGCATTCAGGCCTGGATTTGAATCCCATTGGTGAGCTAGGCAAATTATTTCAGCTCTATGAACTTCTATATTCTTATCTGTCTGTGGAGAATGATACATGTACTTTGTGAGGAATCAGCACACAGAGATAGTCTAGTAAAGGCTAGATGTGTCCAAAGTCATAATTCTCATTTATATTTAATCAAAATTCTTCCTACTTTTATTTAAGAATAACTTCACATTCAAATTAAATGGTGATCAATTGCCTTGCTACTTAAAAATAGCTAACAGTATTTACGAAGTAAATATTATTAAATGAATGATTAAATAATTGAATGAATCAAACCATTGGATATACATGGTATAAATGAATCAGTTCAGTTAACAAATATATATTAAATACTATCACGTCCCAGATACTATGCTGAGTTCTAGATGAAGAGCAGTGAGTAAGATAGACAGGATCTTTGCTCTCATAGAGCTTACAGTCTGACACTCTCTCCTTCCTTTGGATTTTGATACAAAATCTATGATAACATTCAACAAAAAGTATTGGAATTATTTGCTTTGGAAGCTGTTTCTTCCATTGGCTTGTGGGCACCATGAAAGTAAGAGCTGGGTCTTTAAAATACCATATGATTTCATCCATATGTGGAATTTAAGAAACAGATGAACATAGGGGAAGGGAGAAAAAATAAAATAAGACGAAATCAGAGAGAGAAGCAAACCAGAAGAGACTCTTAACTGTAGGAAACAAACTGAGGGTTGCTGGAGGGGAGGGAAGAGGGGGATGGGGTAACTGGGTGATGGGCATCAAAGGCACGTGATGTAATGAGCACCTGCTGTTCTATGCAACTGATGAATCACTAAATTCTACCCCTGAAACTATTAATATACTATATATTAATTTCATTGAATTTAAATTATTTTTTTTTAAAAAAGCTGGGTCTTCATTAGCTGCCCCAGGGCCTGGTAATGATTCATGACTTTATGTACTAGCCCAATTTCCCATTCCTAACAGAGATTTTGCTCTCTCTCTTCTGGACTTTCCTTGAGTGTGCACATTCCTGTTTCTCTTCCCTGACAAAAATTCAGGCAGGAGACTTCCCTAGAATTTATCCCCCAAGATCTGGTGGGAGTGGGGGTTTGGGCAGGGAAACACTAATGTGCCCAGTTGCAATTTATGGATCCAGAGGGTGACTTTTAATTGTATACATCTTAAAGGAAAATGCTGATGTTGTAACAGAAAAATGAGTCCAAGATAGTATGTCAACTGAATAGAGCGAAGGGGTCGATGAGAGTCAAACCGGGCACCGAGGAATAGGCCCATGGTGATACCCAAATTAATTCTGGAGACCAGGATTTCCGGCTGCTCCCTTGCTGCTCCTGCCATGCACTGGAGTCAGTGGCCCTGGTTAGTTGAAGGAACAGAACTATGTGTACACTGTCAACTTGTGGAGCGCCAAACCCACTCCAGGACCAAACAAAATTTGGACCAAGACTAAGTTAACTTCAGAGTGGTCACTCATTTCCTTGCCAGGAATATCAGCTCTGCCTTCAGGGGCTAGGGCCTGACTAAAAAAACGAATTTGATCAGCAATTGGACACTTGTACAAACAAGATATGCCGGAGTTTCTTCACCTGCTTTCTGGTGCCACAGATGGGGGAGGACAGTTAACACACACTAACAATAATATGCTCTTACTTATTATGGAGAATGGGAAGCCTACATGCAATTTTCTTGCAGTGGTCATCATAAGCCTCTGAGAGCATGTGGTTTTCAACTATTTCCCAGAGAAACATTTTGGAGTACATGATGCCCAGTAAGTAATTTCATAAGGCAGATAGTAGCAGAGCTGCTGGGGTTGGAGTGAGGAACAGAGGTCTGGAAGGCCTGCTCAGCCCCCTCCTTGTCCCTCGCAGTTGGTAGGAGTGGGGGGAAGGGAGCAGGAAGGGAGAGCGAGCTGGGGAAAGGATGAGGACGTTGTGGTTCATAAAGAGAAACCACAATGCTGCAGAGCATTGGGATTTCATATTCTTTCAGGGTATTATATGCCAAAACAATGGTGAATGAGAATGGTCAGGAATGAGTAATAACTGGCTGCCAGGATCCTTGTTAACCATGGTGATTATCTCCCAGCCAAAGTCAACAGGCAGCAGACTGATAAGAGACACATCAGTTCTTCTGTTCACAATTCATTTAGAGCTTTAAAAAAAAAAAACATGGAAGCCAATTTATTCAGTCAAGCTAGGCCTCTAGTCAGCAGGAAGGCATTTGTTCCTTATCCCTCATCTTCCCCGACTCTTCAAAACCAGAGAAGAAAAGGTACCAAACCAGATGGTCAGAAAGATCTGCATTCATGCTGGACCTTCTTTCAAAGGCTCTGGAAACAGAAGGATGCATAACTGTATCCACCTATGGCCAAACATCTTGAGGGTCCCCCTGTCCCACCACACCCGGCTCTGGGCAGCTGCTTCCCAGCTGCAGGGGTTGCAGCCCTCAGACTGCAGAAAGGGAAAGAAACTGTTGCCACTTACCACCTGTCAAAAATTCAGACTCCGCTTGTCCTGAACAGCAGTCAGACACAAAAAGGCAACCATCAGTCAGAGGATAAGAAGAACATGAGGCGGGCCAAGGGGCCTGTATCCCACTTGCAGGGAGAAGAAAGGAAGGTAACAATGTTTGCCACTGTCTTTCTGTCTAAATAGGAAGGTAAAGTCTTATGATGTGTGTCTCTCTAGGAATAAAAAGATCAGGCTGAAGGTCTCCATTCCACCTCTTCACTGTGTGCCTTCCATAAACTTACCTGAATGAAGACCTGTTTCCTCCATCTTGTAGAAGGAGGATAATATGAACACCTGCTTCCAGGTTTTTGTGGAGGTCAGCTAAGAAATGTGATAAAACTTGTGAAGTGTAAAGTACTGTATACGTGATTATCAAGAGTATCTTAAGACTCTCTGGAGATGATGTGTTTCTGAGTGTGTTTATCATCTTACCATCCCCTTGTTTCTGTTCTTCCCTGTGTATAACCATGTTTCCCAGTGGGACTGAAGGAATCAGCAACTTCAGCACTGCCTGGGACGACAGCCTGATTAGATCACCACAGCAGCTGTGAGGTAACACAAGGCTTTGATCATTGACAGGCTGGGGGTCCTGTGTTGCCTCTTACCAGTTATGTGACGTGTGACACACTATTATTCTCTAAGTTTTTGTGTAACGTAGGGCTAATAGCATATACTTTTGAGGTTAAGTTTAAGTGACATACCGCCTAAAGTGCCCAGCTTGGGGCACCTGGGAGGCTCAGTCAGTTAAGCAGCTGCCTTCTGCTCAGGTCACAATCGCAGGGTCCTGGGATCAGTATCGCACTGGGCTCCCCGCTCAGCCAGCAGCCTGATTCTCCCTCTCCCCTGGCCTCATGCTTTCTCTCTCTCTCAAATGAATAAATAAAATCTTTCTTTAAAAAAAAAAAAAGAATTTTAAAAAATAAAATTAAAAAAAGTGCCCAGCTTATAGATCTTGCTTGTCCAGACCACTAAGACAAAACATCTGGAAACCGGTACTCCAGTTAATGGGGATGTAGATTTGACAAACTACCATTTCATGTTTTCTTTAATTGCTCCAGTCTTCCTTAAAAGTTGAAGGAGCAAGAGGATTTAAAAATTTCAATTAAATGGTATCTCTTTCTCTTCTGGTTTAAGTCTCTTTTGTGTATCCTGGTGTCTTTGGGGTAAATGCTGAGGCTTTCCGTTTTCTCCTCCTTCCTCTGATCCACCCCAGGAATGGCATTAGGGTGTGTGAGGAGGGGTGACTTGGGTTGGGGGCAGCTGGGGAGGAGGGCCCTCATATCTCTTCAGGAAGTTCCTTATGTCTGGCCCCTAGACTGGTGCACAGAGGTGTTACTGATCCTACCAGATCTCTGGGGGTATCATACCCCCAATCTCAGCACATCTGAGCCCCATCACCAACATGAGCAGAAACTTCCAAATAGCGTGTATTCAGGCTGGGGGCTGGGGGAACCAGCAGTGGTATCTTATGCCATCTAGCTAGACGACTTCTCAGCCACAGCTCCTGACTCTGCTTAGACTCAGTGTTAACCTGAATGCACAACTTCTACCAGAGGCTTGTGGCATCCCTGGACCCTGGTCCCAGGCCACTAGTTCCAAAGCTTTCAGTTCCCTCACACTTACCTGAAGACTTCTATGGTACATGCACACACACACACACACACACACACACTCCCTACACACATACCTCAAGATCATACCCTGAAAAGGGGTCAGGGGGATGAGGACTCTGGTGTATATCTTCTCCTATCTCTTCCATGCTCTTTCTTCTTCCAACATTAACAATGCTAGGAGAGGTGGAATGTCTGCCCTGAAGGGCAAAACTATTTCCTGAAATTTTTGTTTCAATTTTACATGAATATATTCGTGTCTCTGTGTGTGTTTGTGTGTGCTAGGTGATGATAAAAAATGTATTTATTACCATGAATTGTGGTCAAAAAGTCTGACAATCCCTGGCTAAAATTAAGTTCTTGTTAAGAAATTTAAGCTTTGCTTTTGATATATAAGAATAGCTTAAGATTGCTAGAAATCAAGCTTTTCTTTCAAAAATGCCTGACTCTCAAAACCATTGTCTGTCTAAGGATTCAGCAAAGAATTCAGGTCTGAAACTAAAAGCTGAATGATGGGCACTTGACTTTAGGTGGTATCTGGCCTTCCAATGAAAGATAACAACATTGAGTCATTGAGTAAGAAGCCACAAGACAATAAAATTTATATTAAAATTCATCGAATGGTCTAAAAAGTATGATCCTCGATATACCCTGCAGAAAAGCATGTACATCACTGGCAGCCCTGGCCCAAGGACATCACCAGGATTCCATGACTTGTTAATCCCTGATGTCTTGACAGACATCTCAGAATCAAAGGTGTTCTGAGTGACGTCTATCCTATCACAAATGGTCTATTAATAATCCAGTGATCATCTTCAGCCAAACTGAGTTATTCATTATTCCTAGAGCCAAATTTAGGGATAGGGCAGCCAGGCCATTTCCCAAGACCCCAATTTATAAAGAGAGTGAAGGCAAGTCTGGATTATATAATGTCAACACAAACAGTTTTAAACACGTAGACAGCTGCCCAGTTTTGCCAGAAAAAAACATTCACTAATAGAGTCAGGAGCAAGCCTCTGAGCACCTTGTGCTGTATGGGAAGAGTGCCTTGGAGTCTGGGTTAATCCAGGTAAAACCACCTCTCTCAGAATTCTGTGCTCCTGATGGGGCCCTCACCTCTCTCTCCTCCCCTGGCTCAACACCCATAGCCTCATACTACCATCTGCCTTGAGACCATCAGAGTTAATCTCCTATGCCCTTTATACCTGCTAAAGTCAGACATCAAAAGGAGTCTGGACATCCTCATCCTCTGGGCTCTCATCTGCACTTGGTTCTCTATATCTTCTTTTCTGATGCCACTGACCTCAGGAGGTACCTAAGGAAGCCCTTCCACTGTATCCCCCTGGAAATCAAAGCCAGTTATCAGCAAAACCCTTGCATCCTCAATCTTGTACTTTGCCTTTGCTTTCTTGTTTTAACAGAAGCCTGACCCTTCTGGGAAGACATTGCTTCCCCAGCAACCCTCTCAAGTAGTTGGTTTTTTTTATCTCCAAATTCCCTGGACTATGGAGCTCAGGTGGAGAAAATGTTCTCCTTGCCCGTTATAATGCCTCTGCATCTCCATAAAACTCCTAGTTTTAAATCATGTCACCAGACCATACTGCCCACTACCCACTCTTGGTTGCATCATCTACTAACCTCTAAGTCATGCCTCCTCATTTCTTGGTGAGTATACTTCACTTTTATTCTTACTTAGTTATAATTCAATCATTTCAATAATTATAGATGTTCCCCCCCGATATTCTGGTTTCAGTGTTCCCTGACCTCATCTCCTCCAATGATATTATTCTACAGTTCAACCTCGCCACTCATTCCCGTAGTCTTACCCTACACCTTACTATTATCAATAATAGCATTTATCTAGTCTCAGTTTCAAACATGCCACCTTCTGATCACCACTGCCTCTTATCCTTCCAGTCATAGTATTCCATGTCCAAGAAATCTTTGACCACACAGTAACCTGCAATCTACAGATTTCACTCCTTTTCACTACCCCCCACTAGAGCACCCTTCTGTGGCTTCACTCCTCACTTTACCCAGCTCAGAGTCTATACTCTGTCATAATAATTGCTCCTTACGTGCACCTTCAACTCTCTTTCCCCTTTCTTGCTTCATTGTACTCCTCTTGAAAACTCCAATCTCAGTGAAAGCCACCTCTTCACTTCTCCCAGACTGCTTCTGACCAGCTGAACCTGGTTGGAGGTAAACACACAGCTGTGCTGACCAGTCTGCCTTTCTGTTCATGACTCCTAAACTGGGGCAGAACCTTGGAACTGCTCGGGAATCATCTCCCTGATCTAGGCACTCTCCGGCTTTCTTAAGGAAGTATCTCACATGTTTTCCTCTCTTTAAACCGCCACCCCTTCTTCCATCATTGTTTCCTCTCTCTCAGAGGAAGTAGAAACAGTCAATAGAACTTCCCAAAGCTGCATCAGCCCATTTGCCCTCATGCGTATGTCTGTGCCTACATTCTCCACCTTCTCTCCTGTTACTGTGAATAGTCTTTGCTCCTTCCTAGAGCCAATTCTGCTGGCTGTATTTTGAAAGCATCTAAAATCCAACCTCTTCTCCATACCCCCATCATTACCTCTTTAGTCCAAGATACTAAACCTGGTTTATTGCAATAAACCTCCTAACCAATGTCCCTATTTCCTCCCTTGACTCCTAATTCTAATCTCCAAATTTTTACAAACATGTCAGATTGAGTCACTCCTCTGCTCAAAACTGTTTAGTGGTTCCCATCTCCTTCAGAATAAGAGCGAAGGAACTTCATAGAGTAAACCATTCTCTCTTCTCTGAATCCTGTATGTACCACTGTGATAACACTTCTCACACTGAATACTAATGAGCTTGTTTACCGGTCCATTGTTGCCCACTCTGTTAATTCCTTGAGGACCTGGGTTGGGGGCATTTTCTTTTTCTTTTTGATTTTTGGTATTCCCAGCTCCTAGCCCAATGCCTAATACCTAGAAGGAGATCCATAAATATTCACTTAATTTTAATTGCACATAACCACAGTGAGTCTGCCTAATCCTAATTTTCCTTGAAGGAAAGTCCCAGGTATATTGCCAACTAGACTATAAACTCCATGAGGATAAAGAGTGCATCTGCTTTTTTCACAGCACCTACCATGACACCTACTACATACTGGGTGCCAGGTAAATGGCTACTGAATGAGTGAATGATGAATAAGTAGTGAAATAAAGGTCCTACACCTCAGGCTGACTACCCCCTCCCCTCAAATGCCACTGTCATCTCCAGAACAGCTCCTTGTACTTTTCTGAGAGAAGGCTTAGAGTTGTTAACTTCTTTCAGCAGTGCCGAGTTGGCAAAGGGGAACTGCGAGCCTCATTTCCCGGGCTTAGCTGGCTGGGCTCCGAGCTCCATGGCTGGCCCTGGGGTAGGGGGAGAAAGGGAAGGGCAACTATAGATCACTGCTTCAGTGAAGTGAGCAACACTTGCTTCCGCAAAGAAAATATCTTCTCTATTTACCTTTACCTCAACTCAGAAGAGCTCCTGACCAGCCAGCTTTGTCTCCAGACTCTTTCTCCTCAATCTCAGGAAGCCAGGAGCCAGAGCCCACTCCCTCTGTTCTGGTGTGTGGTCTGAGTTTCAATTCTGTCTGGCAGACAGTATGGAGGACCCCAGGTCAGCGGGGTCATCAGAATGCTAAGAGGAAATCTGATTGATGAGCAAGTGTCAGCAGGAATGAATGGGAGCCTTAATTAATGACTTCTGCCCTGTTTCAAAGAAAGGTTCCCTTACACCCAGTTCTCTCTTTTCTCTGAAAAAAAAAATTGGGGTGGGTGAGGAACTGAGGAAGAAAAGGAGGAAAAAACACCCCTATAATCCAAAGTTTTCTAAACGACATAAAGGAGACTTCAAAGACAGACATGGTCAGTTTTTTATGTGCAAGACTGGTTCAGTGATTCTCTCCTCTCTTTGTTTCCATGGACAGCTAGGCTCCATTCCAAAGCTAAAAAATAAAAGGCCACATTGTTCTGAGGGGAGCTAGCTTTTACAAGAAATTTCCTCCTCACCACTGGGGCAAATTAACTGCCTCGGCCCTGAGTGCTCCGGGAGCATTTCTTCCAGAGCTGGCTCAGCAGGCCAGCCCCCCATTCCTGCCCTGCTCACTCTCACCAGAGGAGAAGCGTAATCTACCCAGTCCACTCAACAGACTTTGAAAACTGACTGGCCTGGTGAAAGATCACAAGTCGGAGTGGTAAGTGTGGTAACAGAGGCCTGACCATGTGCAACAGAGGCATCATTAGCTTACAGAAAGATTCTAAGAATGGGCGGTGTCTAAATTGAGGCTTAATTCAGGAACTTTAGTTTATAACTCAGCATTGAACATCTGCCACATGCCTGGTCAAGGAGCTGAATGATGGCACAGAATATAAAGAGGAAAGTTTCAAATCACAGCTCAGCCAGTCACTTAAACTCTCTGCTCCTAGAATCTCACCTCTAACATGGATTTCATAATATCTGTTTCCAGGAGTTGTTGAGGAAGTAATGAAATGAGACAATATAGGCAAAATTCTTATATATAGTACGGGCTTGGCACATAGAAGTTAATCAATAAATGATAGTTTAGAAAGGGGAAGGGCAGTTAGTCCCTGTCGGGAGCCCTGTCAGTCTAGGGAAAACAACAAATATGAAAAACAAATAGTCCTATTGTGTGTCTAAGTCAGTTGTGACTGCTGTAACAAATTAGCATAGACTGGTGGCTTATAAACAACAGAAATTTATTTCTCACAGCTCCGCAGGCTGGAAGTCCAAAGTCAGGGTGTCAGCACCGTCAGATTCTGGTGAGAGCCCTCTTCTGGGTTGCAGGCCGCCACCTCCTTGCTGTGTTCCCATTTACGAGGGTTTCGCTCTCATGACCTAATTACCTCCCAAAGGCCCCACCCTCCTAATAGCATCACATTGGGGGTAGGATTTCATGAATTTGAGGGTAGAGGAATACAAGCATCCGGCCCATTGCATTCTGTGATATTACAAAGGCTACAAAAGGTGTGCACAAAATATAAGTATGAAGTAGAGTGTGTAACCCTCAAGGGAAAGTTTCCGCACAGATCTAACAAGGAGCCAAATTCGATCTGAGTGTTGAAAATGGAGTAACAATTCACCAAGTAAAGGAAGCTGGGAGGACCATCTGTGGGGGAGGACTAGTGAAAGGATATCAAGCAGCTACTACGGGCTGTATGAGTGGAGATTCCATAGCAGATGGGATATTGGAGATGACAGAAGCCACAGAACTGGTCAATGGATTGGACATGGGTTGAGGGCAATGAAAGAAGTCAAAGACGGCTGAGGGTGGGCTTGGTGGCAGGAAGATGGTGATGCTCCAAATTAATCTTACAAGAAACAAGGCAGAGCTGCTCACTCAGGGTAAAGAGGAAAGAGCAGATTGAGTAGATCCACAAATCCCAAACAATGGGGTAATTTAGATGCCTTTATGCTTCTGGAAGTGATGATCCAGAGGGAGGAAACCTGGCCAACTTTGCTCAACATCTTTAAATTGTAACAGACCCCACACTTCTGCAATTCCATCACCTGTATGAATTACTGTTGAAACCCTCATCTGAGAGCAACCCTGTCAACCAGGTGAGTACACCTGCTTTCGTTTAAAGAGATGAGACAGCTGGATTGTGTTTGAGTTAAAATTCAGGGATTCAGTTTGCTGAATTTTGCAAAAAACTCCTGAAACTAGAAAGTCAAAATCAGGTCTATGTAAAGTTAATCTACAAAAATTACTCTTTACAGATAGTTTTTTTTGACCACTTGTACATTTTTTTGCTAGAAAATACATGCACATGGTAAAGAAATTCTCAAGGTATGAAACGTTACAATGGAAAGGAAATCTACCTGTCCGCCAGTGATTCCCATTTATCCCTTCCAGAGGTTAACTACCAATTTCCTGTGTATCTTTAAAAAGAATATATTACCTGGCAAAATATATTCTACACTAATAAAAGCTTGTTTGCATACTTTTTATTTATACAAATGTTATTATACTATACTCACAGTTCTGTACCTGTATTTTTCCACTTAGCAATTTATCTTAGATATTGTTCCATATCATTATAGATAGAGTTGTTCTTTCTTTTTCACCATCTTAGCATTACCAAAAAAAAATCTTTATCAAATATTCTGGTGTATTTTTATATAAATATTCTGGTACTTTGCAGTACCAGAATAAAGCCCAAGAAGTGGATTGTTCCTTATTTATAAATTGTATATCCTGATTGTTGAGATTTGTCTTAGTGAGTTATAGATGTTTTTTATACACTTATCATGTGTCAGGCACTGTTCTAAGCATGTTACATAAATGAATTCTTTTGGTTCTCATAATAACACCATAAGGTAAGTTCTATCATAGCATCCCGATTTTCTTCAATGAGGAACAGAAGCTCAGAGAGGCTTAATAGTTTGCCCAATGTCACACAACCACAAAGTGGTAGAGTTTATATTTGAACACAAACATTCTGCCTCCAGAACCCAAGGTTAGCTGTTATGCAATACACCTTCTCAGCACTGTACCCTCTTTTTCATCTTATGTCCTCCATGTACTGTATGGCATTGGATGAAGGAGGGCACACATGAATACTTGACCCAGTAGGGAGACCAAAAATGGAGGAATAAGGCAACTCAGAACAACAACAACATAAAAAGTGCTGCCCCTCTGTGCTCTGTCAAAAAGGGATAGAAAGTAGCAAACTAGTTTAGAGGAGATCAACTTGTGGCCAATTCACAACTAGTGAGTCCTTAGGCCCAGGTAATCTGCATGAGTCTTAGAGCCCCTTGAAGAACGCTAATAAGAAGAGCTTCATTCACCAAGGTATTTCATTAGGAGTCTGGAGGCAATTGGAACTGCTGTCTTTCAGAGACTGTGCTCCAGTAGGCTGTTCTTGCTCTGGGTTTTACCCCCTTCCCCACTCTCCCCAAACCACTACCACAAATGCATTTCATAAGAAAAAGAATTGAGAGCTTTTATATCCATAAGACATAGAATTTGAAGAAATCCTTGAATCCCAATCAAAAACAACCCTCCACTTGCTCATCAAGATGGGGAAACCAAGGCCCCAAAGAGGAAGTGACTCATAACAGCTCTTTCTATAGCAGCCAGACCTCAAACTTTGACTCTGGTTCCCACCTCAGCACTTTTTATACTGCTGGGGAAATATAATTAAAAACAAACTCTCTTCCCAACCCAGAAAACTTCTCCACAAATGTTGAAGAGAAAGAAAACAATTTTATTATTGAATAAGCATTAAACCAGAATATGATGCATATAGGGGCAATCAATCCACAAAGAGATTATAAAGACAGAAAAAATCTTACCCTCTTATATAGTTTTCTATGAGCGGAATTTTTTCCCTTAAAAATTCATAGGTTGACACCATAAACCCAGCACCTCAGAATATGACTGCATTTGGAGATAGAGCCTTCAAAGAGGAAGTTAAGGGGCACCTGTGGCTCAGTCGGTAGGGTATGTGACTCTCAGTCTCAGGGTCGTGAGGTCAAGCCCCATTTTGGACATGGAGCCTACTTAAAAATAATAATAATAATAAACAAAATAAAAAAATAAAGAGGTAGCTAAAGGGAACACCCTAATCCAATCTGACTGATAGCCTTCTAAGAAGAGGAAATTTGGCACACAAAAAGCTACCAGGGATGTGCACACAGTGGAAAAGTCATGTAAGGACACAGTGAGAAGGCAGCCTTGTGCAAGCCAAGGAGATGCCTCAGAACAAACCAAACCTGCCGACACCTTCAGCCTCCAGAAATGTGAGAAACTCTATTTCTGTTCTTTAAGCCACCCAGTCATAGTATTTTGTTATAGCAGCCCTAGCAAACCAAGAGCCAAGCAGATGCAATCCATTTCATGCATGTTCTCAAGATAAACAATAACTAGTCCTCAGGTAAGAGGACTTGACAGCACCATCTCCCACACACATAATTCATCTTAGATTCACCTGGTAACTGAGGTGGCCATCTATGTTGGCTAAATGGCTTTATAAAAAAATTAAAATATAATTTTCATATCCTTATGAAAAGAGGTAGTTTTACAATTTGGAGCTAGGCACCCACTGAAGTTAGGTTCCTACCTTTCCCATAGAACTGGGATGTAGGGGTGCTATCTTATTCCCTTGATGATTAGGTTTCAAAGGGAGGGTTCACAAGATCAATGGTGGTATCATTGCACGGCAATGTGAACCGTACTTAACGCCACTGAACCATTCACTTTAAAATGGTCAACATGATCAATTTTACATTATTTATATTTTACCACAATAAAAAAAAAAAAAGAAGTCCTTGAGAAAGACATTCCTGGGTTGTAAAACTGGCAGGATGCTTTTTAAAAGATCTATATACATCTGAAAGTGTCTGAGAAAGCTGAGAAAGAATTTATAAGTTTTCTAAAGAAAATGCTGTAAGAAAAAAAAGAAGGAAAGCCTTTCCTCTAACTCTCAACAGGGAGAATTAAGTCTCTTATTTTTAATTTGTATTTGCCCTTAAAATCTGAATCTTATTCCCTAATTTCACACTTAAGGAAACTGAGACCCAGAATGATGAAAGAGCTTGCCCAAGGTCACCACTTGGTGAATGGCAAAGCTTGGCCTTGAATTCAGGTGTCCTGACACCCAGGCTAGTGCTCACTTTTGAGATCCCTCCAGAGACAATAAAGCCCCTATACCTGCGTCTGGAGAGGCAGCATCTTATCTTGCAGCTCACTGCCTGGCTACCACGCATCTTCAGTAGGCAATATCCTTTGGCAGCCTCTGTGTGGTTAGAGCCAACATGACGTCTCATCTCAGTTTGGGCCAAATACAAACTACCAAGAAGCCTCCTTAGGGTCCTCACTCCCTGCTTCAAGGGAAGGAGAATGAGACCGTGAATCGTACCTCTGCCCCAGCATCTAGGGAAGTTCTTCTGCTTCCCTCCCTAATCTGCCTTGACTTGGACAGGTGGTATAATTTCTGTACACCCCATCTGCGTCTAAGCCAAGAAAAGTCCTGCGAACATAGTACAGAGGAAACAAAGCTTGAAGGGGTCAGAGGAGAAAATCCTGGTGCTTGGTTCAATGTGATTCCACCTCCAAGAGCCTGGATTATATTGTTACAAGTACTAACACTAACAGCGACTACATTTCAACAACACTTAACAGTTTCCAAAGTATGGTAAAACCATTATTATCGTCACAACAACTCCCTGAGTAAAAAAAGGAAGACTTTTATACATACTCACCCACCTACCTTCCTCTTCCCCTACCACACACACACACACATACACACCCCACTTCACCTTCCAGTCAAAATACACACATACATGTTTCCCCTCACATCACACCCATTTTTTTTTAAACTTTCAAGACATTCAGGAGGTTGACCAAGATGGCAACAGAGGGGCTTTTGACCTCCCCTCCTCCCATGGACACACTGAATATACAGCTAGTCAGGGCAATTTCCTCTGAAAGAAATCCAGAAACCAGCCAAGCAACTCTTACACATCAGGCAGATGAAAAAATGCCCACATTGAAATGGGTAGGAAAGGCTGAGACACAGTCTCATTGTAGACTTTACCCTCAGGGCAGTGCCATGCATTTGGGAGGGAAATCCTAAGTCCTGGCTTCTCCCTCAAGTGCACAGAGTTTGGATCCCATTTTTAGTGCTCTAACTCTTAAGACTCCTGAGTGATGGGTCCCAAAAACAGCTGGCTCTGAAAGCCAACAGGGATGGCATTCACAAGTCCCACAGAACTATAGTAAACAAAGAAGCAGTTCTTAATGGGTGCACCATTACTCACTACAGCTATACCCCCTGGCATCAGGGCAGAAGGAGCAGGCAAAAATGCCCATTTTCCAGTCTTTCCCTGAAAGGAGTCCATCTATATACTTTTGAAAGCTGCTGCCTAAGGGTCAGGCTTCTAATTTACCACAGTGAACACCTTCCCCACTTTCTCCCTCTCGCCTGCTCCAAGTCACCAGTATCAACCTGGAAGGGGGTATACACATGTCTGTGCCCAGTTTTTGCAGCTACCACCCAAGAGATGGGTTCCCTTATCATCTGCCTTTGATAGCCGATAAGGCTTGCATTCACAAGTCTCACAGGAGTGTAGCAAACCAAGACAGAGTTCTCAGTGAGGGCAGGAGTATATGCCTGTGGCTACACACTTGGGCCAAGCACAGAGGAAGCAAGGAGAAACTTGCAGAGATGTATGTCTGCAATCTCACACAGTGTCTGCCACAGAACAGAACTCCATACATACTGAGTGAGTAATTAGGAATGCGTTTATGATGGCTAAACCATTTGGGACTTTTGAAGCAAGAGAGTGACTTAAGATCTGTGTTGGAAAGGATTACCCCGACTATAATGCGTAGAATCTCCTAAAGCAGTTTTTCTTAACCTTGGCACTTACTGATATTTGAACTGGTTAATTCTTTGCTGTGGGCTGTCCGGTACACTGCAAGATGTTTAACAACATCCCTAGCCTCTAGCTACTAAATACAGTAGAATTCAGTTATGAAAGCCAAAAACGTCTCTCCAGAAACTGGCAATGTTCTTTGGGAAGCAAAACTGCCCCTTGATGAGAACCACTTTCCTAAAGGGAAAAGAAGATGAAAGATCATTCTGGTGGCCATTCACCAGATAATGTTATAGGAGGAAGTGCACTCAACGTTGGTTAAAAACATCTACAAAGTCCTGGGCACTACAAATATTACCATATTTTAAAGAGGAATATGGGATAAGAGAGCCCTACCCGCACACCACCTGCCCCCAGAAATCCTTTCAAGATTACCTGAGGTCAAGCTCCCAAATGATTAAACCCTAGGACAGACACCACCATTTTCCCTGGCCCTTGAGTACAGTGAAGTCTAATTCCCACGCCATGTCAAAGAGGAGTATTTGACATTACTCCATGGATATTAATTTAAGTTATTCAGGGGAGGCCTCAAAATCACTTTTCAGTCACCTCCAAGGGGAAACAGAGCAGAATTTTCCTTGGCACAAGCTGGTCAAACTTCAGGACTCGGTTGTCTTCTTCCTTTGCCCAAGCCCTCATCCATCCTTGGGGACCCTCTCCAGGACCACACAACAGCTGGGCTAAGGGCTAAGGCCTAAATGCTGGAGCTGGCCAGCATTTCTGGGGAGGTCCAGCTCAGAGGGCCCCGGCAGGTGACTCTGCGTTCACTCAGCAGCCTGGGGGCTCGGTTGACTCCTCTCTGCTCCCACCAACACCCGCTGGTTGCTGCTGGTATTAATAACCTGAGCAGCAGGAGACTTCGCACCAGAATCGGGGCTGTCTGGATAATTATCTAGTGGCCTAGGACCAGTCAGTAAATTACTCTGTGACCTGGGAATTCAGCAGGTTACCACCATCACTCAGGCCTGCTCACTTTATTGCTCTCCCCTCCTGCTGCCCTGGCATTTATTTGTCTAGTTTACATTCAGAGCATTGATTTCATGCCTTTTGTTTTCCATCTTGGAGGTAAGAAGTAGCGCCTTTGAGAAGACTAGTTCTCAGGTCAGTGTAGTGACATGGGGAGGGGGAATATTGGAGGCTTTGTTTTGTGCAGTCTTTTAGTATGTCCCCAGCACATCAGCACCTGCTCTCTGTAGCACTCCCAAGTGTTTTCCAATCTTTTTTGTCAGAGTTGTGACACATTCCACTAATCTACCTGTTTATGTAATCTTGCTTATTGGGGAAAGGAAAGTCAGAGAAAGAGAATCTCTGTCACTCCCACCTCACACACTACATGTCAGCTATAACAAATGGGAATAGTACATTCAAGCTAGTGCTCCCCAGTGCAGTAGTCTTTCTCCTCAGAGCATTTGCTCCCTTTATCTAGAGCACTCTTTGCCCTCCCCTTCACCACACTCTCACTCATCTTTCAGGTCTTAAGTGTCACTCCCTCACCCAGAAAGCTTTTTCTCACCCATCCGTTACACTGTCCAGTAACTCATGCCCCTTTAGGAATACCATAGCCATCCTAAGGGTTTTGCATTATTATAGGACCTGTTTTCTTGTTTGTCCTGTCTTTCAGATTATGAGCTCTGTAAGAACAAGAACCAACCCACATCTCTGCAAGGCCCCCATTTAAAGTAGCCAACAAAAATTAATAAATAGACACAGGAAGGTATCTCCTAACTCTATCCTCCAGAAAAACTTGATTCCCAGCTTCAGTTCAGCGAAGATACTCACTTACATATCCAACACCATTCTCCAAAGATGGCTGTTACGAAGTTTCCCAGTGGGGAAACTATAGCTTTAGCTAAGGACTTTATTTTACCCATTTCCTAGAATTATCTACTACACATCTCCCCTCTTTTTGATTTACCAATTTTTTTTTTATCAGAGAGAGAGTGACCACAAGCAGGGGAGTGGCAGGCAGAGGGAGAGGCAGACTCCCCGCTGAGCCAGGAGCCTTAGGTGGTACTCCATCCCAGGACCTTACGATCACCACCTGAGCCGAAGGCAGCGGCTTAACCGGCTGAGCCACCCAGGCGCCCCGTCAATTTACCAGTTTTTATAAATGTACCTGAAGATAATCCTGTATTTTTTTGTAACTCTCATTAAATGTTTACTTTCACTTTATAATCCATCTAAAAAACACAGATATTCCTGGATTAGCTCATTAAACTGCTTCATAACCTTTCTGAAGACATTTGTATGCAGTCAGCCTTGATTTCTTCTTACACTGAATGAATTCATGATCTCTTATGTGCCCTCTAGTCTGAAAGTTTTCTCATTCTAAAATTTGAAGTATATTTTGTACTTCTGCACCATAAAGGTGGCAACAATTCCCACTTTGCTGCAAAACCCTTTTGACAAACATAATATACATCAAGAAATTAATTAAAATAAATAATTTACCTACTTTTTTCACACAGGTACAGTGATAGATCATAATCTGGCTCCTATGTACTCCTCCAACCTGCCCCACTCCACTACTAATCACAAACTTCTTTCAGTTCTAGTTCAAACTGCACAAATGCTTTTCTAGCCAAAGTACATTTACCTATGCTATCCCATCTGCTTGGAATGCCCTTTCTCCTCTGTATACCTAGAACATTCCTAAATCTGTTTTGAAACCCAGCTACAGTTAACTCCTCTGGGAAGTCTTTCTTGATTTGATGCATAGTCCAGCATAATGAGTAAGGCTTTAAACTATCAAGTCAGACAGATCTGGGGACTCTAATTTGGCTCACCACTTATCACAGTGGAAATGTGATTTAGCTGATCTAACCAAGCCTCAGCCTCCTCATCTGTGAAATGGGCATGACAGTTCCTACTTCACAGGGCTATAAGGACTGAATGAAGTAACTTAAGCATTTGGCTAAGCTCCTGGCAAATAAAAAGCACTGTATAAGAGTTAGCTATTATTATTGACCCTGAGTTAGAAATAATCAATTCTGATGCACATTTATCAACTGAATTTTACATGTCTGCCTCCCCTACAAGACTGTGACTTCCGTAAGGGTTAGACACCTGTTCATATATGTATTCTCAGAATTAGGCATCATGCCCAGCATATAGTAAGTAGCCAACAAATGATTTGTTGAGTTAAAATGAATTATACATTTAGAAGAGAATTCTTAAAGCAACAATTAAAAGTAATACTTTAAATAAAGTAAGATAAAATTTTTTTAAAAGTGTACAGTGTTATTTGACAATATGCTAGATTGACTCTGGCACTTCCATACTTATGTTCACATTTTCAGTATGGTTCTCACAGTGACTTTAAGCGGCAGGAATTATTATCCCGAGTTCACAAATTAAAGAAATAGACTTAGATGGATCTAATTTTGGCCCAAAGTCAACAGAGCAATTTGCAGAATCCAAACCTGTATCACTTTTCTCCCCTCTTACGCTTCCTTTTCCCCACCCATCTCCCTACCCCCACGCCGGCCCCAAAAAGGAACAGCTAAGCCACTCTTTAATTCAGGTGTAAGATGTTAAGCTACTACAAGTGATCCTTCACCCAGCACTCCATGAAAGCAGGCGCTAAGACCTGGGCCCTTCTCAGAGGTACCATTCCCGCTGATGACCACAGCCTCAGCTTTTCCACACACTGTGGAGAAAGTAGGCATATGTTGTATGTTTTGCCCTCAGCGTTCAAAGGAAAACACTTGTTTTCTGCCAGTCCTTTGGGTTCCTCTAGACTTTCCCTGTGCTTTTGTGCAGCTGAGAAGGTGAAGCGTAAGGGTATCAAAAGTGGCAAACAGTCCCTACCTCAGGAGACAGGCATTTACTAGAAGAAAGAACCGACCAATGGCTTCCCAGAGCATTGTTCAGCCACATTAGAGAAGGGATTAAGCAGATACATTCAGCTATTCTAACAGATTTTCTTTAAGCCTTGAATACGCCTCTCACACTCACTCAGATAATCACATTAGTTTTGTCATTAAAAGCTCCCTTTTATACAAAGTACCTAAACCGCTTAAACCACCCAGAGAGGTTGCATATATTATCAAACACCAAGACAAACAAAAGGGATTTTCTGTTCCACATCTCAGTCTTCCTTAGTCCTCAAAAAATTTGGGAAATAGAGGAAGAGATGATTTTTGAAACAGACAGTGGCAGGACAGCAATTCTCACTGCTCCCTTCCCTTGGCAATGGAACTGGGAAGACCGGAAAACTCCTTCAGCACTGAGGCCAGCAGAAAACAAAAGTTAAGACAGAGATGAAGACAGTAGGGCAAGGAGGGGGTAGAAAGAAGCGTGCTTGCATCTCTGCACAGGAAATTGCATTTGGAACCAAAGAAGAGTAGAAAAGCACAAGATTTGGGATCAGACAACTGTTGCTTACTAGAACTGGGGCCATGGTTCGGGGTGGGAGAGAGTCACATCATTTCTCTTGGCTTCATGATCCTCCCCTATAAAATGGAGGTAATATCTGCCTTGCCTCCCAGAGCCCCAGGGATGTTGAGGGGCTCAAATGAGAAAAGCAGGCAGCAGAGTTCTGAGATCTGTAAAGTATGATACCAGAATTAGAGGGGAGGTTTCCCTTGGTTTTTGGTGCGTGGTACATAATGTATACTGATTTTTTTGGTGATGGGTAGTGAGGAGGGCATGTGTTGCATGGTGCACTGGGTGTTATACGCAACTAATGAAGCATTGAGCTTTATATCGGAAACCAGGGATGTACTGTATGGTGACTAACATAATATAATAAAAAAACATTTAAAAAAAAAAAAACACTGGGCCTCTTGAAAACAACCGGCCTTGCCTTTGAATTCTTACTATCTAACACTATAATGCATAGAATTGCCATTCAGTAAATGTTTCAATGAACAAATGATAAATGAACAAACAATCTAAAGAATTACAGTTATTTGGCCCAGGAAAGGTAAATTCAGGGAGTAACTTAAGAATCAGTCTCTACAATAAAGGTTATTACATTTTAGAGAGGAGTGTGTCTGTACTAAACATTCTGCTATTGTATTATTTACAATGTAAGACTAATGGGTAAATTGAATTAACGATGTTTCTCATCTCCTTTGTAGGGTAAAACTTGAGGAAAGGGCCTTAAATTACAACAGAGATTAAAGTTTAGACTAGAGTTTCTCAACATCAACATTATTGCCATTTTGAGTCTAATAACTCTTTCCTTTGGAGGCTATCCTCTGCATAGTAGGATGTATACTCACTGGATACCAGCCTACCCCCAAGTTGTGACAACCAATAATACCCTCAGACATTGCCAAATGTCCCCTGGTGGCAGGGGGGCGGGGAGGGGGCAAAATTGATACCAGTTGAAAACCATTTGCTTATAGTATACTAAAGTCTAAATTCCTGCTGGTGAGGGTTTTTGTGGCATCAGAAAAAGAGATGGTGGAACTCTGACCGTAAGTTCCTTAAAGAGAGAGCCCATGGTTTATTTTACTGATTTATATTGTACCTTCCATTCTGAAGGTAGGAAGTTTGATCAAATGAACTGACATCATGGTAACATAAAAAACATCTTCTGTCAATTGCAAGGGAAATTTCTTTTTAAGGTTTTATTTATATATTTGAAAGAGAGCGAGAGAGCATGAGCAGGGGGAGTGGCAGAGGGAGAGGGAGAAGCAGACGCCCCGCTGAGCGGTGAGAACATGGGGCTCGATCCCAGGACCCTGGGCTGAAGGCAGACGCTTAACCAATTGAGCCACCCAGGCACCCTCTTTAAAAAAAAAATTATTTATTTGAGAGAGAGAGCATGCATGCAGGTGTGGGGGAAGGACAGAGGGAGAGGATCTAAAGGAGACTTCCCACTGAGCATGGAGCTGGACGTGGGGCTCAATCACAACCCTGAGATCATGACCTGAGCTAAAATCAAGAGTCAGATGCTTAGCGAACTGAGCTATCCAGGTGCCCCACAAGAGAGATTTCTGAAACAGGAATCTGATAGATAGCCTTTGATGATGAGAGAAGGAAGCCTTTTACTTATCATCTAACTACTTCATATAAGTGCCCATATTCAAGGGCACTTATTGTACAACCTTAGTGTCATAGCACTTTACATAGCATCTGAGCAAAAAGTTTCATTTAGAGTTTAATTTTCTTGAAGTTATTGACTTGATGGTTTTCTGTAAATCTTTTTTTTGGCTATTTATCTCTAGATTTCAGGAGCTACAAAACAAAGAAAAATACTCATTAAAATCATCCCCCGAAGCTACAGAGGAAGTTTGATAACAGATGCAAACAGCTCTGCAGTGGAAGAAGCATCTGATTCCTTATCTCAGCTCTGCCTCCACCTGGCTGGTGAGCTACCGTTGGTCCCACAGTAAGTTAACAGTATATTCAGGTGTCTGAGCTTGTTTTTTTCAAAATACTTCATTTGTGTTATAAAACATCATTCCTTCACCTTCTTCAACTGTCTACTAAGGCATTAGAAACTGGCCAAGAAACATCTATCTGGCAAAATTTGGGCTGAGAGTGTTCCTCCAAACACTGTAACATCTATTTCTAGATTAAGCCAGATCAGCAAAAAATATATATTCCAAGAGTGTGTGTCATTACCTCATTATAGAATAATTGTTGTATTACGGTGTTAAAATTTCCTCTAGGGGCACCTGGGTGGCTCAGTCAGTTAAGCATCTGCCTTCAGCTCAGGTCATGATCCCAGGGTCTTGGGATCGAGCCCAGGCAGGGCTCTCTGCTCAGCGGGGAGCCTGCTTCTCCCTCTCCCTCTGCCCCTCCCCCTGCTTGTACTCTCTCTCTCTGCCAAATAAATAAATAAAATCTTTAAAAAAAAAAAGACTTTCCTCTACACTAAAGGATTGTGTATGGACGAAAACAATGAAATTTAGCAATATGTATAAAGACGATGAAGATCTCATCACATTTTTCCCCTCTCTGAGGCTCCATCAGGAAATTCCTGCCTGGGCTTCTCCAGATTGATTGGTCTGGTTTATTTTTATGCAGAGTATGAACTGCTTAACTGATTTTGTCTTCTTCTTTGCAGATGGCTGCTAGAAAACTTAGCCAAATTTTCTTGGCCCGTCTTTAAAAAATATATAGAATTCCATGGCAGTATTTCTCAAGGAGTGTTTGGCAAAGCACTAGTTCCTCAAATGTTGTTGAAAAAGGGGTTCTGGATCAAATAAGTTAGGAAAATGTTGCATTCTTCACAATGCACATGGTGTATCAAAGCTTGAGAGATTCTGTAGTAAAGATAATCTGTTTAAATTTACTTTAAACATTTTCAAACATTTGAAAATGTTCAAACATTTTCATCATGTATACCTTCTTGATGAAATACCCACTAACATCTGGCCTTATAGCATTCTGTCGAACCTATTTGATAAATGCTGCTTTACGATTTGCATTCCTAGATCCACTTTACATCTCTAACCCTTTTAAATCTCTTCTGTCCCACTCTTGGTGTGTTTAATGTATATCTTTAGGCCACCTTTAGAACCAGATGTGACAAAAATTTAAAAATTAATATTAAATAAACATGTTAGCTATATGACCTTGGGCAGGTAACTTCTACACTCCAGGCCTGAGCTTCCTATTAAAGGTGTCAGCCACATTAAACATACATGTAGAACTAAATGATCCAAGACTGCGTTGACACTCTGCAACTGGAAGCTTCCATCCTCCCATCTTCATTAGAAGGTAACAAAATCTATTGGAACCAGCCCTTTCTTTGACCCTTTGCACTGAAAAATGGCTTCAGATATATCTATCCATTCGCATGTCTCTGTTTCTAATGGACTAGTTCCCGCCTAACCTCAAGACAGAGTTACATTCAGCCCCCTTGACAAAGGGTGCCAGGTTCACAGAGTGGAAAAGGGAGCCAGGAGCATACTCAGTTGAAGAGAGAGTAAATCAGGAAGTCCAAGTTCTAGCGGTATTGAGTACTAAGACATCCCCTTTCCAAAATCTAGGAAAGCCTCGGACAGGAGGTCACATGGGCACATCAGAGCTGTGAAAGGAGCTTGGCTACAGAGACCGTGAGAAAGCTTGGCCTTTCCACACTGAAATGTATCTACTCATATAAATTTACAGAGGGCCTACTGAGACCTGGCTGCCAGACCCCATCCTAGATGCTGATTACTAGAAAAAATAAGTCACAGTTCCTGCTTTCAAAGAGTTTGGTCTTCCTAAAAAGAGGGTGAGAACATTTAGCAAAGTATCACAATTTGGGATATGCATACTAAATTAGAGGTAGTTGGGCACCCTTTAAGGTACTAGAGTTGCAAAGATGAATAAAACAGACAATCCTTACCTTGGTGGAGCTTACATTGTCACTGAAATACTAAGTATGAACTTTGTTCTTTGAGAGCATAAAGAAGGAAACCATTCATTCCCTTTAGGAAAACTGAGAAAGACTTCACAGTGGAAGTAATCAAGTTGACCTGGGCTTTGAAAGATGCACACAAGTTTGTCAGTGAAAACATATTGGAGGGTAATGCTAGGAAAGGAATTTCAGAGGAAATTTGGAGTGACTGAATGGTAGGGCATAAGGAAAGTAATAGGTGACAAGCAAGAACAGGAACTGAGTGCAGAGAAGTAGATCTCAATTTAAGCCATGGTTGTGCCACAGCACAAGTGGTAGGTTGGCTAAGTGGTGCCATATGTACATATGTTTAGGGCTTAATTAATGTATCATGGTAGGTACAATACAGTAGTGGCTCCTGAAGTTTCCTGAACACTAGTTCCTTGAACATCCTATGCTTTGATTACCATCTATTCACCAAGGCTTTTTAGCCCAGACTGGATTCCAGATCTTTACATCCAACAACCCTACTTGACAGCTAGCTCTAAATGTGGTTATTTCAAATTGCATAAAACTCAGCCTGACAAAACTGAACTGAACCCATAGTCTTCCTGCCAAACCTGGTCACCTTCTACCCTCTGGTGCTTTTTGCCAATGCACAGCACTACATCTATCCAAGTGCATAAGACAAAAATCATCCTTGACACCTGCCCAACTCATATGTCAGAGAACACATCACCAAATCCCATTGACATTCCTTACTAAATCTCTCCCAAATTCATTTACTTCTCATTGCCAACTCTACCACCCTAGTCAAAGCTACCCTCTTCTCTAACGTGGACAAATGCAAAAATGATGTGGTCCCCACATCACATGCTTGCCCCCTACAATGCATATTCCAGCATGACCTTTTTAAATGAAAATGTGTTGTCACCCCCAACCTAGAATCATCATTGATTTCTCATTCCTTATAATGACTCCTAATCATGGTCTACTTGAATGAGCTTTCTCCCTGCCCAAATATGCAGATTCATCTTATGTCACTTTCCCTGTGGGCTGCTATCCTACAACAGTGGCCTTATTTCAGGTCCTGGAATATGCTACACTCTGGGCTTTCGCACATGCCATTTTCGCCACCCCTCTTCCTATATAGCTTCCATTCACACTTAGATCACAGCTAAAACATCATATCTCTAAATAGCATTCTCTTCTTCCTTCAGACTAGATCAGATTCCCTGCTAATAACCCCCACTCTTCAGGGCACTTATACCAACTCGTTGTATAACTTGCCATTTCATGTCTTTCTACCACTAGAACATAAACCGTATTAGAACAGATACTGTGTTTGCTTTTTCACCATTGTTTTCTCCAGGTCCCAGAATGTCTTATGCCTTGTAGATGCTGAGAACAGGAAAAGCTTCATTCTCCATTACCATTTTGGAGAGTCACAATGCATATTTATAGACTAAAAACAAAAAAGAACAAGTATTTAACTTTGTTTAACCCATCATTTTCCAAACTAGCTTAACTGTGGATATTTTTACTACATAAGTATTGGCATTTTGTTGGATACTTATGTTCTGGAAAGCACTGTGAGGTAAATATATATATATTTGCCTGAACTGCTTCCTCTCCGTCCTAAACAGTGTATCTCTGAAGCCGTAGCTTTATAACCCCATCCCTCCCTAAACACCTAAGAGTTGTAGCTTGTGAGATGGTGCAGCCACAGGGGCCTGAGGACATCATGCTGTGAAGTCATCATGGGCCTTGTACCAGCAGAGAAGCTGGTCTGCAGAAAAGAATGAAGCAACCATGGGAAGAGACGCTTAAGGCAAGGATCCCACACTCAGATGGAATCAGGCAGGATAACAGCAGTGAGGTGAATTGGAGCATTTCCTGTCTCGAGATATTCAAATTCAGAATTCTTTCAACTGGTGGTTCTTAAAGTATGATCACCCAGTATCACCTAGGAACTTATAAGAAAGGCAACTTCCCTGGGTCCACCCCCACAACATACTACAAACTCCGGGGTGAGGCTCAGCAATCAATGTTTTAACAAGCCCTTTGGGTAACTGTGATGCTCATATACATTTTATACTGCTGGCAAATTATAAAAATCTGAGGAACAAATCTCACCCACAGGCTGGTGACCTCTGTTGAAAGTGAGATGAAACAGAAAGTAGCAATCTTGACTTTTCATGACTTTCTAGACCCTGGTTCCACTCCCTCATAATTCCTAGTTTTATTCAAATCCTGGAGCTATTCCTGCATAGTTTCAATAAATTCCCTCTTTTGCTTAAGCTGGTTTGGTGAGGTTTTGTTGCTTATCCAAACAGACATTTCATTATATCAATTTAAAAAACAACAGCAAAACAAAACAAAACCTGGATTCAAGTTCTGGTTCTACCAGAAATGAGCTGTGACAAGTCCTGTCTCTCTGGGCCACAATGCCATCACCTACAAATGTGAGTCTGGACTGGATGATAGCTGAGGTGCCCTCACCTTCTAATATACTAGACTAGACGTTGATTCCTCTGGGTAATCTCTTGATCTTACAGATCCCTTAAGAAAAATTCCTATTTCTTTAGTTATATCTATTGACTCCAGGTAGTTAAAGTAACAAAAATAGAAATAAAAACACCCCAATTCTTTAGGTCTCTCTTTCCTTGTCTTTCAAAAGCATCATTTATTAATGAGAGAAATGCTTTAAATAAGGTTTATTTCATGTTCCAATTCTTTTTCAATTTAAAATTAAATTCTAGCATATTATAATTAGGCTAACTTAAGGTTGCTGTCTGTAATGAAACATACATTGAAAAACACGTACATAAGACCAAATTATACTTGCATAAAAATATAGCAATTTTTGGCAATACGTCTCTTCACAAAAATGTAACTCATCCAAACAACCAATATTAAATCAAATGGCGAAATATTTTAAAGATCCTAAACAAGTATAAGGTTTCAAGGAAAATATCACAAAATCAATAGTACCTAAAATAAACAGTAAGCATCTCCTCTATTAAGCCCTTAAACCCTGCATTATATAACTTCTTAGGTGATACAGAATAAAAACTAGTATTGTTTCAACCCTTAAATTCTCACTTCAGCAGACTTTTCTCTGATGCTGAAACTAAAATAGTGACCAAATGCTTTGATGGACAACTCATTACAATGAGAACTGAAGGCTTCCGAAACCAGACAAAGATTTTTTTCTGTATCTCCCAGATGCCAGGAAAGTAAGGGAAATATTTCAGTTTCCCACCCAAGAATGCACTCTATATCTGCAATTTAAAAAAATAAGTGCTTTAGAAATGACTGAGCTCAAGGTACAGTTTTTGAAAAGCAGAAAATGTTCCCAAGGCAGGGTGAAGAAAAAAAAATTACTGAGAGAAAATAAAAAGAAACAAGGGGGAAGAAATCTTTCAACAGAGTAGAAACTGTTAGTCTCTCTCTGTGTCCCTGAAAGGTTTTGATCCAACCCTATTTGTTATCCTAGAAAAGCTCTTCTGAAGAAAGGTCTCAGTGTAAGAACTGCTTGAAAGAAGCCAACCCCTTGGAAATAGGAATGGCTCGGCCATTTATTAATGTCAAATATGCTGCCTGCATGAATTAGTCAGCTTGTCTTTTGGAAGCCATACAGAAAAGTTCTCGTGCACCTGCCTCTTAGGACCCTGACACTTCTGACTTCAATGACAGCAGTAACAACCACCAGAAAATAAAATTTAAAAAACAAAATGCTGAATATAACTACATTCTATCTTCTAAATAGTTGATTCATCAATTTTTAAAGGCTTCTCACTGAAGTATCGTCAGTGACTGCAGTATATAAAAGCTTGCTCGGATGTAAAAGCAAAAGCAAACAGAGTCATTCTCCTAAACTGGCAAAATGTAACCAAATTACCACAAAACTGACCTTAGGAACAAAGAGAAATGGAGCAAAAAAAGGCCAGATTTCTTACTGGCAGTACCACAGTGGCAAATATCCCAGAATGGAGAAAAGCTGCCAAATAGAAGAGAGAAAATTAAAGGACTTTCCAAAAGCAGCCAAGCCCAGTGCACACAGCATTCCCAACAGCTGGAGTGAGCTTCAGAAGCAACACACAGGTATAAGGTCCAGCCTTATTCTTTATTTACAGCACAGTTCAAAGTCATTAAATCAAGTACAAAAGAAATGGCTTCCATTTCCTGGATTGGCATCAGAATCCTTCCTACCAGCTGCAATTACATCATTTTTATCTATTTTCTGCTTTTCTTTTTTTCGGGGGGAGGCATGGTGAGTGACAAATGGACCAAAGAGACTTTAACCTCAAAACCAAAAGAAAGCCCTGCTTGCGGAGAAACAAAGGAAGTGACTCTCCCTCTTGGAAAAGGCAGTCAGGACCTCTGCTCCAGTTATGAGGGCCACTGATGGTGTAGGAAAGCTGTCACAAAGAGATTCTTCCTGGAAGTGGCGTGAAGATGGCGAGGACCCGGGATGGGACGGCTGCTGTCCCCACCATCACCCTCTCTTCTATCTCAACCTTCGCCCCACCAAATCTAATGACAAACAAGGAAAAGTAATTACATGTAGAAAACCAAAATGAATGGGAACATGGGTAGAATGAACATAAAAGAAACTGAAAATGATCAAAATTGCTCAGTGCTTCTTTCTCAGACTGGCATAGAAATCTCTGATCCACTGCTTCATGTGTCTAACTTCCATGGAGCGGGCTAATAGCACGGTCGTGGGATCAAAGGCATTTCTGGCTCGGAGATCTAGATGATGGGCCCCTTCTGGGATGGTGATTGCAACCAAGGTGTCTGTGATATCCTTGGTTACTCCACCTCCTGACCAGGGGTCTAGTTCACCATTGCTAAGTGAGGGAAAGAAGAAAAAATAAGATTGTTAGTTTTTCATAACTATACCCGGATAAGATAGGAGAAACCTATTATATGCATAACATCTAAAATTACAAGTTCATAACCTGGGGGATTTGATCTGAGAATCTAATCTGTCATATAAAAAGCTGCTTCGTGCTGGAGTTTTGTAATATTTCTGCAAGCAGATGCAAGAAACAGAATTAGAGAAGGCTAAAGGTGGTTCTCCATGAATCAACCCAGATTATACTAGGACTCGGAATTCAAAAGGCTGAATTTCAATCCCAGCTTCACCCCTCAAAAGCCAGATGACACACAAGCTACCCGACTCAGTTTCCTCATCTGTAAAATAGAGATAATAAGGCCGACATCTTAAGGTTGTTATAAAGGTTAAAACAGATGGTAGGTATGGATGTACTGAATAAGCACAAGTGTCAGGCACAGAGGAGTCCTTCAATTTATACTGGTTTCCCTCGTTTCTAGGACCCAACTACCAGAGTGATTAAAAAAAAAAAAAACTCTCATATTTAAAAATGCTACCTATCTCAGAGGTAAAAACAAACTAACGAAAAACTGCTTTTTTTTTCTTTTTCATTTTTTTTAAAGATTTTATTTATGAGAGAGAGAGAGCGGGAGAGAGAGTGAACAGGAGAGAGGAGCAGAGGAAGAGGGAGAAGCAGGCTCAATGCTGAGCAGGGAGCCTGACTCGGGGCTCAATCCCAATGACCTGAGCCTACAGGCAGATGCTTAACCAACTGAGCCACCCAGGCACCTCTTTTTTTCTTTTTAAATAATACTTTCATCTTATTACAGTACTGTGGGAAATAGGATGGTAGAACTGAAAAAATTCCCCTGGATATGGAATCAGGGACTTCAGGCATTACTCAAAGATCTTCAGTTTATATTAGCTTTTAAGTTAAAGAAATGGTATTTTATTAGTCTTGGCTGGTTCACACAACATTTCAGAATGATGTAAACAGATCCGTCATTAAAACTGGCTATTTAGTTTAGCTGAGTAAAAACCCAATATTCCACTGGTAGCATTCTTAACAATATTGCTAACATTTACATTTCATATAAATGGAATTATACAATATGTAGTCTTTCGTGATCAACTTATTTCACTTTGGCATGATGTTTTCAAGTTTCATTTATGTTGTAGCATGTATCAGTACATTATTCCTTTTTATTGCCAAATCATATTCCATTGTATGGATATATCACATTTTATTTATCCACTCATCAGATGCACATTTGTATTGTTTCCACTTTTTGACTATTACGAAAAACACTGCTCCCATGAACATCTCCATACAAGTTTTTGCATGGGTGCAAGCTTTCATTTCTCTTGGATATATACCTAAAAATGGAATTTCTGGGATATATGGTGACTTAACCTTTTAATGTACTGTCAAACTGTTCCCAAAGTGGCTACACTATTTTACAATCCCACTAGCAACATATTGTTTCAGGATTTCTTTTCCTTTAGTGCCCGTGGCTCTTGGTCACACCACTTCAAAGAATGAAGAGGTAGACCAGATGAACAGTGGTGGGCAGCAAAGCAAAGTTTATTAATAGTACAAAGCTCCCAAAGAGGGAGGGCACCTGAGAGGGTTGCCCTCAGAGTTTCTAAGTCCAGGCATTTTTATGAGATTTCTGGCAGGTTGTTTTAATCTGATTAACCCTCCATGCACCTGTCACCCAATTAGGTTTTTGTCCATGCACTCATCTACCTATTAGGTAGTTGTTCACGTGAGGAAGGGTGGAGGGCTCCTTCCAGAGTGGTGTTTCGAAGACTTGGGGATCAAGAGGTCTGCAGCTGCCACTGCCCTAAGGCATGCTGGCCAGCCACAGGCTACCAGATCAAGCTCTTTGCTTAAATACCCCACAGGCTGTTGAGCTGTACCTGGGGCCAGGTTAGGACCCGAAGGCCATTTCCTTCTTTTCTGCCGTATACAAGTTCTAAGTCCTCCCAGTAGGAAGACTTAAAGCTGGGGCACTGAGTAAAGCCTAGAATAACAGGATGGGGTCTTTTTCCTTTTAAAGGTAGTTTCTTTGTTTTTTTTGTTTTGTTTTGTTTTTGTTTTGTTTTTGAGAACGAGAGATAAGAGTCTGAGTGGGGCAGGGGACACAGGGACAGGGAAAAGCAGGCTCCCCACTGAGTAGGGAGCCCAACGTGGGGCTCTGATCCCAGAACCCTGAGATCATGACCTGAGCCAAAGGTAGACGCTTAACTGACTGAGCTACCCAGACGCCTCAAAAAATGTTTTGGCAGCGGCCAGATTCAAACCCACGTCCCCAAAGAGACTGGAGCCTTAATCCAGCTCCTTAGAACTCTCAGCCACACTACCACCTGAGCATCCTGAATCAAGGCTAGTTTCCTCTTAAACGCCCCCCCCCCTTTACCCTGCCTGCCTTTCTTCCAACTATCCTCCATTAATATAAGGGTTTCAATTTCTCTATATCCTTGCCAGTACTTATTATCTTTTTGGTTATAGCCATCCTACATAGTTGTGAAATGGAATCTCACTGTGGTTTTGATTTGAATTTCCCAAATGACTTACGGTATCGAGCATTTTTTTCATGTGCTGAATGGCCGGGTGTATATCTTCTTTGAAAAAATATCTATTCAGATCCTTGACTGTTTTTAAATTGAGTTATCAATTAAAATTATTTGATCCATTTTGAGTTAATTTTTTTATATGGCTATGAAATAGGTATCCAACTTCTTTCTTTGGCTTGTGAATATCCTTTCTCCCAGTATCATTTCTAGAAAAAAACTATTCTTTCCCCAATAAATTGTTTTGGTCCTTGTCGAAAAATCAATTGACCATACACATAACAAGGGTTGATTTCCTGATTATCAATTCTCTTCGAAAGATCTGCATGTCTTTCTTTATGACAGTATAATAATGTATTGATTATGGTAGCTTTATAATAAGTTTGAAATAACGAAGTATGAGTTCTTCTTCAAATTTGTTCTTCCTTTTAAAGATTGTTTTGGCTATTCTGGGTCCACTATATTTTTATATGAATTTTAAAATCAGCCTGTCAATTTATGCAGAAAAAAAGCTGAGATTTTGATAGAGATTACACTGAATTTGTAGATCAATTTGTGGAAAATTAACACCTTACCAATATTTCTTCTTCCACAAGAACATGAGATGCCTTTCCTTTATTTAGATCTTTAATTTCTTCCAACAATGTTTTGTAGTTTTCAGTGTATAGGTCTTATACTTCTTTTGTTAAACTTATTCCTAAGTATTTTATTCTTGATGCTATTGTAAATCAAATTGCTCCCTAGCATTATTAACTCCACACCTGCATAAGGTGGTTTAGAGTTTACAAAGCCTTTCACATTTGATTGTTACAACAACTCTGTGAGATTGGTTTAATTACAACTCTTTTATAAATGAGAAAACTAGTATCCAGAGAAATTAAATGACTTGCCCAAATCATTCGGCTAGAAATGGCAAATCTGAGATACAAAATCAGGTCTTGTAACCCCAGTCCAATGCTCAGTCTTATACTACATTGCATTTCATGGACATGGGTTGGAAATGAACAGCACATACCCTCTTGACTTGTGTGGTGCAGAGTAAGAAGAGCATGAGCTTCGGGATTAGACACACCTGGGTTCCAGTTCCAGGTCTGCTTCTCAGCTTCCTAATCTCATGGAAGTTTAGATTCCTCAAAATGAAATAAAGACTGAAATACCTAGATTTAAGAATCTGGCAACTATTAGATCACTTTCCCCTGATACTGCACCTCTTGGTATATCTTTATCTACATATCACTTGATTTCACTTACAGAACATTTTTATGTGCATTCTGACATTTGTTTCATGTACATTCCAATTTGCTGATACTGTTACAAAGCCTGAAATAATAAATCTTTAGGGTCACGTTATCAGATATACGAAATGGTTCCCATAATCTACATAATCACTTTTAAAAGTCTCATCTTTAAGTACAATCTATACACAGACTACTATCAAATAATGCCTTTAACGAGGACCTTTCCCCTAAACTTCAAAGGCAAAATTCAACTGCCTACTTGACATTTTTACATGGAAATCTAATTAGACATCTCAAACCTACCAGGTCCAAAACAGAGCTCTTAATACTCCCCAGCTCCCAACCAGCCCTCTCACTATCTTCCCAATCTTTGTTAAAGGCAACCCTATCCTTCTAGTCAGGCCAAAAAGTTTGATGTCACTCTTTAACCTTCTCTTTCTTTCACGTCCAATCGGTCAACAATTCCTGTCAGTTATATCTTCAAAAATATATCCAGAATTTCAACACTTCTCACCACCTCCACTGCCACTGACCCAAATCACCATTATCTCTAGCCTAAATAATGTTTTAACTGACCCTCCAGCTTTTACTCTTATCTCCCTGCTTAGAGCAGCCAATTTGATCTGGTTAAAACCTGAATTAGATTATGTCACTTCTTTGCTCAAAACACTGAGTTTTCCCATTTCACTCAGACCAAAAACCAAAATCTTTACTAGGATCTACAAGTCTCTACATGATCTGGGCCCTCTGTAGCTTCTGATTTTCTCTCCTGCTACTCTCTCCCTCATTAGTTCCACTCCAGCCACACTGACCTCCTTACTAGACCTGGAAGAGAACATGATAAGACATGTACCTCTCAAGGCCTTTGCCCTTGCTTACTCCTTGGTTTAGAGTGTTCTTACCCCACCAACCCCATAGCTACCTTCTTCCACTAGATCATTTTTCAAAAGTTCCCCTTTGGTGAGGTGTTCCTTGGTAACTCTCATCTAAAATTGCAAACCTCGGGGTGCCTGGCTGGCTGAGTTGGAAAAGCATATGACTCTTGATCTCAGGGCCACAGTTTCAAGCCCCACATTCACTGTAGAGATTACTTAAGTAAATAAAAGAAATAAAATAAAATAAAATTGCAAACATTTTCCCTTCTCCCGACATTTCACGGCCTCTCCCCTGGTTTATTTTTCCTCCTTAGCACTTAGCTCCTTCTATCATATTTATAGGTACAATCTTTACCTATTTCTCCAACCAGAACACCATGAGGGTAGGGATTTTGTCTCTTTTGTTTATTACTCTATCCACAGTGCCTAGAACCAGGCTTGGCACATGGTAGGAGCCAAATATTTATTGAATGAATGAAAAAAAATGTAAGTGTCTAGCTGTCTGTGGCCTTGTACTAAATGCCCTACAAAGGGATCTATAAATATATGTATGCAAGTTCAGGAACATGAAATCACCTCAGTACTTTTTACAAGGGAAACCAGAGTTAATATAAGTGATTAATATAAATATAGAGAGACTGAACTTCACCTGTGTATACTAGTGGCAAGAACAACAAATTAAGAAGATCTAAGTTGTATATCCTTACCAACCCATGACCTTGGGTAAGTCATCAAACCTCTGTGAACCTTAATTCCCACATGTATTATAAAAAAAAAATTATTTTTTAAGGTTTTTTTTAATTTTAGAAATAGAAAGAGAGAGAGAGAGAGAGAAAGCAGCAGGGAGGGCCAGAGGGAGAGAGAAGATCTCCGCTGACTAACCCCTCAGCCTGGAGCCCCTAACAGGGCTCAATCCCTTGACCCATGAGATCATGACCTGAGTCGAAACCAAGAGTTAGACAGCTTAACTGACTGAGCCACCTAGGCAACCCCCCAAAAAAATTTTTTAAAGAAAAGATAATGCCCCTCCCTCACAGAGATACTGTGAGGTTCAAGTTAAATAATAATGTGACAGTAAGGTATAAACTATAAAATAATACACAAATGTGCAGTATTATTATAATTATTATGATCATATTCCGTAAGCATGAGAAGTGTTAATACTTCTGAGAGGTAAATGAATCATGAAAAAGGATGTGAAAGCATATCTCACAAAAATTTGGCCAGAAAAGTAATGTGATCAACTTTTTCCAGGTAAATGTACAAACTAAATGAGAAAATAAGCACTTAGGTACATTATATATATGTGTGTGTGTGTGTATATTTGAAATACAATTTTAGTCTACGACCAGATCACCCTCGTCTGATCTCAGAAGCTAAGCAGGGTCAGGCTTGGTTAGTACTTGGATGGGAAATACAATTTTAAACTCCCTGTTCTAGGGGCACCTGGGTGGCTCAGTCGGTTTAGCATCCTACTCTTGGTTTCAGCTCAGGTCATGATCTCAGGGGTCGTGGGATCCAGCCCACCATGGGCTCCCTGCTCAGAAGGAAGTATGCTTGAAGATTCTCTCCCTCTGCCCCTCCCCCAACTCATACGCTCACCCTGTCTCTCAAATAAATCTTTAAAAAAGTCCCTGTTCTAGTCTCACCACACCTCTCTTTACAAACCAAATTAATTCAACTGCACCTTAATAACATCGTTCTTGGGGGGAAAAAAAAACCACTTCAAAAATGTAGATTTTTGATTTTGTTAAAAACAAAAAAGGTAACTCACATGCAAAACAGCAGCCTTAGTTTTCAACTACCAGATAAATTCTTAAAGTAAACTATACAAGGGGTTAGATTCTCTTAAGTGAACAAATAGCCTTTATCATTATTCCAATTTGACAGGACCAACCCAGATAGGAAACTCTCCATTATTTGCAAAACAAAAAGCCATCCCAACAGCCACATAATAAGCAAACTGCATTTGATTTAAAAGGTCATCTGAATCAGCCCAGTGGCTTAGCAACAGTGTTTGGAGTTGCCGAGAGACCTAAGATGCACATGGACTTGAATTTCTTGGTCCTAGACACGTGAAAGCCAAACCAGCCACTGGGACATTTACCAAAAAAAAAAAAAAAAATACTGGCTTTCATGAGAGAGTCTAGATGCCTGGATAAAATTCCCAACAGCAAGCTTCTAATCACTGGCAACAATTAATTTGCCTGAGAAATGATATTAAACTAACCAGCTCCTCAGGGACTTCCTTTTGGATTTATATTTAAATAACTAAGCATGACCATTGGTAAGATAATTTCTTACCAGTTGGAGTTGGGAGGAAAATAAATCCTTCTAACAAAACAACTGTGGAATAAAAAAAAATTACTGAAATAGAACGATTAATGGCTACTATTTATTAAGTCCTCATTCATTCAACAAATGTTTACTGAGTATGTACCATGCATTCAACAGTGAGCAAACAAAATCTCTGCCCTCATGGTGCTTACTTCCATGATAATCTATTTACTCATTAAAGTAACCCTGTTTCGTAGTCATTATTTCTAACTTATACAAATTGGCAATTTGCCTAAGGCTTTCCAGCTAACTTGGTCTCCCTGACTTCAAAACCCAGCCTTTTAACTTAACTGACAAACCTCCTATCTGATAAATAGACTGAACTTTCCATTCAGAAAAGCAGTCACAACTGGATTTGTGTGAGATGACCTAAGGAGAGAGGCATGGACATAAAGATACTTTCCACCTGGTTCCTCAGACATTTTCTTACTCATCAACCAAAACCTTTTTCTAGCTAGTAGCCACTAAGTAGCCAGAACAGAGACACCTAAGGCTATTTCTTTACTTTAGCAATGTGTTTTCTTCAGAAAAGCAGGAAATTTTTGATTTTTTAATAACTTTAAAATTTTTACATTGGATTTCTCACACCTAGCAGCATAAATATTTCTTTTTAAAAGTAGACTTGCCATTGCAAAAAGATAAACCAGTATCTTCACATAGTCCTGCCTTTAAACTTTCATATGCCTCTGAAGACTTTCTAAGCTTTGTATTTTGTTCCTTGTTTTTATCAACACACACATTTCTTGGGCATCCAATATGTGCCAGTCACTGGAGTAGGCGTAAAAGGCACAGATACGATTAAGACAAAGTCTCTGCATTGAGAAGTTTACAAACTCATGGGGCAGAAAGAAACACAAATAGATAATTTCCACACAGAGTGGTAAGTGATGTTCACAGGCCTAGCGAAGCTAAGGGGTTGGGGGAAATCTAAACTCCCTGGGATTAGGGAAGGTTTCTTGGAGGATGCCTGAGTCTTAAGAAAAGGAGAAAAAGAGGAAGGGAAAGGACATGCAAAGACAAACAGTTCCCTGTGGCTAGGACATAAACTCAAGGCAGAGAGTGTATTTCCATTTACTCATTCAACAAATATTTTTTGAGCATACATATTTGTCAAATCTGGGCCAAATACTTCCTTGGGTTAACTCTTAAGTATCACACAACACTGTGTGGTGAGTGGTATTATTATTATTAGCATTTTACAGAAAAGAAGACTGAGGATCCAAGAGCTTAAGTAATTGTATTTAAAACAGCTCATCTGACCTTTGCACAGTTCTGTTAGAAAGTCTCACCTTAATATGGAGTTAAAAGTTTAAATACCATGCGGAGATAAATTACCAAAGGAAAACAAGAAATTGACAAAGTACTTCCTCTTCTGAGGAACAAAAATGAACTTGGACACCCAAAGTTGTGTTTAAGCCTTTTACAGTCCTTTAGGTCCCTTCATGTTTTCCTGATTTCACACACCCTACTTTGGCACAGTTTCCTTAAATAATCTATATTTAGATTTATTTGCTCAACCATCACTTTATAAGGTTGAGCTAAAGAGTATAGTTTTGAAGAATCCTACTGAGAACAAGAAAGACAATTTAAAGAAATTAAACGAAAGAATCTTTAAGTTTTCCATTTAAGTGTTTCACCTTTTATTTGGGGCAGGTACCCTGCTGGGTGAGCAAAACAGCTTGAATCTAATAAGACGGAGGCTCTTTTGCAAAGTGGGCAGTGCCACCAGCCTAAATCCAGAGAACAATCCTTCAGCTATTGGCCATGTCCAGAAGACCAAATTTAACACTCGTTTTAAAGAGCTTGTAAAAGAATGACATTTACAGTTTAAACAATGGCTCTAGGTTAAGAAGTATATATACTATCTCGACTATTTCCATGTAGATTTGGGGAAATTTTTTGAATAATTGGTTGTTATCTTAAGAGCTGACAGCCTTGTGTTCAAACCAAAATATGGAAATTTTAAAGTCACAATCAGATACACACAGGAGTCTACTCAATTAAGTCTGACATGAGCCAATACCAAATACACCTCTTCTAAAGAAGCAGTGTAACATAGAAGAAAAAACACAGGTTTTGTAGTCAGACAGCCCAAGGTTGAAATGTGGCTTTACCACTCAGTAACTATAACAAAGCTAGATGAGGTTTGGCAACTGACTGAACACAGTGACCTTCACTTTCCTCCTCAGTGAAAAGGGGACTGTAACAACTACTTCACGGAACTGTTGTAAGGATTTAATACGGCAATTTATTTAAGGTGCTTCACATAGTGCCTGAAACAGAACAGAGTAGGCACCTAAAAAGTTTATTTATTAAATAAATATTAAAAAACCTTTATTAACAATTAACAATAGCAACAACAGCAACACAAATTGAGAGCAGCAGATGATGCTTCATTTTGTGCTAGCGTTTTTTTTTATAAAATATTCAAATTTTGTTGCTATTATCCTTTAAGCACGTTGGTAATAGAGTATAAAATCGTATTTCTTACGCAGCATCCTCTGTCTTTCAAGAAAGACATGACGGATACCACTACTGCATTCTGTATTGTTTATTGTCAGCATTTTTCTTGTTCTATCTTCTCAGCTATTCTACAAATATCTCCATCAACCGAAGTTTTTCTTTGCATCAGTAAAAACTCACCTAAAAATGATGTTCGTGTGTGAACTGATGTTTTTGCCTCCATACATAGTAATGATCCAGGCAGGCCTTGGCCTTACACCCCACTGTTTGAAACAGTCATCAGAAAATTCCCTCAAGTTCCATAAGTGAGGTTCAAACATATCATCAATACCATTAGTACAGAAAGGCATGACCATTTCTGTGCAGGCCTAAAAAAGGAAACCGAAAGAGAATCCAATAAGAAAATGAGGAACAGAGTTAAATAAATTATCCGAAGTCATACAGCTAGTAGCAGCAAAGCTAGAGTTTGAACTCAGGCAGTCTGGCTTCAGAGCACCTGCTCTTTACCTCTGTCATACCACCTCTCATTATTCCTGGAAAGGCTCAGCTGAGAAGTTACAGAAGTTAAGGCTATATATTCTTCTTTTGTAAACTGCTTTCCTTCACATCTATTATCATAATTAATCATCAAAACAACTCTGGACGGAAAGTATTATTAATAGTCTCATACAGATGAAGGAATGGAGGCTCAGAGAGAGTCAAGTTAGACTGCCCCTCTTTTCTGTATCCATAAAATGCTTCATTTATAGGACTTACCAAGATCTATTGTAACATAAGTATCTTTTTCACTGAGCTATATTTGAAGGAGAGATCGTGTCCTATTTACCTTTGTATCTTCGCAGCCTAGAATGTTGTCTGACATGCAGTAAGTACCCAGAATATCTTTGGTGATGACTAAACACAGGAAGGAAAGAAGGAAGTAAAGAAGGAAGGAAGGAAGGAAGGAAGGAAGGAAGGAAGGAAGGAAGGAAGGAAGGAAGGAAGGAACTTATCCACAGTCTCACATTGTAAGATAATGGCGCCCCGATTTGGATCCAGGTTAGTGACAAAATCTTGTGAACTCTGTTACAGTACAACCATATCAGTGAAAAGTAAGTTTCACTTGAGGAAATGATACACACTTACCTGATAGCTCCAACCCTGGGTTCCCAGACTGCTAGTTGTTGTCTCTGATATATTCAGGCAGCTTGCCTGGCCTGAATAATTGTAATAGACATTCAGAGCTTGGAAAATATTCTGCAGAAGCTGTGCATCAGATACACTAGGATTTTTCAAATACTGGCACACTACCTGTCATTTTAAAGAGACGTAAAGGAAGAAGAATAAGAATATATTTATAAAATCATAATTTTTAATGAAAAAAAGAAGTATGATTTTGATTTGCCTATAAAACAATCTTAAACATCTAACAGCACTGCTTGACAATTTTTATCTCTTGAGTATAATCTTGTTCATAAATGAATAAATCATTACTCTACAAGTATAAAATTTAAATTACTCTCTTAGCTATAGAAATAAACCAAAGACATTTGCATGGCATGCAAAGTCCTCCACATCTACCACTGTGGCCTCATCGTTTGTTCCAGTCCAGCAAAACCATTCCCACCACACCAGGCTCTTTCTCTCCTCTTTGTCTGAAATACCTTTTTCCCACTCTCCTACTCCATTAATGTCTGGCAAACACCAATTCATTTTCTATGATACTTAGCTCAAATATCACCTCCTCTATAAGGCCATCATTAGCTATGCCCTCAAGTTGGAAAGAACTAAATCACTCGCTTTGTGCTTCTACTTATGCCCTGTACTTGTTTCTAGCACAGCCCCTATAGCACTGCACTGTACTCATTTGATTCCATAACCTCTCACTCAGCACTCAGCAAAGTAACTGACAACTAAATGCTAGCTGAATGAATAAATACATTTTTATGAAACTGTAAAATTTATAATATTTCTTATGGAGAAACTATACGAAGCTCCAATGTCCATGGTGTGATAAGAAGCATACCAAGTACCAACCCAGCTTCCAAATGTTCTGATCACTAGACTATAATCAGCGCCCGAAATTCTAGTATTAAAAATCATAGACAATACTCAAGGTTAGGAGTGAAGGCATAAGTGACTAGACAGGGGCATGGGGAACTTTCAGGGGTAAGGAAATATTCCATATCTTCACAGAGGTCTGGGTTATACAACAAACAGTTCACTTGCAATTTGTGCAATTCACTGTATATAAATTTTATCTAAAAAAATCATAAATACTGAACTCTAGTTAATGATGATAAAGGTGAAGTGTTCAAGAGAAGTGTACTGAGAAATGAACCACGAGAGACTATGGACTCCAGGAAACAAACGGAGGGTTTTAGAGGGGAGGGGGATGGGGGGATGGGCTAGCTCGGTGATGGGTATTAAGGAGGGCACATATTGCATGAAGCACTGGGTGTTATACCAAAACAATGAATCATGGAACACTACATCAAAAACTAATGATGTACTGTATGCTGACTAACATATCATCATAATAATAAATAAATAAATAAATACCTGAAAACGTGGAAAAAAAAGTGTATTGATATCTGCAACTTACTTTGAAATGCATTTAAAAAATAAAATGGAATGAAGGATAGAAGGATGGCTAGGCAAATATATACATGCTAAATCAAATACAGCAAAATACTTTTCTAGAATTTAGGTGGTATTTTTATGGGTGCTCACTGTCCAATTATTTTAATGTTTTCATATTTGAAATTTTACACAATAAAATGTTGGGGGAAAATCACAGGCAATGGAATCACAGCGGAAAAACAACAATAACTACTAATTACTGAGTTCTGGGTTTATAACCATTATATCATATAGTCTTCAAACAATCTTATCAGATATATTATTGTCCACTATTTTGCACAGAGAAACTGAATCTTAGGTTAAACCACTTTATTTGAAGTCACTCAACTGGTAAATGTTAAGATCTAGATACAACCCCAGATCTCTCTAGTTACGAAATACACATCTTATTCATCATGCTACACAGCTTAGAAAGCTTCTCTTGTAAAACTGCAAATAGCCACAATGGCAAGGAAAACACATTCATTAAGCTTGCATCCTCTATTAACATCCTGACATGAAGTCAGTGATTTGGCCTTTTCTCATTTCATATGGAAAAAATGTATACAGCAGGCAAGTTCTGATTAAAAGAGAGAGAGACGTCCAGAGAAGAAAGAGCCAAGAAAGAAAGAGTCTAGTTACTCTACTTCAGGGAGAGACTCTGGGCAGCAGAAGCCACAGGGCCTGGGCTGGGGATGTGCTCCCACTCAGGAAAGGAGGACACTGAGAAAGGAAGTGAACAGCAGAAAGCAAACCCAGTCTCTCATCACAGTTTTGCTTAGGACCAGTTTCCAACAACACCTTTCTGATAAAAAAAAAGAAACACGAAAAGGCAGAAGAAATGAATCAGGGAAAATTCAATGTCTCTCCCCAAATGTATTCAGCACAAAAACATTTTTGTGAAATGTTAAAAAGCTTTCATAGTCAAGTAATTTTAAGAAATGTTATACTGACAAATGTGAACAGTTTACTTGACGGCAGGATTCCTCGGGGACTTTAATATGCTCAACTGCAATGTGTCTTTCCAAAAGGGAGATAGAGCATGCACTATTCCCAGTAAGTTTTGGAAATAACAAGTGAAAGAAAAGTCAGAAATTAAGATGTCCAAATAACTTGGATATACCTTAAAAAAGTAACAGCAATTAAGGAGGGCACGTGTTGTGATGAGCACTGGGTGTTATACACAACTAATGAATCACTGAACACTACATCAAAAATTAATGATGTACTCTATATTGGCTAACTGAACATAATAAAAAAATTAAAAAATTAAAAATAAATTTTTAAAAAGTAACAGCAAGGTCAATAAGAATAAGATACACCTAAAAAGGTGTACATAAAGAAACAGAATTGAGCAAACCTATCAAGCCTAAAGGAATACGAAAATGCAAGCTGAAGAAAAAAAACCAGTGTTTTACTGTTCTGACAACTTTCAATTATTAATGGTAGGTCAAAAAATGCCTAACATTTGAATAGCACTTTTCTCAGAACATGTTCCTAAGAAATATGCCAATCAGAAATAAGAAAATATGGAAATCAAGAACCAGTCACAGAATTTGTTGAATTACTTATTGCCAGCAGTTGATCAGCATTCCTTCTTGACTGTGGACACTAACAGTGGACTCAGCTCTTTGCAAATGCAGCATAAAACTATGGAATGGACCCATGGAATGCATAGAAGAGCATTAAGTTCGAGCATAGCTCAATAGAAGAGGCAGGGTAACCAATGTAAGCTGGGCAGGAGGAAAAGGGAGTGCTGATGGGCAACAACAAACAAGTAGCCTAACGCTTTGGAAAAGAACAGTAGCAAGTTAAGTGTGACTCACATGCTGGCATCAGATCCCCTCTCAGAGCTAGAACACTGGCCCTCTGTCAGGCAAAGAAAAGGAGTCCCCATGAATAGCCATCTCTGCAAACAGCAGTTACTGTCACTTCTTAAAAGACACAAGCATGGCTGGGGACTGGCACCAGCTGACAATACTTGGGTTTCGGCAGCCCCAGTTACACAGAGAGAACATCATGGTCAGAAACTTGGCATCTCATAGAATTCCATGTCCAGATTAAGGCCACCCCTGGGTCCACTGTCCTCTGTGAGGTCAGGGCTCCTTTGGAGTACTGGGTCCAGCTCTGAGCACCACACTTTAAGAAGGACAATGACCAGGATGGGAAGTTGAGGAAAAGTTGAAGCAATCCTACAATTGCTCATTTGTATCATTCCCAATCTTTCACACTACAAAGGCTATAATATAAATAACCCTGGGGCTAAAGCTTTACATTATAACCTTAATTGCTTTATTGAGATAATTGACTCAAAGGAAATAAACATTTTTAAAAAGATTTTATTTATTTATTTATTTATTTATTTATTTATTTAAAAAAGAGAGAGAGAGAGAGCAGGAGCAGTGGGGAGGGGCAGAGGGAGAGGGAGAAGCAGGCTCCCTGCTGAGCAGGACCCTGGAATCATGACCTAAGCTGAAGGCAGGCGCTTAACCAACTGAGCCACCCAGGTGCCCCAGGAAATAAACACTTTTAAGGCCTTTGCTACACCCTGTCAAGCGGCCTTACAGAAAGAAAGTACCAATTTATAATTCCACTGGTACACTAGATAATAGAAGGCCTAAAAAATATCACTTAAAATTTTTTGTAAAATATTTACAAATTTACTAAGGGAATTTTATTATTTTAGTGCTCCTAAAGTTCCTTTCTAGTTCAAAACCTCTGTGAGTCCAGGCATCATCCTCTAGCATAAAGAACACAATCTCTACATATCTTTATGTACTTTCTTAACAATTATGGTAGTAAACAATGAATGAAGCTTTAAAAAAAATACTGAATTTATACTAGCAAAACCTCAGCACTATTTCCATGCTTATTCAAAAGGAGATAATCATGGGGCGCCTGGGTGGCTCAGTCAGTTAAGTGTCCGACTCTTGATTTCAGCTCAGGTCATGATCTTGGAGTTGTGGGACCGAGCCCGCACTGGGCTCCATACTCAGCACAGAGTCGGCTTGTCTCTCTCCCTTTGCTTCTCTCCCCAAACCATAAATAAATAAATAAATAAATAAATAAATAAATAAATAAATAACTTTAAAAACAAAACACCAACAAAAAAAGAATAAAAGGAAATAATCATGTGCTTTTATTAAAGATCCACAGAATGCACAAAACACTTACATAAATGTTAAGTTGGAACCACATGAAATTGCCATGTTTATAAGTCAAACACAGTCAGATATCAGCTTCTTTGGTTCAACCTCATCTAATACTCACTTCACCTTAAGCCTGATAATTTGCAGTTACTAGCCAGTTGATGAGTACAAGCACTTGGCCTACTGATTGTTTATTTAGGGGCTATGATTTACTCAGACAACAAGGAAAGAGTCCCTGCCAACCACTTCCATTCAGAATACTCACCACCCATGTAGCCTCTGTACTATATTTTCTATTTATTTTGTGGACACTATCAAATTAGCTTCTTCCAAACAATTTCTACATAAGGTATAGCATCTCTACTTATGCTGTAAATTCACTGATATGAGGGCATCTGGGACTGAGGCTGCTAGTACAACTAACGAATATTCCTTGAGGTCAGGTACCTTCTCTACAATGAGCCAGGGAAAAACATAAGGCCATCTGCATATCACAGAGGAGAAAACAAGCTCGGAGAGGTCTGGCTACAGATATACAATCTTAAAACTATGAATACAAGTTCTGAACCCAGACTTTGGCCACAAAGTCCTGGCATAACACTGTCCCTCTTTTTTATATAACAACAATAATAGCTATTGTTATCATTATATAACTAATATCAATTTAGTGTTTACTATACACGGGGTCCTATTAAATTCTCATAATAACCCTAATAAGCATTACAAGTACTATATCCCCACTTTGCTGATGAGGAAACTAAGGCACAGAGGGGTTAAGAAACTTGCCCAAAGTCATACAGCCAGGAAGTAGCAGAGCTGGGATTCAAATGCAAGACTCAGTCTGGAGCTTCCATTTGTAAAAACCAACACTACACATATTCAACTTCAAAGTTGTAGTATAAGAGAAAAATAACACAAACAGTGCCTAAATATACCTATAGTCTCCTGCTTAATTTTTTAAGCAAATTTTTTATTCTTAGATTATCTTTATATTTTTCTAAGTTTGTCTTAGGTAACAATTTTAATAAAAGGGATTCTGTGGCAATATAAAAATCATACAACTTTTTTACTATGCAACAAAAAAGAAAACTGTAAAATAGTAATTAACATGAGGCTCAACAATCAACATATGAAATAACTTAATTTACTTTCTATTTCCTAGAACATAGGTGAACATTCAGGAAAAAAAACTTAAAAAGAGCATTACACATCCATTTTAATAATTCTGGTTTTAAAGAGTACAGAAATAGATAGAACGTTCCAATCTTAGTACCAAACTAATTAGCTCTGCACCCAAATATTCAAATTCTGCCCTTTGACCCCACATACACTAGAGAAAGTAAAGATAATGATTTGTTTAAAAGCTTTATGTGTCCCCTTACCTATAAGGATATGCATTTGAATAAGAGAAAGAAAAGGGGGCAAAGAAATTTGTTTTAAAAGAAGGAAAGAAGATAGGTTAAAAAAAAAAAAAAAAGACCAACCTCCTCTCAGAAAGTTCGGTCCATCCACATTAGAGAAAGGATTAAGCAGATACATTCAGCTTTTCTAACAGATTTTCTTTCTCTAAGGTTTCAATACCCCTCTCACACTCACAGATAATCACATTAGTTTTGTCATTAAAAGCTCTCTTTTCATAGAATGCACCTAAACCGCTTAAACCACCCAGAGAGGTCGCATACATTATCAAACACCAAGACAAACGGAAGAGATTTTCCATCTTATGTCTTATTATTTCACTATATCTATCTGCACGCTCAGAAAGCTAAGCCAAAAGATTTGGTGAATTATCAGCTACAAATTTAACTCAAAATAAACAACTTCTATAGTATCCTTAAAAACTGCTCTTTAGTGAGAAGAAACCTAGCAGTTTTTATGCTGACAGAGCAGTCAAATGACAGAGAGGTTTTCTATTTCCCTTTTCTCTTCTTCCTTGTGTTCCTTCAGCCAAGTCCATGATTATTTCTGCATGAATGTTGCAGCTTCTGTTAACAGTAAACAAAAGCAAATGGAGTCTGAGTGCGCAAAGCCCACAAACAAATTAAAAAGAACGATACTTGACACGGAAAAGGCATTCAATCACTGCCTATGGATCCTTCAGAACCATACAAGGTCGAGGCAGAACTGGAAATCACCTACTTTTTTTCATAACTCAACTGTTACATATTATCTTACTATCCTAAGCCTGAGTTACAGACTTAGAAAAGGACGGCTGTTTGTCAGCCCTTTAAAAAGGAGGAAGTGTATCAGAGGGAGGAGGAGTCCTGGTTAAATGGAACTATCCAAGTGAAAGAGCGGTCCCCAACCGGGTAGTGTTCCTGGGATTAGTGGGTTGGGAGAACAGAGAACGAGGTCAAGAAAGGAGAAACAGAATGAACAGTGAAAGAAAGTGATCTGAAGCTAAAAGTCTGGGAGGGAGACATGTAGGAGAAATATTCTGAAATCATATAGGATGGAAATGGAAATAGAGGCAATGGAAATTTCTCAAGCAGAGGGCAGAGAGATTTCTTTTGGTGGGGGTGCAGGCAAGAAACAGAGTCATAAATATATTATAAGCAATCAAGAATTCCTTAATATGCCAAAAGAAAGGATAAAACCAGTAAGAAATAACTGAAGAGAATGACAAGAAGTAGTCTTGAAGAAAAGTAAAAGGTGACTGTCGGGCAAAGACACAAGTTACCTTGTCTTAAACTTTTATAATGTATATATACAAAGGATAAAAGAAGGATTGTGCTAAATCAAAAACAGATGACAAAATATTTGAGATATACTCCACTAACTTTGAGTGAATATTTAGGAGAGAAAGGATAGAATATTTATTTACATTTAAGATGCAACAGCAAAATATCTCAAAAGGAACATTAAAGAAATGGGGAGAAAAGCAAAGTTAGTGTTCCTTGTTCCAAATCATAAACAAATGAACACTAAAAAGCGGTATTCCTCTGGCTTTTTTCTAAATCAGGGGTCGGCTCCCAGGCCAAATCCAGGCTACTGCCGGTTTTATAAATAAAGTATTATTGTGACATAGTGCTTCTTATTGATTTATATTTGTCTGTGGCTACTTTCTTGCTACAGCTGTAGAACTAAGTAATTGTGGCAGAAACCGAACGGCCCACAAAACTATCTACTTCTTTAAAAATAAAGTTTGCCAAGGCCCACAAAACTATCTACTTCTTTAAAAATAAAGTTTGCCAACCTTCATTCTAAATAACAAAGGAATTCCCCATATGTTTTTATCACCTGACAACTCATTTGTTCTTCAAGTGGGCATAAAAATGCAAACGTAATTCTCACTTTGTACAGAGAATACAGTTAAATCTGATAGTTGTCTAAATGCGGCTGGTGATCCACCCAAAACTTCAGCCAAATCCTCTCCTAATCCAGTGCAATATGGTGGAAGATCAGAGGTTCTGAACAATGGTAGACCCAAGTTCAAATCCCACTTTCACCATCTCTTCACTGAGCTTAAATTTCCTCTCCATAAAACTCCATAAATTTCCTCCACTGTACCTCTTTTTCCTATATTATAGGGATTAAATGGAATAGCATATATGTAAGTGTTGTGAAAATAGTAAAATAATACAGATAAGGCATTATTAGCACAAAGACATATATGGAGGCTAACTGACTCAAATTTAGTTTTTTCTCATTATTTTGATCCAGTTTTTCTTACCATGAGAGAGATCAGTTCTTTTAAATAATTCTGTATTGTCTAAAATCAATTTAATTCAATACACATTTACTTCCGGCCTGCTATGTGCAAGACATCCACTTGGCATTCTACTTTTTAGATGAAGAAAAGTATCTCTAATAGCAAATGACCTTGTTCCATTTGGGTTACAAAGTTTTAAGCAAAATGTTCATTTAATATTAAGTTCAAAAGGACTGTTTTAAACTAAAAGTGGTTTTGAAAACTGGTTCTCATATTATCAAGTTTATTTACATTTTCAGCACTCATTCTAGCTATAGTTTCAGTTATATTCTCTAAACTTAACCACCAAGTTGGCTAAACTTTGATTTTAAAACTAAGAAGAATGTTTTTCACAAAGAAATGCTTTAAAGGGGATACACAATAAAGAATTTTGGCGTGTAAAGAACATAAAAATTTATGATGTAATGTGTCTTCACACTTCCCAGAGCATTTTCACATCTAATATTTTATTTGATCCTGAGCACAAACCTACGGAGAATGTAAGTATAATTATCTCACTTTGCAGAGGAAGACGTGGAGGTTGGGAAGAAGACAGCCTCGCCCAAGATCACACAGCTGGTAAATGGTAGTTCTAGATCAAGGATCCAGAGTCAGTACTGTTTCCACTTCACCCTGCTGCATGGAGATCACTCCTTTATCATAAGTGTAGAACTTAGAACACATTAGCAGTTGACTGAATCATGCACTGTGATAGCAGTTGCCATTTATTAAGCACTAACCATATATGACATAAGTCTACGTGTCTCACATACATCACAAAGCTGTAATAAAGTAAATTGTCCATGCAAAGTGGACAAGACTTGGCATATAGTAATCATTAGCAGCAACTCCTGGTCTTACTTCTAATTCATACAACTCTATAGTCTATACATTTTTGTCTCCTTTATTCAAATGAGAGGGAACTGATGTTTAGAAAAGATAAGGGATGCCTGGGTGGTGCAGTTGGTTAAGGCGCCAACTCTTGGTTTGGGCTCAGGTGGTGATCTCAGTCAGGATCATGAGATGAGCCCCACATCAGGCTCTGCACTCAGTATGGAGTCTGCTTAAGACGCTCTCTCCCTCTCCCTGTTCCCCCTGTACTCTCTCTCTAAAAAAAAATGATAAATAAATCTTAAAACAAGAAAAAAAGAAAAGTTAGGTAAGATGTCCAAAGTGAGTAACCAGAAAGTGACAGAAGCCAGGCTTTCTGCCCAGGTTAGTCAAACCCAGAGCCCTTTGTCACTGGAGATTCCTTTGATGCTAAAAGTCACAGAAAGCACCAGTTTAAAAAATAAAACAAAATTCTGAAACTAATAATATACTATATGATAACTAACTTGAATTTAAATTAAAAAAAAAAAGATGCTTTCTAAAAACAAAAATAGAGAGAGAGAGAGAAGTTCATATTAAAAGCGATGAAAGGACATTTTCCTGTTACCTTGATAGGCCAAGCAGGCAAAGGCTGTAAAAAGTCAGACTCATAAGGGTAGTCCACCATTGCCAGATTTATCCAGGTTTCAGAGATCCAGGCTTTCAAACGCTGGACATCCTCAGTATTTGTTAATGCAGTACATAAGTCAAGGGCTTCAGAAAGCCAACGCAAGCCAGCACCTGAGAACAGAATCACATTGTTGGGAATCTAAAAAGCACTACTTGACAGAAGACTTTACTTGGTATTTTAGAAAATTCAATCTTCTATACCATTTCTCCAAGAATGCTCTTTCAACATTCAATAAAATACTTTTAGAGCCTCTGGATAATCCCATGATAAATAAGTTGTCTATCCTCATGGAGTTTGCCAGAAATTACATGAATTATTCCCTGCTTCAAAGATACTGTTGAAATAAGTAAATAAACAAATGGAACACTAGAGAGCAATCAGAATGTGTAAACCACAACTAAATAAAACAAATCGATGTTTCTAACATAGTGTCGAGCAAAAGACAGCAGACACAACACATACACGCCGTGTTCCTGATTACACTGGATGATGAATATACTATTATACCATACTGATTATGTTTTCCCTTGTGAAAATTCATCAAGTGATGTATTTTGATTTGTGTACTTTTTTGTATGCTTTACTTAAATAAAAAGGTCACTGAAAAACTGCGAAGTGTTGAAATTAACAAGTGAAAGGTAAAAAACTCTGTGATTTCATTCTATTAATTAAAGCTTACCTGTTCTTGCAAATCGATTAATAGCATCCCAGGAGCTGCGGATGGTTTCTGAACAATTTGGACCACTTCTCTTAAAATCTTTAGTTACAATCTCCATAAATACACCACAAGGTACCAGATTACCAAAATGCCAGATGGGGGCAGAGGCTGCTAGAGCTCTAAATGGTGAGAAAAATAAGAAAGGAGAAAAGAAAAAAAATGTAACTCACTGAATTCAAGTTTTAAAATTGAAACTGATATTGAACAAAAATGGTGAGAAAAATTATAGTTGTTAATGAGATAGAAAGTAGAAATATCAGTACAACAGAACATGTTTTACCCAAAACAAATCTCTAAGTATGCCTTGACAATCATTAAGAAGTGCTCATGTCCAACATAAATGCATTTACCCAACCACCATATGAGGATATTTCATCCTGAACCAGGCTGCAAGCATGCCACCGTAAGAGCCCCCTATGGCAATGACAGGTTGATTTTTAGCTCCTGGGATTGTTCTTTTCAAGTGTTTGATTAACACTGCAAAATCAGCCAGAGCTTGTTCTGATGTCAGAAAATTCAAGTGTCTGGAATCCTAAAGAAAAGTAACAAAGAACACGTATAAATGTGCACATAATAGCAGCTTAGGCATAGCATAGATCCAGGAAAAAAGCCAGTCAGATAAGCTTTTCTCCAAATAGAATTTCTAGGCAATTGAGTTAAAATGCCCAGTCAACATAATAGCAATGCTGATTTAAACAAATCATTAAAAAAACAATTTTAAGTTTGTGGGATGAACATAATGTATTTTGCATTCAAATGTAATTTCTATTAAATGTTATTTACCAAAGATCTCGTTGAGGTTGTTGAAACAACAGAAATAATCCGTAACTTACATTTAATAGCAAATGTGAAAGAATACAATTCTCAGCTTAACAGACAATTGCTGTATTATAATTTTTCTTTTAGAACTTGAAACATTTAAAATGGCTACCATACAGGCAAAGGCAGACCAAATCCTGTGAAAAATTGAAGAATCATCAATAAATCTCATCCTCCCTAATCGGAAAGATAATTCTTATGTCTGATATACAGACAACTGGAAATTACCCTGTTGTTTACAATATAAAAATATAAAATATAAAAACCAATAGAGCAACTATATTCAGGCATTAGAAAACAGGCAACACAAGACATTGATCCCTGAGAGAAGGATACTCATAAAGTATGTTCCATGATCATCTAATTCTCTGCCTAGAGACAACTGCCTCACTTCAACATAAGGAGGTAGAGTCCTGCTAAGCTGAGGAGGCTAATAAAGTATCTACCTTTAAAAGATAAGGCCTAAGTCCTCTGTCTTTGAGCTTGGACTGGACTTAGTGACTTGGTTCTAATCAATAAAATGTGTCAGAAGCGGTATGTGACTTCCAATGTTAAGTCATAATAAGCACTGGAGTTTCTATCTTGCTCTGTTGGATTATCGACTTTGAGGGAAGCCAGCTGCCTTGTCACAAGGCCACCCAAGTAAGCCTTTGGAGAAACCCTGGAAGAGACAAATTGCAGCCTCTTGCTAACACCCAGCAACATTTTGTCACTCATGTGGATTCTCCATATTGTGGAGAGGGTTCTCTGGCACCAGTCAAGCCTTCAGATAACTGTTAGCACCAGCTGATACCTCAACCTCATGAGATACCTTGAAAAAGAACCTCCTAGCTGAGCCACTTTTAATTCCTTACCCACAGGAACTATGTGACAATAAATGTTTATTGCTGTTTTAAGTCACTAAGGTTTGAGGTAAATTGTTACATAGCAATAGCTAACTAGTACAGCTATATACCTATTAGACTGTCCTATTTGATCTTCACGCTTTGGTCTCACCACCCTGTTTGACTTCTGCCATCATTTGGCACAATCTGAAATCACATAGTTCCCATCTTTCCTCTTTCCTATGTATGTCACCTACTCCTTTAGCCTTCCCCCTTATCCAAGATGTATACCTTCTGACCTCTTATCTCCTTTCTTATTGTCTGTGACTAGTCTTTTACTACCAGTTTTCACGGCACTATGTATAGTTGAGTGCGATTTTCTTCTAATCCTCGCATAATATTTGTAATATTATCTCCCAAGCTACTGACAAATTCTGTAAGCACATGAAGAGAAAGAAGCATATCAAAGAGAGCCCTCTCCATTTTGCTAACAAAGTATGAACCAAAGGGATCTAGGAGAGGATATTATGTTTCTGTCTGCAACAAGCTGACTACTTCCCAATGATTTCAGAACCTATCAACTCTCCTAATCAGATAATTATGCAGAATAAGAAGCTAAAGAATAGAATTTCCCATGCAGCCCAACAAATATCAGCAAATTGTTCTGCTTTTCATTTACAACACAAGGACTTTTTCTTATTTATTTATAATATGAGCCAATAAAACCCCTGAGAACAAAAACTAAAACTTTCAAAAACAGGCAGCCTAGAAAATTACTGTCCCCAAGTTCTTCTAACTCAGAATTCCCCAAAAGGATGGTATGTGTATACTGGTAGTATGCATGATGGTCTTAGATAAGGCTCAATCTTTTTAAAATTCATACTTGTTTTAATGTCATTTAGAAAAACATAACTAGTACATAAAGCCCTTGTTAAGACAATGAAAAGTTGGAAAAGTGAGTTGCTTAAAGAAAAATATTACATAAATAATAGTGCAGATGGCAAATTCATACACCCAAAATCACAAAGGTAGTACATGAGTGACTTAGTTGTGGGAAAAGTATCCTTTTTATTAGATATAGAGTCTGTAGTCAAGGCCAAAGCTCCTTGTGAGATCAGGAAAGGCCAGAAGGGAATCCAGGTGGCCTGCTGGACTCACTGAAACAGGGATAATTTGTCCTCATTTTATTGAAAAATACCTTATTAAACATTTGAGTCCTCATTCTATTTTTCCAGTGGTAGACCCAGTAATATAAGTGTATAATTTAGAGAGAATTATTTACTGACATTTTTTTTTAAAGATTTTATTTATTTATTTGACAGAGAGAGACAGCCAGCGAGAGAGGGAACACAAGCAGGGGGAGTGTCCTCCTAGCAGAGGAGCCTGATGTGGGGCTCGATCCCAGAATGCTGGGATCACGCCCTGAGCCGAAGGCAGACACTTAACGACTGTGCCACCCAGGTGCCCCTATTTACTGACATTTTTGAAACAATGAGAAGCTCCCTTCACAGTCTCTGCAGCCATAACTTAAGATTTCGCTGGTGAGAGTTAACCACATCACACTGAGTTAAAGACAGACCAACATTATAAATGATAATATTATGGTTTTAAAAAGGCTTAATCTGTCTGCATATAAAAAGGAAAGATTAAATACAAATTTTTGAAATTTCAAGCTGATCAAATTAAAGCTATCATTTCTTTCTTAGAGTGGGACATGTTATTAGAACATGTAATATCCTAAACTTAAAAAAAAAAACTTTTAAACTTAAAAATAAAAAGTATACAGGCACACCTCAGAGATATTGCAGGTTCAGTTCCAGACCACTGCAATAAAGTGGATATCGCAATAAAGCAAGTCAAATGACTATTTTGGTTTCCTAGTGCACATAAAAGTTATGTTTACACTATACTGTAGTCTATTAAGTGTGCATTAGTATTATTTCTAAAAAGATGTACATACCTTAATTTAAAAATACTTCATTGATAAAAAATGCTAACCATCATCTGAGCTTTCAGTGAGTTTTCTGAACTTTCATCTTTTTACCAGTGGATGATCATGCCTAAAGGATGATGGCTGCTGACTGGTCAGGGTTGTGGTTGCTGAAGGCCAGGGTGGCTGTGGCAATGTCTTAAAATAAAACAACAATGAAGTCTGCCACATTGATTGATATTTCCTTTCATGAATGCTTTCTCTGTAGCATGTGATGCTGTTTAATAGCATTTTACCCACAGTAGAACTTCAAAATTGGAATCAATCCTCTCAAACCCTATAGCTGTTTTACCAACTAGGTTTATATAATTTTCTACATTCACTGTCATTTCAACAGTCTTCACAGCATCTTCACCAGCAGTAGATTCCATCTCCAGAAACCACCTTCTTTGCTCATCCATGAGAAGCAACTCTTCATCTATTCAAGTTTTATCATGAGATTGGAGCAATTCAGTCACATCTTCAGGCTCCACTTCTCATTCTAATTCTCTTGCTCTTTCCACCACATCTGCACTTACATCCTCCACTGAAGTCTTCAGCTCCTCACAGTCATACATGAGGGTTGGAATCCACTTCTTTCAAACTCCTGTTCATGTTGCTATTTTGACCTCTTCCCACAAATCCTGAATGTCCTTCATGGCATCTAGAATGGTGAATCCTTTCCAGGTTTTCAATTGACTTTGCCCATATCTGTCAGAGGATTTACTCTCTGTGGCAGCTATAGCCTTACGAAATGCATTTCTTAAATAAGATTTGAAAGTCAAAATGATTCCTTGATCCAAGGGCTGCAGAATGGATGCTGTATTAGGAGACATGAAAACAACATTCATCTCCTTGTACATCTCCATCAGAGCTCTTGGGTGACCAGGTGCATTGTCAATGAACAATAATATTTTGAAAGGAACTTTTTTCTTCCTGAGCAGTAGGTCTCAACAGTGGTTTTAAAGCACTCAGTAAACCATGTTGCGAACAGATGTGCAGGCACCAAGGCTTGTTTTTCCAGTTACAGCGCACAAACAAAGTAGATTTAGCATTGTTCTTTAAGGCCCTAGGATATTCAGAATGGTAAATGTGCTACATTAACCCCTAACAAGAGAGTCAGGCTGTCCTTTCGAAGATATGAGGCCAAACATTGACTTCTCCTCTCTAGCAATGAAAGTCCTAGATGGCATCCTCTTTCAACAAAAAGCTGTTTTGTCTATAATGAAAATCTATTGTTTAATGTAGCCACCTTCACTAATTATCTCAGCTAGATCTTCTATATAACTTACTGCAGCTTCTAAATCAGCACTTACTGCTTCATCTTGCACTTTTATGTTACGGAGATGGCTTCTTTCTTAAATCTCATGAACCGAACTCTGCTAGCTTCAGACTTTTCTTCTGCAACTTCGTCACCTCCCTCGGCCTTCATCAAATTGAAAAGAGTTAGGCCCTTGCTCTGGGTTAGGCTTTGGCTTGAGGGAATGTTGCGGCTCGTTTGATCTTCTATCCAGACCACTCAAACTTTTTCCATATCAACAATAATGCTGTCTCACTTTTTTGTCATTTGTATGTTCACTGGAATAGCACTTTAAGTTTCCTTCTAGAACTCTTCCTTTGCATTCACAACCTGGCTGAATGACTGGCACAAGAGGCCTAGCTTTTGGTCTCTCTCAGCTTTCAACACGCCTTCATCACTAAGCTTAATCATTTCTAGCTCTCTACTTAAAGTGAGAGACATGCAACTCTTCATTTCATTGGAACACCTACAGGCCATTGTAGGATTATTAATTGGCCTCATTTCAATGTTTTTGTGTCTCAGGGAATAAGCAGGCCTGAGGAGACGGAAAGAGATGGGGGAATAGCCAGTCGGTGGAGCAGTCAGAACAGATACATTATTTATTAATTAAGTTTGTCATCTTATGTCAGCATCTTAGATGACTGATCACAGATCACCATAACCAATATAATAATAATGAAAAAGTGTGACATATTATAAGAATTGCCAAAATGTGACACAGAGACACAAAGGAAGCAAATGCTGTTAGAAAAATGGCACTGATACACTTGCTCAACACAGAGTTGCTACAAACCTTCAATTTGCAAATAACACATAATCTGTGAAGTACAGAGAAGTGAAGTGCGATAAAACAAGGTATGCCTATACTTACCTTGAATGATTTGTTACCAAAAGGTAGGGACTCCCCATAGTATCGATGTTCTGCAAACACCAACATAGCCTTCAGTTGATCAGCCACATCCCACATGAACCCCTGGGAAGAATTTACAAATCCACAGGATAAAAATCAAGATATGAAAAAAGTCATCGAACCTTTTGGCAACTCATATGAAATGAATGTTAAACCAGACCAAAGAGAGATCTGAGAAGCTGCACAATTTATATTTGTTCTATAGATTAAAAAATTGCTCTTTCATTGTTACACATCAATCTCACACTATATCAGAGTGAAACAATTAAAAATAAGCCCAAGTCACTCAAACACTAGTCATTCCAACTCTCCTTATTCTAACACTCTAACTAATCATTAATTAATCTAACTAATCAATATTACATCAAAAATTGTCTTTAGGGGCGCCTGGGTGGCTCAGTCGTTAAGCGTCTGCCTTCGGCTCAGGGCGTGATCCCGGGGTCCTGGGATCGAGCCCCACATCAGGCTCCTACACTGGGAGCCTGCTTCTTCCTCTCCCACTTCCCCTGCTTGTGTTCCCTCTCTCGCTGGCTATGTCTCTCTCTGTCAAATAAATAAATAAAATCTTTAAAAAAAAAATTGTCTTTAAATTGCACTGCGTACCAAATAGTCTAGGAAAGAACTGAGGATATCTAAGTTAGCTGCCTACTCATAAACATTTACAACAGCAAAGAAAAAAAAAATACAAATAAGCATACTGGACTCCCTTAGGTTCCATATTAATTTTATTTACTTGAAAATAAGCATACCTGGCAATAGCTAATAATAATCGACTGCTTACAATGTGTCAGGCACTGCTCTAAATACTTCATATATATTAATTCACTTAATTATCACAACAATCTAGGAGATAGGCACTTTTATTATCCCCCATTTTAGAGACAAGGACGCTGAGACACAGTAGTTTAAATATTCTGTGACAGTCACACAGCATAGAGCCAACATTCAAGCACTGGCTGTCTGGCTTCACAGAACAATCATCAAGTACTGTTCGACCTCCTATGTCCACACTTAATGCTGGTGATTAATCAATCACTACTGCATTTTTTTCACTTACCTCAAATGGTGCCCTCAGAATCCTCCTTGACAAAGCACTCTAGGCAGCCAACATCAATCGATTAGATTTAGATTTAGCACAGATTAAAACTGTTTGTCATTCCTAGGGCACACTGTTGTTTTTTAATGAACTGCTGCTCCCTAACAACAACTAAGAACCTCTAAAAGGTTCTGCTCATTTTGATCAATAAATGAACAATGAAAAGATCTGTATGCATGTGATGATGGAGAATTTAACCTGTTATCTGTGATGATTTCAATAACCCCACTTTCTCTCTTAACACCTTGCCCATTCCCTGACATTTACCTGCAGATCCTAGAACAACCAGCTCAAGCATGCCCTCCTCTGCCTGCCCCATTTTGGCACTGCCCATCATTCCCACCTCTCAACACCACTGTGCTAGGCATAGCTCTCTATTGCTTGTTGCAATATTTGCTTATATGAGTGTCTTACCCTACCAGACTATGAGCTTCTTACGGGTAAGGATCATCTATCAAAATAGCCCCACCTCTGGGGAGCTGAACTCAGGCTTTGAAAGGAAGCCATTTAATTGAACCGATTCACATTATAATAAGTGATTATTTACCTGCATCTATTTCAGGCTCTTTTTATTTTTCAGAAGAGGTCTATGTAATATATTAACATTTAATAATATATAGCATTGTCCCAAGTCCCTCTTATTTAGAGATTAAGATTATTAATATACCCATTTAGCAGATAAGAAAACTGAGGCACAAAGTAAGAAACTGCCCAAAGTCACACAGCATAATGGCAAAACCAGAATTCAATCCTTATCAGTCCTTATCAGTCTATCACTCCTGACCATTCTGCTACAGTGTCTTTTAATAGATGAATGTCCAGAATATGTGAATATGCAACCAGAACATTTTAGTATGTACAGGGACATGTCTAAGGCTGGGAAAAAACCAGGACTCTCCTAAGGGTCTACCTCTAGCCACTTCCTGGAACTGCTCCTACACTGTATTGCTCTTTCTCTCTACCACTTCTGAGGCAAGCCTTAAATTATGGTGCAGTGTCTGTCAAAGCAGTGGAGGCAGGAACAGCTGCCTATCTATAATAAAGAAAAAAAGGAGGGGGCACCTGGGTGGCTCAGTTAAGTGTCCAACTCTTTTTTTTTTAATGTTTTTTTTTTAATTTTTCATTTATTTTTATCTTTTAATTTTTTTTAAGTGTCTGACTCTTGATTTCAGCTGAGGTCATGATCTCAGGGTCATGAGACTGAGCCCCAAGTTGGGCTCCACACTGAATGTGGAGCCTGCTTAAAATTCTCTCTTTCCCACTCCCTTTGCCCCTTCTCTCTCTCTCTCTCTCTCTCTCTCGAAGAAGAAGAAGAAGAAGAAGAAGAGGAGGAGGAGGAGAAGGAGGAGGAGGAGGAAGAGGAGGAGCTGGAAAAATAACTGGACAGGAGACGCTGCCCCATGGCCTTGGCATAAATGGGAAGTCACACAAGAGAAAGAAAAAATCTAAAGCAGCCTCAGTTGTTCCATAGAAAAAGTAAGCAGGAATCTGATGGAAAATAAATCTTAACTTCATTTGTCACTGATCTAAGGGAAATAGACACCCTAGGATCTCATTTCTCAGAGAATTACTTTATTTTCAACTAACAAGACTCAACATTCCTAAGAAAATAATCAGAAATGGGAAATGCAATAACAGTATAACTGGGTTCATATCTTTGCTTTCAATTCAGTTTAGTTCAACAAACATTTACTGAGACCTCCTGAATACCAGGCACTATGCCAGACATTGGCAGTGGAAAAAATATAATTCAGTCTTCACTTTAAGGTAACCCACAGACTAGCTTTTTGGTAGAAAGTTGACATTTTCTAGTCATAGCTTTGGAACATAAAAAAGGAAAATTTTTTCAAGTGTCCTTCTAAAATAAATGTTTGTTAATGGATTTAAGTGTTATTATAAAAGATGATAGAATGTATAGTCAGGGAAGCAAGCTAACATCTATACAATTTTTTAACCCTCACAAATATAAGAAAAATAGAATAGGAAAGCTAAATTAAAAATCCTATTTGACAATCAAACTTGCATTTTTTTTCTCTTATTTGCCCTGGCTTTGTTTAGGTTTTATCCATTTATTCATTTAACAAATATTTATTGGGTAGCAACTATATGCCTAGCACAGTTTTAGACTGAATATACAACACCAAACAAAAATTCATGCCCTTGTGTTTACATTCTAGAGACCATAATCAAAATGGTCTACGTGCAATAACATTTTTTTTTTTTAAGATTTTATTTATTTATTTGACAGAGAGAGAGAGAGAGCACAAGCAGGGGGAGCAGCAGGCAGAGGGAGAGGGAGACTCCTGGCTGAGCAAGAAGCACAATGTGGGGCTCTGTCCCAGGACTCTGGGATCACGATCCGAGCCAAAGGCAGACACTTAACTGAGCCACCCAGGCGCCTCTGCAATAACATTCTTATTCCATGTCCCTCATATCATTATTCATTCTAGAAATAAGATGGGATTTTTAAAAAATCTAAGATTCAATTGTCCAAAAATAATATTTCATTCTTTCACGTATAATTCTTTAAGGCAGAACACATAGGCTTATTGGATATCTGTATCCATTCTTTTGTGATCTGCCCATTCCTATGCTTCTGCCATTTTTCTATTATTAGTGAGTTTTATCTGTTATTTTCTAAAAAGCTTCACAATTAATTACAGTAATACTTGGTCATATATACTGCAAAACATTTTTTTTCCAGTTTGCCTCAACGAAAGGCAAATTGAGCATAGGAATTTGTACATACCGTATTATTGCAAAACCAGGTAATGTCCCCTTCATTACCAGTGTAGAAAAGTATTGATCCACCGTTTTTCTTCCAGTGTTCATCAGCTATTAGGTACCGCTGTTTAAAAGTTTTATCAGCAGTAAATCCAAAATGATCAACCTATTACAAAAACAAAAGTAGACAAATTTCAGAGGAAAGTAATTAAATGAGTTCAACAAAAAAGTAATTAAATTTATTCTTCCATTAAAATCAACCTATGTTACAAAAATAATCACAAAACTTTTTAAACTTCACTTTAGTTGCAACAATAATATTGGCACTGTTATTTTGAAATTACTTTCTTTATACTGTAAAATAAAACAATGTTAGGGTCACTGGCTGGCTCAATTGGTACAGCATGTGACTTTTTTTTTTTTTTTTTAAGATTTTATTTATTTGACAGAGAGAGAGACAGCCAGCAAGAGAGGGAACATAGGCAAGGGGGGTGGGAGAGGAAGAAGCAGGCTCCCAGCGGAGGAGCCTGATGTGGGGCTCGATCCCAGGACTCCGGGATCACGCCCTGAGCCGAAGGCAGACGCTTAATGACTGAGCCACCAAGGCGCACCAGCATGTGACTCTTGATCTCAGGGTCATGCGTTCAAGTTCCACGTTGGGTGTGAAACTTACTTAAAAACAACAACAACAACAACAAAAACAAAAACAGGAGCGCCTGGGTGGCTCAGTCAATTAAGCATCTGCCTTCAGCTCAAGGCTCAGGTCATGATCAGTCCTAGAATTGAGCCCCATGTTGGCTCCTGCTCAGTGGGGAGTCTGCTTCTCCCTCTCCTACCCTACCCTCCTCCCCCGGCTTGTGTGTGCATGCACACTCTCTCTCTCTCTCTCAAATATATAAATAAAATCTTAAAAAAAAACAACAACAATAAAAAAAACGTTATCAGTATTCAAGATTCTCAGTGTAAGAAAAAAGATAACAATTATAAAATGAAGGAGCTATTTAAAAACACAGTAACTTTAAAACTGAATTGGAATCAGAGATATGAATCCATTAACTTTTAAAAATACATATATCCCTGGGGCTCCTTGGTGGCTCAGTTGAGCCTCTGCCTTCAGCTCAGGTCATGATCCTCAGGACCTGGGATCACCCCTGCTCAGTGGGCTCCCTGCTCAGTGGGGAGTCTGCTCAGTGGGAGCCTGCTCAGTGGGCTCCCTGCTCAGTGGGGAGTCTGCTTATCCCTTTCCCTTTGCCCCTCCCCCTGCTTGTGTACTCTCTCTCTCTCAAATAAATAAAATCTTTAAAAAAAATAAAGATATCCCTTATGATCTGTATTTTCATTAGCTGATTGAAACACTGAATTCACAAAAATCTACTAGTTCAGAAGGATATCAAAAAAGAAAAAGCAAAATATACAGCCATTTGCCACCATTTAAGGTGTCAATTAAACCAACTCCTAACTTAGAAATTGGGAATACAAAAGTAAAGAATTCAACATTTAATCTGCCTTTCCGGTAGAACTGTGTTTCAAGGTACCAAACAGTCCCAGTTAATGAAAAAGAGCTCTTTTCAATCAAATGTTAGCTAAAGCAGAAGGAATGACAAAATCAGACAAATGATAGTTTTGCAAACCCTTATGAAGTTACTGATTTGAGCAAGAATTACCACATTGTGTTAAAAGCATTAGGAGAATGAATGATAGGAAAATGAAGATTCATATTTGTACCAAAGTAACACCCTCTTGTCACATGGGCGAAATGTAATTTTATAGTGGAAGGATCATCACCTCAATCTAGTGATCAAAATTAGCATTGCTAACAGTGGGGCAGGCATGGATTATGCACCTCCTCAGGTCGTATGACAAAAGCAAATTTCACCTATGATAAAATCATGCCAAAAATGTTCAACTTGTATCTTTTTCCAGCCTTCAGATCTAATTTCTTTTAGATCTAATTTCCTGTTTCCAGGAAATACACAAGCTAAAGACACTCTGAATAAGCAATCAGACAAATCCAAATGTGTGGTAAGACAGTGGTAAGGCAATGTCATGATAAATAAATAAACTTTAAGGAAAAAAATAACCAGATGCAATGCATGATTCCAGGTTGTATTCTGGTTGGAACAAATGATACAAATGATAATTTAGGGACAATTAGGTTAATTTGAATATGGACTAGGTATTAGACAATACTAATGACATTAATTTTGTTAGGAGTGATCATATTGTGGCTGCGTAAGTAAATGTTTTTATTTTTTACAGCTGTACATTGAAGAATTTAGAGATAGAAATGTCATGCTGTCTGCAATTTACCTGAAAATATTTCAGCATAAAAAAGTAAGATGAATTTAAAGGAAGAAAATTTAATCTATACTGAAAGAGACAAAACACAGGATACTGAGACTTTGCAAGACTTAATATAAAACATGTCCAAAATGATAAAAATGACACACTAATTTTAAGCTTAAAACAAACTTTAAATTTAAGTTTTTGAGATTTTTGAGATTTTGAGATTTTTTTTTTACCCTTCCCTTAATAAACTCATTCAAAATATAATGATCAAATCCTACATCATGGTAAGATTCATGTGCAACTACCTGAATTTACCATAGTGTTATGCCATAGTGCAGAGCCCCACTGAGCCTTTAGGATCATGTGCCTGAATTTCCCCAGTACTTTGGAGACAGAAGTGAAAATGCTGCATCTGGTCTGGGGCAGACCAGGATCCCAGTGCTGCTCCAGTGCTGCTCCAGACTGTCTGGTTCAGACCTAAACCAGGCTCTGCAAGACTTCCCTAGGCCGTTCTAAAACAGATGGGACTCCTCATACCCAGCTCCATCTACACACACATATCTACTTCACATTATTCCAGAGGTCCCAAAATGCAAGTTTCTCAAAACTGCACTAATTGCATACTTTCTCATGTCCATGATCATCATTATATATAGTCCTAAAATATAAGCTATTCTAATCTAAAGACTGCCTACCTAGGGATAATAAACAGTTTGTATTGAACAGGCATATGATAATGATGTCCATGTGCTAAAAATCCCTCCCATTGTATATGTTAATTCAACATATATAATCAATCACTCATTCAACAAGCATCTATTGAATCGTCAAGTTCCTGTTCTGGGCCAAGAAGTAAGCTAAGCAATGGGATAGTGTTGGCTGAGCCACAACACCTACATTTAAATGAATCCAACTATACCCATTCACCTAAAAATAATGGAGAGCAAGAGAGACAGTGGAGGGAAGAAAGACAAGTGATTCCACTTGCCTCCATTCAGTTAGTATAGTGGTCCTGCATGCGAGGTCCCCAGAAGTCAGAATCAGCATCACCTGTGAATCTCTCAAAAATGCAAATGCTCTAGCTGAATCCCAGACCTACTGAGTCAGAAACTGTGGAGAGTAGAATGCAGTAGTCTGTGATTCTGTTGTACAGCTGAAGTTTTGAGTTAGCCTAGGCCCTCAAATAGGAGATGAATCTGCTATTCTTTCTTTTGATCTAGGTTTCAGAATACCTCTAATACTATAAGCATCTCACCATGCCGAATGAGAGTCTGGTGTTTAAGGATGTGCATTACCACCCAACATGGCCCCCAAATACAAGCCAACCTCATCATTTAAGCTCAACAGGAAAAACCATGATCTGTTTCACCAAAGAAGGAAAGACTGGCTGTGCTGGACTTAAAGAAAGAAGGTTTATGGCTCTCTAACAAGACGCCTTACTGTGGGATTCTCAAAGATTATTCCACTGTAGTGATTTTCACCTTACCTACTGACTTTAGAACCCAGGCTTCTTGTAAAATGAGATATTGCTGTACCCTTAAAAAGTAGCCCACAAAAAAACATATTTCAATAATCCAATCTAAAGGTTTCAAATTTGAAAACATGGGTATGTGTTTATATATAGTATGTTAAACATAAATGGTAAAAAAAAATTCTTGTCAGAGGAAAAGCTTCCATCTAGAATTATAAGGGTCACCAAAACTTTAGAACCAGAGAAAGTCAAACTTCCATGTGTGACCACTGTCTGGCCACGCCTGCTCCTAGTAATTCATCCCTAATTGTTTAAATTGGGAGAAAAAGGGAAGAACTCTGGTATGGTAGAAAGAAAACAGGTTTGTGAATTAACAGACCTGAACTTGAATCTCTACCGTGAGGCCTCAGGCAAGTCACTTCACCTGACCCAGTATCTTCCTATATAAAATAAGGATAACACACAATTTAAAGGATTGCTGTGAGGATTAGAGAAAATGTACCTGAAGTATCAGGTATAGTTTCTAATATATAGTTCTCCTCTCCATCCCATTTGCAAACCAATCCTAAGCATGGAGTACTTAGATAGGGTAAATAAGGTAGAGGGCGATGATAGAGCTCTTGACAAAAGAAAAAAAAAAGTTCTTCATATAATTTTAATTAGTACCTTTGGAATGTCGAAGTCTCCTATTTTTTTTTTTTTTTTTAGTGTTTCACCTAAATATTAAGTATTTACAAAACAGGCTGTTGAAATCTCCTTTGCAAAACATTAATGTACGGAATTTTCCTGGCTCCTTCCTTGAGGCTACATAATGCAGATAGTTTGCAATACCTAAGGGTCCAGCACACTAGGGACAGTGTGCCCTCTGCTGTTGAGAACTGAGACCCACATGCCACTTTCAGCTCTGTGCTCCTGAATAAAGAGATTTTTATAAATCACAACAGGAAAGGGGACAAGGGCTTTATAAACCATTTGATCTGTGTTGTTCAACTGAAGACACTGGGCTCAAAGAGGTCAAGTGACTTTGCCAAGGTCACAAGTTAGAGGCAGAGCTGGAACTTTTAATTAATTATTTTTGCAATTTGATTTATTGAAGTAATTAAAATAAATAATAGTTGCTGTAAAAGCAACAAAACATGACCTCAAAAAAGAAACACACCTCTAGTCACATACAGTAGTTCTTTCTAAAATATAGTCCAAGAAATTTCAAGAAATACTTCTCTCCTTCCCCTTATAGAGAAGAAAGAGATCCATAAGAATGTGTAGGCAAAAAGGAACAAAGAAAACATCCTTTAAATAAAATATATTGCAGCAAAAATAAATATTTGGACTTCAAAACTGTTCAAGAATAAAGTTCATATTCAGAAAAGCCCATTAGAACATTACATGTTTGACATAATTTGGGTGGCAACTTGGGGGTGCAGGGGAGAAGGGAAGGCAAATAACATAGAGCACCAGCTACATGCCTGGCACCATGCTGGTGCTTTATACAGATCACATCATCTTCCCAGCTACCCTCTGGGGCACTTTCATTACACTAGTTTTACAAAAAGGCTGCTGACACTCAGAAAGGTCAGACAACTTGCCCGAGATAACATAACTAATAAATAAAAATCAAATACAGTTTTTCCTTTTTAAAAAAAAGATTTTATTTATTTATTTGACAGAGAGAGAGGGGGAGAGCATAAGCAAGGGGAGCCGCAGGCAGAGGGAGAGGCAGGCTCCCCGATCAGCAGGGAGCCCAATGCGGGGCTGGATTGCAGGACCCTGGGACCATGACCTGAGCCGAAGGCAGAGGCTTACCTAACTGAGCCATCCATGTGCCCCTCATATACAATTTTTTCAAACACTTTTATCCCCTACTCAATCCTACCTCCAACAAAATCCAGCCTGATTTTTCACTGTAACACACTATTGCAGAGAGAGCGGACTACCAACTAACCTTAAATAGGAGACACTAGAGTATCTTTCTTCAAATTTGTAAAATGAAGGACATATTCCCTAGACATTTCCTAACAGTTAAACTGAAGAATATGTGGAATATTGGTCTTTTCACTGGCCTAACTCAATAATTGTTACTATACAACTATTTTTAACTCATTTAATTAGGCACTTATAAAAAACAAAATCACACTAACTCTTACTCAGTAGTTTTTCATTTTAGAAAACTCAGTATTACAGTTAGTTTTATTTACGCACCCAGATATATGATCATAGCTACCTGCAATTTTACTAAAGATAGGAAAAGTATACTTGGAAATATATAGAACAACAACAAAAAATGGAGTCACACCTCCAATAAACCAAAGAACCCTGAAAGACGGCTCTCTGGTCCCCAATTCTAATCCAAAGATGTTAAAATGAAATAAGACCCACTTTCTTCTACTTGATATGTATGTCCTGTATTAATTTTGGAAGTGTGGCATTACATTCTGTTAGAGTTCCTAAATGGAGACACATTGTTTCTAGGGAAGGTTGATCTCCCCTGGAGGGGAGACACCCTCATGTTAGAAGGATACAAGTTTTCAAAGAAGGAATCAAAACCTGGAAGGAAGGTAAGGTTTAGGCAAGCCATAGGTCCATAGTTGAAGGACGAATATCTACAAGTGGAGTACTACTAAGTTAAGTTATCCCTCATACAGGAGTAGCCCAAAGCTAAAACAAGAAGGGAGAGCAAACTGTATCTTATGAGAATGATATTTCCACTTTATTATGTCAGGGCCACGTAAAAATCCTGCATAAATGTTCTATATTTGCTTATCTGTATTATGAAAAGAGAAAGGACTGGAGAGTAAATGTGACTTCAAGAATTAAAAGGGCAACAATATCCTCGAGGATAGTATGATAGTGACAAAGGAAATGACCCAAATCCCTCCAAGAAGGAGGTGAGTCTAAGAGACAGGATTGTCCTTCTCTTCCCAAAGGGATGTTTCCTTCATTGCCAACCTTAGCAGGTATAGTTTCCATTTTAACAAGGAAGGGCGAAGTTTCCTCAGATACACCCTTCAAATGAAATCATCATTCTGTGTAGTAAGACACTGTTTTGCACACACCCTTCTGTCCATATCAACCAGGAGAGAGAACTGTATTCCCTCCTTCTATACTTTTTTCTGTACTCCACCTTAAAAAGGAGACTATAAGAAATAATTTATTTAAAAAGAAAATGACAAGGGGGCAGAGAAAAGAAGTGATATGGGAGAGTCCACTGTAGAAAAAAGTTAGACTATCCAGCCTCCTATATTTATAAAAGGATATTAAAAAGGCAAGAACACAACAGCTACCACAGCATACCTGTATAAGACAGATACTTTATAATTATTAAATGAAGGCAGTTCAATTCTTCTAATCAGTGGTTCCTCACATTTTTATGTATGAAGTCCTCTTATTAATGTTAGAATTTACATACATGTTCTATTTTAATAGTCTGTGCTTGAGAAAATACACACAAGAGAAGCTAATATAAATTTAATACTGGTATAAATGAATATACAACAGCATCTAATTACATTTGAAAAAATAGTAACGCTGGGCAAGAAAATGGACTCATGTACCCTCTCCATTAACTGTACAGTGCTGGGTAATTCCCTTTTGTTCTGACCAAAGACCATTAGCCCCAGAGGGGAAACACACTCTAAATTACCAAAACTCTACAAACACAAAATACTCTCTGCTCTACTGATAAACCAGAGGTAGAGATATCCTGCCCTCAAAACATCTAAAACATTGCAGTAAGTCAAGAAATAACATGTTTTGTCAAACAACAGTTAAGTGTTGCATCAGACGAAGATTCTGGCATCCTCTGTTGGGTTTCACAAAGCACCACATGATCAATAAATCACATGTTCAACTCCCAGTGGCTTTAGGAAGCTTTGTACCACTAGAATTACCTGGCCACAGTTTAAGTTCTCAAATTAGAAAGTCCTGTAGTGATTACTAAACATATAAATTTTAAGAAATGTTACACCGTCAGAGGGCGCTGTTGTATAAGAAGTAAAGGGGGAGAGGCCATTAAGTTTTAAATACTAGATTCATGAAATTTCAGATTAGATCTGAAGTTCGCTCTTTAAGTGGAAAAAAACTAAAATACAGAGATACCAATTATTTTAAATCTCTCTTTTTAAAAAAATAAATATTCATATAATTTAAATATGGCATTCATCATTCTTTGTTTTAAAGTAAGGTTTCAAAAATTCATGCTTTTAGAATAGTGGTTACTCTTGTAGGGGGAAAATGACTCTAAAAGACAATGGCGGGATTCTAGAATTAGGATGGAGCATTTTTCAGTATGTATAAGATAATCAACAAAATAGACTTATAAACCTTTAAGATTTCTTTTAAGGTATATGTATTATTTTCTAATGTATATATGTTTACATTTCTATTTCACTCTAATCATATGTAAATCATACTGCACTAAAACACATCTATAGTAGATTTTTCTTTCATTTAAAAATATGCGTATTGAGTGCTCATTAAATGACAGGCATTAAGAGAACTAAGATAGAAGTCCATCTCTCAAGTTTTGAATTTAACATAAGCGGTGAACATGCTAATAAACAATCACAGGATGGTGTGGTTACATTCTACAAAGTGCTGTGGGAGCTCAAAAGAGGAAGTTACCATCCTGCCTGAGGCAATCCTGCAAGGCTTCACCAAGGAGGGAATATCTGAGCTGAACCCTAAAGAGTGACAATTTTTTTTTCAGGTACAGAAGAAACTGAAGAGCATTTCAAGCAAAGGGAGCAAGATAAGCTGTGCAAGACAAGCATATTAAGGAATGTTGTTCTTTTATGGCAGGAGGTATATCATTTATGAGGGGAAGAAATGGGAGATAAGATTATATTCATCGGGCTGCCTCCAGATATAGATATGAAAATCTTCCTATCAAGAGAAACCTAACGGAAATTTGAGCTTGCCTCTCTAAACCAACATTGAATGAAACTGGTTCACTAGAAATAGACCCTTAATGAGGCAAAGACTTTTACCTGGTTTGTCCACTAAATCCCCAGTGACTAGTATAATGTCTGGCACATAATAGAAGATCAGTGAATACACAGAGAATGAATGATTGTATGCATACATCCTAGCTTTGCTACTGGTATAAAAAAAGACCCAACATTGCTTCAGAGACCAGCATGATTCAAAGCAATGAGAATGGAGATCAAGGTGCCCAAGAGCAAGTTTGTGCAGGTTCATTTATTGCATGGGTCTGTTACTGACTTTGGAAGACTTGCAGAACACTGTAGCTGGCTGTGCCTTTTGCCCAGTGACAAATCACATGCCCAAGGGGGAACTGAAGCATAAAATCTAAAGCCAACTCACAACAGTTTAGTCTTATATACTGCTGAGGACACAGGAATTGCATGCCCTTTGCTGGGAGTAGAAACAGGAAAATAAATAACTATGAAATTAATATAGACCAAAGGCCAGCATCTGGATAGAGGGGCAGGAAAAAAACTAATCAGCATTTTTCTGAAGTATATATCCTAAAATATACTAGTCTAGTCACAGTTTTTAGGGCTGGAAAGGATCTAAAGGTGTGGCTCTCAGCTAGTGCACAGTATCTAAGTTGAATGACCGCTTTCTGTCAAATGTACATCATAAGGGCTCATTTAGCAGCATACTGGTGTTTGGTAAACCTGAATATGCTACAAAATGTTGATTTGATCAATGTGTAAGATACATTTTCTCAACAACAGAGTTTTATAAAGAAGGAAGAAACACATAAGAGGTATGTCCAAGAGCAAAAAGTGGTTAGAGGGAATAGTTGAAACTATAGATAAGGAGGCATTTCGTGATGCAGGGGGATTCTGAGGAGGCAAGACAGAATGGGGTCAACAGCAAAGATGGAGGGATTTGACTTGGACAGGCAGAGGAACCTCTCCTCCACTGGATAACAGACGGGTACAGGAGGAGTTCCATTTCTAGGTGGAAAGGGAAGAAACCGAAGGGGTTCCAGCTAAAATGCCTTACACAACACCTTTACTTTTTTAACCAGTCAAGTAGGGGGCAGGGCTGTCTATCGAAAGACCATAGTGTTGCAACGATTTGAAGACAGAAGTAAAAGTATGACACGGAAGAAGGAACTGATGCTTAGGCCTCCAGAGGGTCCCTGAGGTGGGGGCTGAATTTGCAGGCACAACCTGCCTAGTTATAGGTTTGCTTCAGCAGAGGTTCACAACCCACCGGTAGGAGTACACACATTTAACGGCTGGATAAAACTAGAATGTGAATTCCATAAAGAGCATGACAGTAGGACCAGGGTAAAGGGAACTAAGGTCATTCCTGATCTCCATGCAAACATGAATACCTAGAACCACAAGGTCCTCTACACCACAGACAAATGTTGCTAAAATCCACTTGCTGACTTGCAAGACTATAATATTTACTCCATTTTATGGAGTAAAAAAAACCTTGACAGAACTCATATATACAATATATAAGTATTTCAACGGTAATCTTATAAAAGTTATATAGTGCTGTGTATTACCAAACACAGTTTTACATGTTTATATTCTCCTGCTTTGTTAAATATAATATGATGTAGTACTAGTATTTTTCTTCCTTTATACTCTATTGTTCTGAATGCTTCTGGACATGCAAAATATTCTTCTGGTAGCATTGTTATAATTGTATACCATGCCAGATCTTCTGAGCTGGCATTGGAAATAAAGCCTAAAGGAGCCAGCCAGAGGAAGAATTCCAGAAAGAAGAAATGGAAAATACAAAGGCCCAGAGGACAGAATGGAATCTGGTACAGTATAAAAAAATAGATTCCACCCTTACCCCTAAAAAGGCAAAACCATGCTTTCCACATATAGGGTTATAGTCCTGTGGAGTATGTAACACCACCCAATATTCTGTAGTTCCCCTCCTCTGAAGGGACAATCTTCCTGCAGAGGGCTGTGAGGACTTCTCAGATCTTACCAACAGAGCAACCCTTGTTCTAACCCATATAACATCATTTCTGAAATGTTCATATCATTCATATCCCATCATTCATGGATGGCATGCCCAGAATCGAGTGCAATGCATGAAATGTGATCTAATGAAGTATCTTGCTCACCACTGGCTAGAAGGAAATAATCCGTTAGTATGTTTATAGATCTAGCTCCACTAATGCAGCCTACTTTAAGAGTTCAGGAAAGGTGTATTGGGTTGAATAGTGTCTTCCCCAACCCCTCAAAAATTCATGTCCTTCCTGGAAACTCAGAATATGACTTTACTTGGAAATAGGGTTATTGTAGATGTAATAAGTTGAGGTCATACTGGAGTAGGATACTTAATCCAATATAACTGGTGTCCTTATGAGAAGAGACAGAGAGACAAATACAGAGAGGAAAGGGCCATGTAAAGACACCGATGGGGGCAACTGGGTAGCTCAGCTGGTTAAGCATCTGCCTTCAGCTCAGGTCATGATCCCGTAGTCCTGGGACTGAGTCCTACATCAGGCTCCCTGCTCAGCGGGAAGTCTGCTTCTCCCTCTGCCCTTCACCCCACTCGTGCTCTCTCTCTCTCTCTCTCAAGTAAAATAAATAAAATCTTAAAAAAAAAAAAAGATACCGATGAACAAAAGAAAGATAGCCATGTGACAACAGAAGGAGACACAGAAATCAGGTAGCTGAAAGCCAAGGAACGCCAAAAATCGTCAGCAACCACCAGGAACTAGGTAAGGCATGGAACAGATTCTCCCTTTGGGCCCCCAAAACAAACCAAATCTGCCGAAACCTTGATTTTGAACTCCTGGCCTCCAGAACTGTGAGAAAACAAATTTCTGCCCCCCAGTTTGTAGTACTGTTACAACAACCCTAAGAAACTAACACAGAAGTACTCTCCATGGAGTGGCATTGGAAGTAAAGCCTAAAGGAACCAGCCAGGGGAAGAATTCCAGAAAGAAGAAATAGAAAATACAAAGGCCCAGAGGACAGAAAGGGCTTACCGTGTTAGAGAAACAGAAAGGAGACAAGAGGGTCTGGTGCATGATGAAAAAGAAGGGAGAATAGTATGGGATGAGGCTTAGGGTAGGGAGTTTAAATTTAACATTAAGAAAATGGGAAGCCTTAAAAGTTTTAAGGCTTATTCTGATCAAGGGGTGCCTGGGTGGCTCAGTTGGTTAAGCATCCAACTCTTGATTTCACCTCTGAAATCAGAGGTGAAATCAAGATCACTATCTCTGGGGTCGTTGAGATTGAGCCATGCATCCCAAGATCATGAGATTGAGCCCTGCCTGCTTCAGGCTTATGATGGGCATGGGGCTCATACTGGGTATGGAGCCTAGGTAAGATTCTCTCTCTCTCTCTCTTTCTCTCTCTCTCTCTCTCCCCCTCTGCCTGTCCCTCTCCCCCACCCCACGTCTCTCCCCTTCTCTAGAAAAAAAAAAAAAAAGATTTGTTCTGATTCATGTTTTAAAGAGATCACTCTGTTTATTCTGTGGAGGTTGGCCTGGAGAAGGAGATGATGTTTTAAAAAGGGAGAAAGATTAAACAGAAGGTTACTGAAAGGTCCAGGTGAGAGATCATGGCAAGACTGATAAATAACCTCAGTTTCAACCCAAGTCACTTAAATTGCTACTTATAAAACATGTATAACAATGTTCACTTTCCAAAATCATAATACACCCAATTAAGATAACAATCAAAAAGGGCCCAGTGTATAGTATCAGCAGTATAGGCACAACAGCAATTGGTAAAAGGAAGTCTTTTGAACAACTGTAACCACCACTGCTGCTCCTCAATAATGGATTCTGCACTGACCCTGACTGTGGGCATTCTAAATAGTAAGAGCCCTACGAAACTGCTGCAAGAGTTCCAAGGCCATCAGGCTCCTCCTGGCACTTAACGGAAGTTGATAAAGTCGATCCTATTTCCACCTTTTTCCTCCAAAAACTACTTTAAAAAATTGTACAAAGTGAGACTCCAAAGTTCTCAAAGTTATAGTCTCTGTTCCCCTTTGATGAGACAAAAGACATAAGGGACCACAACCGTTACCTCTGTTAAATTAACAAACTACTTTTTTTTAAGTGGTACCTATGAACAAGATACTACAACACAGTGCTAAAATGCATCTCCTCCTCCCCCATGGAAGATCTTCTGTGAATCACATTGTGAGAATCACTGCAACAAAAATCTACAGCGTTCTTTTTTAGAGATTGCTTTATAACTATTTTTATTACATTGAATAATACAAGATTTTTAAAGTTTTAGTACTTCAAAATATTAAACTTTATGAAATCATCACATGAAAATCACGCACAAACAGAAGCAACTGAAGAAAAGTAGCTGCCTAAGCTTTTTCCTGCTGGGGAACTCCAAGCTCAAAATTTGCAGTACTGATTTCACCATAAAATGGCCTCTCGAGACCTTTAATCATCAACTTAAAAATACACGCTATAGTCTACTCATTGTTTTCAGCATTCATCCGGTCTGAGTGATAAGGACACTGTAAAAAAGATAAAGGAAAGGAAAAGGATATCCTCAACTGAAACCAAAAAACTCAGAACAATGACAAGTTCAAACATGACCAAGTTGCTTCTTTGATTACTTTCAGGTTCTTTTGCCTTTGTGTCACCATCTTGTATAGTAACTGCCCAGAGTTAATAGGATGTACAGAGAAGTGACAGTGAATAGTTATAGTCATTCATTCATTTAACAAACATTTCTTGAGTGCCTACCATAGATAAGTGCTAGAGAGACAACAGTGGACAAGCCAGATGTGGTCAATGCCCTCACAGGTCTTACAGTCTAATGAAACAGATAACAAACAAGCAAATACACACACACTTGGAGACCACAATTGTGCAGGCTTAATTCCAACAGAGAATACAAAGGTAGATCTGATTTTAATATAGTGGTCAGAGAAGGGGTCTCAGAGCAGACAATAGTTAATTAAGCCTTTAATCTCCACAGCCTTCAGGGGCGCCTAGGTGGCTCAGTGGGTTAAGCTTCTGACTCTTGATTTTGGCTCATGTCGTGATGTCAGAGTCATGAGATCAAGGTCCACGTGGAGCTCCATGCTCAGCGGGAGTCTGCTTAAGATTCTCTGTCTCCCTCTGCCCCTCCCCCCTCTGCTCATACACTCTCTCTCTAAATTAATTAATTAATTAATTAAATCTTTTTTAAAAAGTCTCCACAGCCTTCTATCAGGTATGCCACTGTGTGAAAAGGTCCAAGGGGCCATTTCCAATGTCATTTCCTACACTAAGCGGCCCTTGGCCTTCCTGCCTTCTTTGTCTTCCATGTTAATTTTAGTTCTATTATAGCATTTTTCTAGTATATTCTTTCACTATAGTTATTTATATACACATACTCTACACCTGCTATACTGTTATTAACCAAGACTAAAGTAACCCTATATAAGATGTCAGTATCTGTTGATCAAATCATGTGTATTAGTCCCACTTGCCCCTATGAATAATGCAAGGGCCACACCTAAAGCCTAAAGATACATCCTTTCATCTGTTCTTCACAGAAACTCTATGAAGTGTAGAGGGTGACTTTTCCCACCACATCATACCACCTCCCCTCTCTTGTTCACATCTGAACCCCCACAGCACAAAGCACAGTGGGCACAGGACTGTTTCATCAATGACTGTTGAACTGAATTGAGTAGAAAAAGTGAGAAGTGTACTGCGACACTAGCTGAACTTGGGTTAACCAGTTAACTCTGTTCTCATCCCTTGTCTTACCAGTGACACTCTGTTATCTTATCAGGTGTGTTAGTCACAGGAAATATGAACAGATCCAAAACCTGTCAAGTTAAAATCCAACTCAGCTTTGAAAGGGTAGAAGAGTGTTAAACACAGAGGTGACTCTGATTAATATTGATTCTTCTCAACAACTACAAGGCCCTTTCATCCTCCCACTACTTCCTGAGTGCCTATTGTGCGCTCCTGGCTATACTGCACACAAGGATAAAAGACAGAGTCTTCGCTCTCGAAGAGGTCATAGTCTAGGTAAGACAAGGAAGCAAAGAAACTATTTCTACACAAGGGATGCACAGTATGAATGCAGGTAAGCAAAGGATGTTTGTTATAGCAGCAAAGAGGAGATACAATACAATGAAGGCAAACTCAAAGGATATGATAATGCCTATACTGGGACCCTGCCCACCTCTTTTCCAATCTCATCTTCTACCACTTGCCCTCTCCCGCTTCATAATTCAGAAACCCTCTGGACATAATATGGTTTCTCAAGTCTCCAGGCTGCTGCACATGAAACTTCCCCAACTGGAATATTCCCCTACATTACATGACATTACATGTCATTACAGAAAACTCCCAATTCATCCTCCATCCATCCATGTGTTCACTCAAGCACTGTCCCCTCCTTAAGGCTTTCCAGGACAACCCTAGGCCCAGAGGAGAATGCTGCTTCTCCAGTGGAAAGAGCCCAGCTTTGTAGCCTGACAGTTCTGAGATGAAATGGTGATTGTGCCACTTTCAAGCTAGGTGAATTTCAGCACATTTTTTCACATCTCTGAACCTCAGTAACCTCATCTGTAAAAGGGGTACTAATATCTTCCCTAGAAGGTTGCAGGGATTCAAGGTAGTATTTGTATAAATCCCTGACCACAGGGGCACCTGGGTGGCTCTGTCGTTAAGCATCTGCCTTTGGCTCAGGGCGTGATCCCGGAGTTCTGGGATCGAGCCCCAAATTGGGCTCCTTTGCTGGAAGCCTGCTTCTTCCTCTCCCACTCCCCCTGCTTGTGTTCCCTCTCTCACTGGCTGTCTCTATCTCTGTCAAAAAAAAAAAAAAAAAAAATTCCTGACCACAGTAAAGGCCCCCAATTTACTGAATTATAGCAAATACTCCCTGATGATTGATAGCTATCAGTAATTACACCTTGTGGTATTCAAACACACACACACACACACACACACACACACACATTACAACCATATGAATATTCTGACATGTGACCCCTGGGAAACCTAAACCTAAAAACTAGTCTGATGATACGTTTTCTCCAGGAACAATTCTGTCCTCATTAAGGCAGAAAAAATAATGTAAGATGGCATTTACATAACGGATCTTCTATAAGAGAAAAGAGCTGCCACAAAGAATATAACCAAGAGAAGATTCACCTCAAAAGCTCATTTCATTTAAAAAGAAAAATCATTAGGAAATTAAAAAAAAACCCAGCACATTCTAAAGGAAATTACTCAGGAGTAATTATATTACTCAGGAGTAGTAATTATAACCTCCCAACACTACTTACTATAGGACATTGTCTCCCTTTAAAACTATAATCCAAGCAGCTTACAATGAGAAGGTAAACTATTCACCAGCAATATTTTTATCCCATAGTCTAGTACCTCTTAGAGCTCCCCATTTTAAAAACAGTCATTTTTGTTTGTCCCCAAAATGCATGACTATTAAAAAAGAAATCTTCTCCCTTATGGTATCCTGCTTTGCTCATTAATGTTCAGAAATACAGTACAAGTCAGGAAACCTCAATTATAAGCTCTGCTCTCATGCAAGCACAAAACACTGAGAAGGAAAACAAGATGGTGAATAAAGAGGAAATGAATGTAAAGTCCAGGATCAGATGGCTTCACAGGGGAATTCTACCAAGCATTTAAAGAAGAGTTAATACCTATTGTTCTCAAACTATTTCAAAAAACAGAAGAGGAAGGAAAGCTTCCACATGCTATAAGGTCAGCATTACCCTGATACCAAAACCAAATAAAGACACTACAAATAAACAGAACTAAAGGCCAATATCTCTGATAAACATGGATGTAAAAATCCTCAACAAAGTATTAGCAAACTGAATCCAACAATACATTAAAAAAATCATTCACCACAATCAAGTGGAATTTATTCCTGGGATGCAAGGATGGTTCAATATAAGCAAATCAATGTGATACATCACATCAACAAGAGAAAGGATAAAAACCATATGATCATTTCAATAGATGCAGAAAAAGCATTTGACAAAGCACAACAGCCATTCTTGATAAAAATCCTCAATAAAGTAGGTTTAGAGGGAACACACCTCAACAGAATAAAGGCCATATATAAAAAACCCACAGCTAACATACTCAATGGGGAAAAACTGAGAGCTTTGCCCTTAAGGTCAGGAACAAGACAAGGATGTCCACTCTCACCATTTTTAGTCAACATAGTACTGGAAGTCCTAGCCACAGCAATCAGACAACAAAAAAAAATAAATAAAAGGCATCCAAATTGGCAAGGAAGAAGTAAAACTTTCACTATTTGCAAATGACATGATACTATATAGAGAAAACCCTAAAGACTCTACCAAACCAACTACTAAAACTGATAAATGAATTCAGTAAGGTCACAGGATACAAAATCAATATACAGAAACCCACTGCATTTCTATACAGTAATAATGAAGTCACAGAAAAAGAAATTAAGAAAACAGTCCCATTTAAAATTGCATAAAAGTAATTTTTAAAAACTAGGAATAAACTTAACCAAGGAAGTGAAAGACCTATACTCTGAAAACCATAAAACACAGATGAAAGAAATAGAAGAGTATACAAACTAATGGAAAGATATTCCATGCTCATGAATTAGAACAAATATTGTTAAAATGTCCATGGTACCTAAAGCAATCTACCAACAGCATTTTTCACAGAAGTAGAATAAATAATCCTAAAATTCATATGGAACTACAAAAGATTCTGAATAGCCAAAGCAATCTTGAAAAAGAAAAAACTGGGGGTACCACAATCCCAAATTTTAAGATATACTACAAAACTATAATAATCAAACCAGTATGGTACTAGCACAAAAAACAGACACATAGATCAATGGGACAGAATAGAGAGCCCACAATTATATGGTCAATTAATCCTCGACAAAGGAGGAAAGAATATCCAATGGAAAAAAGTCAGTCTCTTCAACAAATGGTGATGGGAAAACTGGACAGCTACATGCAAAAGAATGAAACTGGACCACTTTCTTAGACCACACACAAAAATAAACTCAAAATGAATTAAAGATGTAAATGTGAGACCTAAAACCACAAAAATCCTAGAAGAAGGCACAGGCAGTAATTTCTCTGTCATAGGTCATAGCAACATCCTTCTAGATTTGTCTCCTATGGCAAGGGAAACAAAGGCAAAAATAAACTACTGGAACTACATAAAAATAAAAAGCTTCTGTACAGCAAAGGAAACAATCAACAAAACTAAAAGGCAACCTACTGAATGGAAGAAGATATCTGCAAATGGCATACCCAATAAAGGGTTAGTATCCAAAGTATACAACTCAACACCCGAAAAACGAATAATACAATTTAAAAATAGGCAGAAGACTTGAACAGACATTTCTCCAAAAAAGACATCCTGATGGCCAAAAGACACATGAAAAGATGCTCAATATCACTCATCATCAGGGAAATGAAAATCAAGACCACAATGAGATATCAACTCACACCTGTCAGAATGGCTAAAATCAAAAACACAAGAAACAAGGGATGGTGAGCATGTAGAGAAAAAGAAACCCTCGTGCACTGTTGGTGGGAATACAAACTGGTGTGGCCACTGTGAAAACAGGATGAAGGTTCCTCAAAAAATTAACAATAGAATTACCACATGATCCAGTATTTCCATTACTGAGTACCCAAAGAATAAGAAAACACTAATTCAAAAAGATGTATACACCCCGATGTTTATAGCAGCATTATTTACTATAGCCAAATTATGGTGGCAACCCCAGTGTCCATGGATAAATAAATGGATAAAGAAAGAGGTGGTGTATGTATATATATATGTGTGTGTGTGCGCGTGTATATATATATATATATATATACATACAATGGAATATCAGCCATAAAAAGACTGAAATCTTGCCATTTGCAACAATATGGATGGATCTAGAAAATATAATGCTAAGTGAAATAAGTCAGAGAAAAACCAATGCCATATAATTTCACTCACGTGCAGAATTTAAAAAACACAACAAATGAACAAAGAAGAAAAGACGCAATCAAGAAAACAGACTCTTGTAGAGAACTGATGGTTGCCAGAGAGGAGGTGGGGGGGGGATGGGTGAAACAGGTGAAGGGAATTAAGAGTACATTTATTGTGATGAGCACTGAGTAATTTATAGAATTGTTGAATCACCTGAAATCTAAAATGTACACCTGAAACTAATATAACACTGTATGCTAATTACACTAGAATTGAAATGAAAGGAAATGAATGTATATTATTCCTATGTGCTTTTGCAAAAAAAAAAAAAGTAATAATAAAGCACAAAAAGACAAAAACCAAAAAATTCTGAATGATTTAACTATGAAGGGAAAATTTCTAAGACTGTTAAGAGATACCAACTGCCTTCTCCCCCAAACAGAATCATCTTCTTACAACAGGAAGTAGTTTTCACCATGCAATTCTCACTCTTTTGAAATCTTATGCTGTATATATAGATATCTATGTATATATCTTATAATACTTTTTGTTCACCCTATAGTAAAGGTTTTTGCTTGCAGGCCTTACCTCTCCATTACATGAGAAATATTCATCTTTATAGGATCCATATAGTCTAGATTAGTGTTTCATAAGAAGGAGGTCGTGATCCGTTCATGGTTGTAAACTCAAGTTAGTAGGTGCTACTCAGCAGCTTGGCTACAGAATCTTAAATTATGTCAATCAGGAAATTTTAAAACTCTAAATGTCCTGAACCATTGTGACCCTGTGAGGATATTAATTCTAGAGCATGTATGCTTTCTACTTGAGAGATAACTAAATCACATTCTAAGATGTAATTACAGTTCAGGCAACAAGAGCCATGTCACAAAGTTAACGTATAGTTAACGAATGTTACAGACAACAAGTATTAGCGGAGCCCAGGGAAGGATAGCTCACACTAGGCTGGGTCAACTGGGGAAGGTTTCCCTGAGGAGGTGGGGTTTAAGCAGAGCCCAGTAAAGGTCTGAATTGGAAACGAGGAGGGGAGAAAAAAAACCATAGTGCCAGCTGGCTTGAACTGAGGCTGACAGAATAAAGGGACTGAAGAGGTTATTGTAATAGCTTAGCTTGGAATTGTGTGGGTTTATAAAAGCTAGTAACCCTGGAAATACAAAGGAAGGGGCATAAAGTAGGAAGGAATCATGGAAAGGTCTTGGTGGTTAATTGGACTTTGGCATAAGAGGTGAAAGTGAAGGAATCAGATGATTCCAAAATACTCTAATCCTGGGTGACCAGAAGGAGATTAGTGCCACGAACAGTAATGTGAAAAAAAAAAATCAAAGGAATTTTAGAAGGGAGTGTTATGTAATGACATTAATATTTTTTATAAAAGTTTAACTTGTTTTGAACACCCATACTTCTCAGTTGCACCTAACTATCCATATGAGGGATACTAACCAGTTTAAGCAGCATTCTATTCTTAAGGCACTCGCTACTTACAAGAACCAAGGCTGAGACTCAGCCAGTTATTAAAATATTGAAATCTTTCTATACCAGTTAGCAAATAATTATCTCAGCACCTTGAGTGGTGCCCACCCTCACTCTATGCCCACCTGTCCCACTGTCCCAGTTCCTTCTCCAGACCTGAGGCCTAAAGAACTGACCCATGGCTCTGTAAGAGGCCTCAGCTCTATGAGCAGCTTCTGTTCTAACTGGGCAGTGTGTATGCCATATTGGTAGTACTAGGCAAAATATAATAAAAGCAAATGTTAACAGCATTCAGAAAAGGGAATAATCACCTCAGCTTGGGCCAGTTATTCATTTAAACAACTGTTGCGGGTGTACACTGTGGATATGCTGATAGGTGTGGTCCCAGCAGTCAGGCTGCTCACATCCTAATACAGAGACCAATATATAAACATATCATTGCAATCCAGAGTAGCAGCACAAAAGAAGTATTTATAAAGTGCAGTGGAAGAAACGAAGGGGATATTAGTCAATACACAGCCTGGGAAGAGAAACAAAGCAGTCCCATAAAGCTTCACAGAGGTGATATAAGACCTGAGCTATGAAGGATGGACAGGAAGGAGTGCCAGGCAGAGAAAAGAGGAAGATAAACCATTCCAAGCAGAGAGATACCAGTACTGTATGGGCCACATCCCAGCATAGTGTGTATAAAACAATGAAATGACCAATATGTAATGCCTAGCACACAGTGTAAGAAATAACAATATACATAAATATTAGAGATTCTTTTCTAGCAGAGTTATTTCTCTGATTTTGTTTTTAAAGGCTGATTCTAAAATTCATTTGTTTTGTCTAAGCCTATACGAGTTGAACAAGGGATAGGGCAATCAAAATATCCTAGGAGGTATGGGGTGAGGTAGTTTGGAATTTTAAAATGAAGCACATGGAATTCACAAATCAACTAGAGTTGTCTGCACATCTTAGATGTGTTTAAGCAAAGATGAAACAAGGACAGTGAATTAACTGGGAGTGTGAAGTAGGAGCAAAAAAACAACAGGCAACCTCACTACTTTTCCAATTAACAAAGAAGAGCTTCCTGGAGGGAAATATTTTTTAACAGAAGGGAACAAGAAAGTGCTAAACAGTCCAGATGCCTTGAAGATTCAAGAAGTATTTAAAGAATAAATCTTCAGAGGAAGACCAACAGGCAAGAGTAAAATGCATGTATATGCTTATCTCTGGAGTGTGAAATGGAGAAAGGTCATCTAGAGAACAGAGATTACAGATAAATGACTACAAATTCAAACTAATAAAAGGGTTTGGCAATGTTACACAATTAACTACAAAAAGCCCTTCTGGAAATCTTTAAAAATCATGATCCATATTTTTTGGAGAGTCACTTCCCTAGCATCTTAGCCAACATTCATTTCACCATGTTACACTCAAATTCTTCAGAGATGAACCAAAACACTGGGGGTATGTAAGTAACAGCAACAGGCTCTTTTATACCTTGCCTAACGCTGGATATTTGCATTTAATGTTTTCAATAACACAGAACATGACATGCAGTGTCATTCTATCAGCACATCTGCACATGTACGAAGCTTGGTACTGCAGCCTCCCAGATCCACAGATGAATAAGACCCAATGTTTCTGCCCTGAAGAGATCACGGAGAGGTGGTCAGCAAATAGTTATTACCTTCTCTTTTAAACTATGGTCATTTTCTAGAAATTAAACTACATAAAAATGCAGACAGAAAGCCTGTTTTGGTGTGCACTAGCCACACCATTCATTGCCATTTAATGCCAATTGTTTAAGAGAAAGGAAGCATCCTAGGCCAAGGTGAAGCGAGTCATCACCACTGCTTTCCGAAATTGTTGTATAAGCTGCTCCCTCGAAGGAAGAGGCCATCAGTGCTCAGGAAGTGACAGAGGTTTCCGGCAGTTTTAAAGGATAGTGTCTGCAGTGTGACCCATGGTTCAAACTGCATAAAAATAAGAATTCACTGACAAATGATAACAAGTACTTCCTCACTTTCCTATCGGCTGAATCAGAGCCATTGTTTGGGTTGTAGTTCCTTGTTTAAATTAGGTTATTAAATCACAATGATGCTGGCCAAACATGCTAGTCATAAGCCATCAGGAAAACTTATCAAAAATACCAGTGTCAAGGTTTAAGCACACGCGCGTGCGCACACACATACAAGCACACACATACACACACACACACACACACACACACACTTCTGCACTAATAAAATCTGATCATTACCAAGGGTATCTTTCAAAAGCTTTGTTTTTTTTCTCTCCTGAAAACCAAAAATGAATGTACTGTAAGGTAGCAAAAAGAGAAAGGAACTTGCAGACAGATATGAGTTTGAATGCCAATTCTGCCATCTATTAGAGCTATTGGAATTTGAACAAGTTACTTCATGTCTGTGGGCTTGTTTTCTTATATGTAAAATGAAAAAAAAATAGTACCTATCTCAGAGAGGTCTTTTTCTTTTCTTTCTTTCTTTTTTTTTTTTTAAGTGGTCTCCACACTGAAGTCACAGAGCCCAACACGGGGTCTGAATTCACCACCCTGAGTGGTGCTCTCAGACCTGAGCTGAGATCAAGATTCAGATGTTTAACTGATTGAGCCACCCAGGGCACCCCCCAGAGACGTCTTATGATGATTAAGTTGGATAATACATGCATGCAAGTATCTAGCAAGGACCTGAAGGAACTGAGAGCTTGATGTATTACTAGTATATTTTGTAGAGCATGTTTCATTAGCATGCACGTCCCAAATCTGAAACCACTGCCAAATATACTCACAAACATATACAACGGTATATGTTTAATATTGCTACTTATGAGGAAGAAATTGTCCCATAAAACTTTTTTTTAAAGATTTCATTTATTTATTTGAGAGAGAGAGAGCACATACACATGTGCGCAAAAGCACACACACACACACACACACACACGCACACGAGTGCATGTGGGGGGAGGGGAAGAGGGAGAAAGAGACTCTCAAGAGGACTCTGGGCTAAGCGCAGAGCCAGAAGCGGGGATGCATCTCATAACCCTGAGATCAGGATCTGAGCCAAATCAAGAGTTGGACACTTAACCAACTGAGCCACCCAGGTACCCCAGTGATTTAAAACTTTAGCAAAAAAACCCATAAAAAATGAAAAAACTTCAACAATTTGTTCCAACTTTTCACTTAAAACAATATAACCTTGCAAAGCAAAATTTTTTTTAAAAATTTGCAGTTATCATGGAACTGAAAACAGCAACAAGGCAATGACTTGGTGACAGTGAAAGTCTCTAAAACACTAAATATCATATGGCCTGGTATGTGATACGTTTTTGTTTCTGACTTTCTATTCAGTGCTGTGACGGTGCAATATACCTTTAGTTACACATTCCTCACTATATGAATTATGTAGCTCTGAGGAAAGGTACATATCACAGAAATAAAAGGTGACTGAATATCTTATTTCTAAAGAATTTTAAAATAATCTGTACCATCACTTTCATCAACCCATATGCTGAAGATTATAAATCCACATCTCAAAGGACTACTTATTTCCTCTTGGGGGTCAGAATAATACAATTACAATCATGGTTCAAATAGCCAGGTTTTTCATAAAAGTAGTTAAAGAGATTAGCTTAAATTTTCAGTTTAAAATGATAATACTTTATTTGGGGCGCCTGGGTGGCACAGCGGTTAAGCGCCTGCCTTCGGCTCAGGGCGTGATCTCGGCGTTATGGGATCGAGCCCCACATCAGGCTCTTCAGCTATGAGCCTGCTTCTTCCTCTCCCACTCCCCCTGCTTGTGTTCCCTCTCTCGCTGGCTGTCTCTATCTCTGTCAAATAAATAAATAAAATCTTAAAAAAAAATGATAATACTTTATTAAACAGAAGAATAACACTATCATTCTAAGCATGATGTTTAAAGATGAGACTAGGGGCACCCGGGTGGCTCAGTTCACTGAGTGTCCAACTCTTGATTTCGGCTCAGGTCATGATCTCAGGGTCCTGGGATCAAGCCTCACCTGGGGAGCCTACTTCTCCCTCTCCCTCTGTCCCTCCCTCCACTCATTCTCTCTCACTCACACACACACACACTCTCTCTCTCTCTCTCTCTCGCCCTCTCTCACTCCCTTTCTCTCTCTCTCTAAAATAAAATCTTAAAAAAAAAAAAAAAGATGAGACCACTATCCTGGCTTTTAGAGAAAACAAAATAAGTAGGTATGGTTACCTGCACTTGACTTTCTGATCAAGGTAGACTTTCAAAAGCAAAGTGCCAAATGGTGACCTCTGTTCCTTTGAGTTAGTGGACAAAAGAGGAACATTCAAATGGAATAGAAGATGAACATACAGCAGTGACTAAGTCATGCAGCACAGATAAGCAACATTTACATGAACTTTAATTAACTTATTCCAAGCCAAATTTTGTATACAGACTGTTGGGAAAGCTTAAAAAGGAGGATTCCCTAATGGAACTAGGGTAAACTGTACTGAGCACCAAACTTAAGGGGACAATTTCTAAAGTAGTGACCTCACTCCTGCCCCACCAGTTTAGTCTCCTCCTCCTTTATTTCTTGGAGAATACTTTTTTGTGATCATCACTGGAGGTCTCTTAACATCCTTTACTCTAGAATGTATACAGTCCTCCAAAAATATCTCATAGTCTGTATCTTAGAAGGTTTCATAGTCCCCTTCTGCTGTTAACATGGTTCATTTATTTAAAGTGCATTCATTTAAAAGTCTTCTTTTTGTAACACAAAAGCCAAGTCAGAAGAAGTTCTGTATTGTTAAAACCTCCATTATGATTTTTTTTTCTCTCCAAAATTATCCAGCCTGCTGCTAGAGAATTGAGATTCCTCTTGATTTAACTTTATTACGTCTAATCTGGATTTCCTTAACAAATGTGACCTCCACACTATCTCTAATTTAGGCCATGAATTACACCATCTTCTGTCTATTCCAGAAATACAGCTAGGACAGAAGCAACATAGATCAAGGGTTCTGATGTCAACAGAGCTCAGTTTAAATCCTGGCACTATCACTTATCATCTATGTGATCATGGATATATCACTTTACCTCTGAGCCCTTTATTTCTCTATAAAAAAGATGTAGTACCTCCTTGCAGGGCGGAAGATAAATATATTAAGAGCACTTAGGCTGTACCTGTCACAAGGTGATGCATTTATTCTGGTCAGCAGAGCAATTCTTTGCCCCTTACCACTTCAACACCAAGTTACATTCTTAAAGTTAATGAAAGATTCAGAGAAGGAATACCTGCACCATGCGTGAGCCAATGGAAATAGTAATAATATCGACCTCACACTGTTGAGGGCCCACCTCTTGCCTCATAGAGGCTGACCCCCTGTCCCAGTATTACTGACCTTTCAGTTCCTCCAACATGGACGGCTCTTTCCTACCTTAGGATACACCCTCTACCTGGGAAGAAATCTCAATCATCTCCCTTCTCCTGGCTAACTCCTATTTAGCTTCCCAGTGTCTGCTTTGACACCATCACTGCCTATAGGATTCTCTAATACACAAGACTCAGGACTCCATTGTAGATCCCACAACAAGCTACTCCCTTAAAGCATACATTGTCACACTTGTAATTACTTATCACTATGTTCTTTCCCACTAAACTGTAAACTTCATGAGGTCTGTCTTTGCATTCCATGTGGGCATCCCCAAACATGAGCAACAAGAAAAAGAACATCATGAGCTTGACAGAGACAGGACAGCTGATCCTCTCCAGGTGCAGCACTGTGTGGCAACTTGGAACCGACACATATGTAATAGAAAGTAAGGATTTACAAATATACATACTTAATTGGCTTCTTTTTGCAAATGAATGATAAAAAGTACTGCTTTTACCTTAGCTCTTTAATAAATATGGGCAGTACACAATTGCCACAGAAGTAGGCTTTAAGGGGACACTCTTCCTAATGTCTTCATTCTTTATCGTTTCCCTGGCCCTCACCCAGACACAAAACAAAGAGCAAACTTGGCTGCACTCCCTCCCATGATTCTTTCTCTGTACATATGTGGGGAGAAGGGTCAGTACAGACAACTAGCTACAGGTTCCAGATCATCAAAATAAGAGAATGTGAATAAGTGGGCCTGTTTTTATTTGCCTGGCATTCTACATTGTTTCCCAAAAAGGGTTTTAGACAGTTGAGAATCAAGTTTCCATACCATTTCCCTCCCTAGACACACACACACACACACACACACACACACACACACACATGCACACCTTCCTTATCTCAATGTATGGGGAAGCAGGAAAGGAGAGAGGGGGAAAGATACAGATTCAACAAACATTTATAATGATGATATTCTAAAACTATAAAAACTATGGGCAGTATGCTGTGGAATATGGATACTTACAAGATAGAGTTCCTGCTTTAGAAAGGGAGTAAGACAAGGGTACAAAAGATTTTAACACAAGGTTAGAACAAAACATGTGCCGTGAGAGAAGTACAAAGATAGATCTGATTGATCACACACTCTCCAGGAGATTAAGAAATACCTCACGGAGGAGGTAGGCAGTGTCTGAGAAGGGGCTTAAAAAAAGGATAGGATTGATAAAGGGGGGAAGGGCATTGGGAGGGGTATTCCAGGCAAAAAGAACAATGTGGGCTAAAGCATAGAAACAGGAAAAGAATGAGCATGTGTGAAGAATAGATTAGCACACTGGAAAGGTGGGTTGGGGTCACGGGGTGGAGGGCCTTGAATGCTACAGGATTTTGTTCTAAATAAAGCAAACAATCAGCTGGGGCACCTGGGTGGCTCAGTCGGTTAAGCATCCGCCTTCGGCTCAGGTCATGATTTCAGGGTCCTGGGATTGAGTCCCGCATTGGGCTCCCTGCTCAGTGGGGAGTCTGCTTGACCCTCACCCTCTCCTTCTGTCCCTCCCCACACTTGCTCTCTCGCGCTCTCTCTCTCAAATAAATAAAACCTAAAAAAAAAAAAAAAGCAAACAATTAGAATCATTGCAGGCTCTAAGGAGAAGACTGATGGGAGAAGAGGTGATTAATGTGACCCACGAGGACTGCAGTAAAGGACTAACTACAGGAAGCAAGGAGGACCTTCAACCTCACATAATCCACCTTTCACTGTCCCTCACCCCATCCTCGCTCCCTTCCTTACTTGGCTTAAATTTCATGGTCAATGAATAAATTACTCCCTTGGATATGCCCCTCAATCCCCATGTCTCTCTGTCTTTCTCACTTTCTTTTACTGATTTGGCAAAAGGATAATCATGGTTAAAAAGAACTCTCCACCAACTTTCCATTCATACCCAAGAAAGTAAATGTAGCTAAAGAAACATACAGCCTATCAAATGGTCTTACTAACATGCATGAGACTTCAAAGCTGCCTATTAATCAAACTGTAATTCCGTAGTCCATTTACTTTCCTTCCCTGCTAGAGGAGTTTCTCTGTTCTCTTTGCTCCTCACTGTCTTCATCCCCTGCTACCCTCTCCTTGGGTATGTCCTTCCAGCCATATTGGCCTCCTTGTATTGTTCCTGCCAGGCACACATCTGTCTTACGGTTTTGTACTTGCTTTCCTCTATGCCTTGAATGCTCTTCCTCCTGCGCCTAGAAGAGTGCCTTGCAAATAGGAAGAACTTAATAAAAACAGCGTAAATGAATTTGGAAACACATCGTATATTCAAGTTTCTATTTTGCTTTTTTCATTTATCATTAATTCGTGAACATTTCCCACATTACCAGATATACTTCAAGACCATCATTTTAAGGCATAATAATGTTTCATTTTATGGATGTACCACAAATTATTTACAATTTGGGACTGAGAAACCAGGAGATTTATAAGTGGGATATTTTGGATGTTTCTTCCTTCAATCTTTCTGAAGCTTGATAGTTTCACCTCTAAAAATGAACATAATATCTACCTCACAGGATTGTTTTAAAGACTGAATGTGGAATATAAATAGATACAGAGACGTCAGTTTTGAAAACAGAGGCATCATGATGTCAATTGAATGAAAGATCATAGATCTTGGAAGCAAAAGATTAAAATATATTGTCCCTCAATAGCTTGATCAAGTCACTTAACCTCTATGAACCTCAATTAAACCATCTATTTTTTTTAAAGTGATTGTAGTAATTAAAAGCAGGCATGTAAAAGAGTTTGAAATAATACCTGCCCCAGATAAGACAACCAATAAATGTTTACTTATTCACTGCTCATATACAACAATGAGGACTTTTCTTAAATTGTGAACCAGAATAAAAAAGATATAAAAAAAGATTTTTATAACTCCTCAATAACATACACATTGTCAATGCAAAAGTTTCCTTTTGATGGACACTTACAAAGCATACTTCAGATTTTTTACATAAATCTCTAGATCAATTTTGTTTCCTTTATTATGAAAAAGACAGGCAAAACAATTATTTTAAATACTGAGTGACAGTATGAATAAATAAATTCCTTTATCGCATGCTTCAATGTATATACACATCAGGTCAGTCAACTATCATGATAATGATAAATTGAGCAAGAAAATGTTAAGTAGACCACTCTCACTTCAGGGAATTTTTTGCTTTTTTTAAGACTTATTTATTCATTTATTTATTTGACAGAGAGAGAGAGAGACAGAAAGAGAGCACAAGCAGAGAGAGCAGCAGAGGGAGAGGAAGAAGCAGGCTCTCTGCTGAGCAGGGAGCCCGATGTGGGACTTGATCCCAGGACCCCAGGATCACAACCCAAGCCGAAGGCAGATGCTTAACCATTGAGCCACCCAGGCATGCCAACTTCAGGGATTTTTTGGAAGCAATCTGTAAACTGCAGCCACATAATGCCAAGACAATACACGTGTGTCAGTCCTCTTCCATATTTTTCAGATGCAAGCCTGAGTATGTGTGACTGGAATGGCCAACAAGTATGTGAAGTCCTCTAGGATATAATCATCTCTGCCTTCCTGGGACCTACCCCAGTGCCTGACATATAAAAGGAACTGGATGAACATTGAGTAGGTGGATGGGTGGTTGAGTAAGAGACTAATTGAGTATGGTAGTCATTTGTGTTGTTTCTCCTTCTAGGATCGCCAAAGTCAATATTTTTGGTCTCCCCACCCTGTCCTTAGATGCAGCAATATAATCAGTTTGGGCCAAGGAATTATGAAAGGAAGTGACATGTGCAATTTCCAGACTGGAGCATTTATTATTTTTCTATGTTCTTTTTTCACTGCTAGGGTGATCATGAAAGCGTATGTTGAGAGGAGGCCTCCAAAAGCCCCTTAGTCTCTAAGTGAATGTAATGAGGGAACCCTCTGCTCACCCCAATGGAAATAGTTTGAGTCATACATTTTGGGGGGTTTAAGTCACTAAAATTTTGGAGTTGTGCTACAGCTGCATAACCTAGCCTATCCTGACTAGTACAAAAAGCAAGGTAATGACATTTGCTTTAGAACTAGAAACTCTTTAGAGTTTATTTTCAGAAAAACAAAATGAGACAGATGAGCAATACATCTTGAACATGTAATTCAACCTCTCTGTATGATCGTTCTCTCACCTATAAAGTGGAACAATAATAGCATCTACCTCATCTACCCTCAGCTATAGGGATTAAATAAATGAATGTCTATTAAATACTTAGAACCTAGGGCATATAAAGCTTTCAATAAATAGTAGCAGATTATTAGTATCACTAGTGCATTCAATAATTTATACACTACATATTTCATTTTATTCTCCCTCCTCTTACTCCTTATTAATTTTAATTTATAGCCAATTTTTTCCATTCAAAAAATCTTTATTAAGAACTACTATGTAGGGGTGCTTGGGTGGCTCAGTCGGTTAAGTGTCTGCCTTCAGCTTAGGTCATGATCCTGGAGTCCCGGGATAGAGCCCTAGGTCCTCGTAGTCCAGCACTCAGCGGGGAGGGGAGTCTGCTTCTCCTTCTCCCTCTGCTTCTCCCCCCTGCTCTTGTGCTCTCTCGCTTGCTCACTCTCTCAAATAAATAAATAAAAACTTAAAAAAAAAAAAAGAATTACTATGTAGAGGGCACTGTACAATGCTCTTGGAATATGATGATAAATAAGATAAGCCATACCATCAAGGTCTTTTCCTTCCCTATGATTCTTTTTTCTCCAAGCCACCCATAACCAAGCAAACTTTAAAATCATAAATATAAATACAGTGGTCTATGTTATAAATACTTCGTTAATGGTAAAGCTGAGTAATTTTAATTTAAAAAAACCCTTTACATGATATGAATCTGTGTCTAATGTAAAGTTCAGATGGAAAAACTGTTTAGGCCACTGTACCAAAGGCAATTAATGGCAAGGGGAAAAACAGAACTTGTACTCAAATCCCCACCGCTCCTAATACAGGGCCATATACACAGGAAGCACTCAGTGAACAGAATCACAGATGGATCACAGGTCATCAGATCCCATCCTCTTATCATACATAAGAGATCTTACACTGAGATCTAGAGGTAAGCAACTTGCCCAAGGTCAATCCATGAGTTAGTGACAAGTCTAATACTAGAACCCAAACTCTGAAAATGTTTTAAGTGCTTTAAAGTCCTTGCAATATGTTATAGAGGGATATAAATATGACAGTGCAAAACCTTAAAATTAATTTTTACTGAAATTACATTTTAGTATTAACTAATAAAACATCAAAAGTTATGAGAAAGATAGTGTTAGATTTAGTATTATGATAAAATAGAGAAGATACTTGCAAAAATCTAAAAGGATACATTCATTACCATATTGTCCCCACCACAATTTACCAAAATGCAAAATAGCATAGAAAAAAAATAGAAATAGCTTCCTATGCTTTTTGTTACATATCAGTCTTGTGTGAAAGAAAATTATTTCAAACAAGGAAAAAGTTAATTTCTTTGCCTTATTTACAAGTATATTAAATTATATCCCACTGATTAAAAGGAATATATATACTATTTATGTAACTGAAGAGAGTTCATACAGATTTTCAAATTTTGCAGAATAACTATTTTAGGTATGATAAGTGATGATTTGAATATTTTATTCTGTGTGGAGAGGGTTAAGTTAAAGCCATGTATATTAAGAAACCACAAGATAAAATAAAAATATTTACCATTTATTGAGTAAAGTGATATATAAACTGTGCTATTAAGTCCTTTACACATACTACTCATCTCACAACAAATATGTGAGATGAACAGTACAATTATCCCCATCTTGCTGATTATAAAAACAGATGTTCAGAGTAACCTGTCTGAAGTTACTCAGCTAATGGGAGAAACAATTTGTTCTCAAACTTGTATGATAATTAATCTCTACCAAGTTCCTGACTCTTCATAATTTAGATCAAAGTTATTTCATCATATCTAAGGGGTAGACTACATGATCTCTAAGACCCCTTCTGGCAATGATTCTAGGTGTGAAAACAGAAATCAATTTACAAGTCACATAATATTTGTGACATATACTCTGGGCCTAAGGAGAAAGCCATCAATAGATGAACCAATAATAAAAAGTAGAGAAGAGGGGAAAAAATAAAAAGGAGAGGAGGAGGAGAAAGATCAATACTTTACTAGACATTAGGGCCACTGTGGCATGAGTGGAAAAGGGGAACCCGGAGTAGGAACTAAAAGAACCGTAAGGGATGTACACAAATAGAAAGAGCTCAGCCCACTGATGTGACTACCACACAGCAGACAGGAAGGAGCTGTGGGAAGGCTTTACAGAAGTCAGTGGCCATGAGCTTAATGTTAGGTCAAGATGCAGAGTTCTAACATAAACACTGGTCAGTAGTTAAACAGGAATAGTTGAGTATAGATTACTGACCACTAAGTTCCTAGAAGAGGCATTACCACAACTGTCATGCATTTGGATCAATGTGAAATGCTAACACTATGGGGAGTGTGGTTTTAGGACAGAATGGGGAAGAAACCAGCATTTACTCAATTACGTACCTTAAGTTCCTACCATGTCCCAGGCATTATGCATGTGCTTCATGTGTTACCATATTTAAAACTCACAACAATCTTGGTAGAAGTGATGGTTAATTTTACATGTCAACTTGGCTGGGCTACATATTTGGTCAAACATTCTGGATGTTTCTATAAAGGTGTTTTTTTAGATAGGATTAATATGTAAATCAGTGGACTTTGACTAAAGCAGATTTACCCTCTATAATGTGAACGGGTCTCATCCAACCAGATGAAAGCCTGAATAGCCAAAAAGACTGACCTCTCCTGAGCAAGAAGGAATTATACAAGCAGGCTCTCTTTGGACTCAAACTGCAACTCTTCTCTGGGTCTCCAGCCTGCCAGTTTACCCTGTAGATTTTGAACTTACCAAGCTTCCATAATCATATGAACTAATTCCTTAAAATAAATCAATCTCTATGAAAAGAGGGATACACACACAGAGAGACACATTCTATTGGTTCTGTTTCTCTAGAGAACTCTGACTAATACAGTAAATATTGTTTCCTAATGACAATGAGGAAAATGAGACCCTCAAAGGACCCATTCTTTTTTCCCACTACATCACACAGTAAAATGCCCTCAGGACTCACATTCTACTCTGAGGGGCTAGGGTGGGAGATGGAGGGTAATGAGAAGAAGGAAAACCTTGTAACCACAAGCCATAGATTCCAAGGAGCCGCTTACAACTCTGACATCACACATGTACCCAAAGCCTGGATATGACCAAGTGATGTACTATCCTTTGTCTAGTCTCCTGATTCGGTTACTTTGGATAACCCCGCCCAAAAAAAAAAAAAATTCCTACTAAATCAACAACATCTGAAGACTTTGAAAGAAGGTAAAAAATAATTAGTGAAGAATAGAAGTAAAAAATGAAAAGAAAAATAAAAAATAACTTGTGTCAATTAAATGATGGTAGACTTTGCTTTATTTAGGCTTTTTTTTTGGATAGTAATTCATTCGCTCCCTCAACAAATATTTATTTTGTACTTTATATTTTTTATGGGCTCTTCTGGGTACTGGAGAGTACTATCTAGCTATTGGGGACACATACAAAGTCGTAAGTGTGCAGAGCGAAAAAAGACCAACTAAGTTCCCCTAAAGTCAAGAAGGCTTCACAGAAGAGGTCACATTTCACCTTGGATACAGGTATGAGTTTAACTTGAGGAGAAGAGAGACAGTATTCCACACTTTCCGACACTGTTAAATTCAATTGAGCCTATGTTCTATGTTGCTAAAAGTATATATGTGTGTTCAGGAGTGAAGGGGAGGGAAAAGACCAGGGACTAAACCTTTATACCCAGACCATTCATGGAACTTATGTGTACATTAGGACAGCTAGGAATGGCCTGGTCAACTGGACAGATATAACTACACATAAAGAAAATCATTACAAAGGTTGATAAAAATTCAAACTTGAATAAAAACCGAGCCTTACAATTCTAATAATGATATCTATTATCAAAGGGCACAAAAGTATTTCATGTCCTCTAACGAAAAAAAAATTGAAGTTGAGTTTATACAGACATAGTCAGTCCCAACTAAAAATCTATGGTCCAGAATTGGCAACTACTATAATCATTATTATGTAATAAATACATATGTGGAAGTTTCCTCAAAAAATGAAATAAAACTCAACTGGAGTTGATGTAAGGAAAACTATTATAATGGTAATAAACATGTATGTGTCCTAAACTAAGCCAGAGGGCAAAAGGTGGCTGAGTAAAGTCAAACAGATTTAGCAAATGACCAAAAATAGAAAAAGAACTGATCTTAAATTATACTTCTAAATCGTTAGGTGGTCAAGAAAGGAATGTGTAATGAAGGAATATAAATTAAGGGCTCACAGATCATTTGGTCTCTTCCCCCCTTTCGTTTCCCTTTTTCCTGCTGATAGTTCTCTTTTTCATCGGTGTGTTTTTTTGTTTTTTGGGTTTTTTTTTTTTTGAGAGAGAGCACAAGCACGTGTGCACAAGTGTGGATAGGGAACGGAGGGGGAGAGAGAGAGAGAGAGAGAGAATCTTAAGCAGGCTCCACGCTCAGCTGGGAGCCCAACATGGAGCTCAATCTTACCACCCTAAGATCAAGATCTGAGCTGAAATCAAGAGTGGGACACTTAACCGACTAAGCCACCCAGATGCCCCCCTTTCATCACTTTTAAAGAGATTTCAGAGATCCTCATTCCAATAGTTCCCCTTCAATCTTACTTTACCAATAAAACTCTGCAAATAATCATATACAAAATCCCAATATATGAAACAGACCAAAGCATAAAGCTCAGGCTCAAAGAGTTCAGGGAGAGAGGGGTTACGGGAGCACCTTAACTTGGCCTCCATTTGGGCTTTCACCCACCAACCCTCTGAGACAGCTCCCCAAAAAGCCCTTAATTTTCCTCAGTAGAGTGTGTAATATGCTGTTCTTTATTCAACCCTCTCAATTTACAAATGAAGAAATTGTAGCCTAGAGTTAATTTAAGTAAGTTGTCTGAGAAAAAGTCCCCTGTTTCCTGGTACCGCTGCTGAAATAAAATGTTTTCTCTTCCTCATAAACTGTAACTTAAATTTCTGGGTTAAAAATAATTTCTTATAAATTACAAATTCATGCAATCCATCTATCGAATTCAAAATTCAGGGCCAAATAGTTTGCTGGGGACTTGTTATCTATTTTCATTTAACCATCACCAAATCCCCATATCAAGAAACTGGGTTCATTTTTTTTTTTAAGAGATTTTATTTATTTACTTGAGAGAAAGAGAACATGCAAGCCAGAGAGAGCACAAGCGGAAGAGAAGGAGAAGAAGAAGCTGACTCCACGCTGAGGAGGGAGCCCTACACAATCCTAGGACCCCAGCATCATGACCTGAGCCTAAGGCAGACGCTTAACCAACTGAGCCACCCAGGCGCCCCAAGAAACCGGGTTCAGAGAAGTACTGTAACTTTCCCAAGGTCACAGAGCTAGCAGAGTGGAATGCTGTTCTATTCGACTCTAAAAGCCAAACCTCAGACTTGGCATTCTTTCCAATCCACACCTTTCCCTGATCTTTGCCTATCTTTACACAGGCTCCCAGAAATACAAAACCCTAAGAGATCTGTCATTTTACACAGGATGTACTTTTCTATGCAGGCTTGTAAGAGAGTGCCTCATGCTTCAGCCAAGCACAAAGGCATCAAGCCTATTTTAAACTTCTAAACTCAAGCTTCAGAACCCTAAAGATGCTAACCCCCCTTCTCAAATCTTGACTTTCCTCTACAACCTCCTCTACAAGCATGGGCTACACATATGTTCAGTCTTATGGAGACTAGAAATGGTTAAAAACTCTTAATCAAAGGACTACAAAATCAACTTTGAGCTAAGCAAGAGATGACAGGCTGGTGTTTTAGGTTTAATGCTAAATATTATCTATTAAGATATTGGAAATATCTATTAAGATATTGGAAATATTTAGAGGCTGCTTAGGGATACAGGATCAGACTGTCACCACGGAGTAGGAGGCAGAGTTGGCATTAAACAATTTTAATTTGATGGGAGATCAGGGGAATTTGAATTAGGGCATCCTCTGGGAGCAGAAGTTGAAGCGACTGTCATAGCCAATTACAGAAAAGAGCATGGAGCCAGAATTGATATTAAATTATTGGTAACGGGAGGAGAGACTTTAAACAGAACTGAGACTTGGTGCCACCCTCTGGAAGCTGTGAGCCAAAGATCGGAAAAGTCCTAGGTATTAGGGGTCTGAAATTCCGGGTGGGCTACTGTGCCTAGGCTCGGGTCTATTAGGCCGGACACTTCGAAACCCCAGTCTTCCCCCACGCCCACCCTCCACCCAACACGCCCACCCTCCCCCCAACACACCCCCGCCTCACCTTCTGTTGGATGTAGTGAATCGAGTACTTCTTGGCAACAGTATGGCGGGTTGTGAAACTGGTTGACCAGCGCAGGCTGCTGAGGGCCTTCATGGCCGGCGGTACACGGATGGCAACCCCAGGCGTCAGGAAAGCCAAGAGCAGGAGTAGGACGGTGGGACACCCCATGGCTGAGGCTGGCGGCTGCAGTGCGGGTGGGAGCGAGACCGGCAGATGCCGGGAACTAGAGCCGAGCCCAGCGGGCAGCTCCGCCCACCGCAGATAAGCTCCTCCCCGGTGAAACCCAAAGCCATTCCGCCCAGCAGCAACTCCGCCTAAACCTGGTCACCCAAACCACACCGCCCCCGACACCGAGGGCGCCGCAACTTTTCATGTTCCTCTCGTGCAGTCCCCTCTTTAGAGTCCAGCTTCATTGCGGTCACAGTCCAAGTCGACCCTTACCATCCCAGGACCCCCTCCTACCTGACCGCCGGCATCCCATCCTTTCCTAGAGCGCTCCACAAGCCCACCTTTCCTGCCATTCCCTGTCTGCCTCAATTCCATTGCCACACCCCTTGCCCTCCGCAAACCCCATATAATGATGATAATAATAATAGCTACCATGACAATTTCTTGAGCGTTCTCTACATGTCACTTTATCGCTAGGCATAATGGCACACACATCAACTCATCTAACTTAAGCATCACAGCAATCTGTGTGTCGTGTATGATTGCTACTCCCATTTACAGATGAGGAAACTGAGGCCCCGAGAGAGGTATACGGATTTGCACTGGGTCACTTAGGAGGCAGGGGTGCACGGCTCCGCAGACCGCTCGGTCTGGCTCCTTGCACCCCACTTCCATTTAGTCAGCCAACCACCTCCTGTGGTATTCTGTCCATGGATCACCCCAAATCTCCGTGTTGCCCACATAACCCATCCCTTAACTGGAGTCGCCGGAGGCCAGATAGCCCCCGAATCCCGCTAAGTCCTGGTCCCTTCTTCCAGGATACGCCCCCTTTCTTCTCCCAGCTCGGGGTAGCCCGCTTCAGGCCCAGCTTCCACAGCCCCTTCCGTCTTCACCACGCCACCAACCCCCTTTGCCCAGCTTCCACTCCTCCTTCCAGTCACCCTAATGAACCCCAATTGGAGGGGCGCTACCACCCCTTCCTGGGATCCCTACGCTACCCCCAAAACCAACTTTGTAGACTGTGCCACTACTCCACCAGTCAGAGAAGAACATTCGCCAAACCCTGTCTCTACCCACAGTTTGACGAAAATGGTCGTTCCCAAAAACTCACAGAATGCAGTATTCAATCTCCACCCTCGGCGGCGCCTTCTTCTGATTGGCTGTGAGGAACCACCGCCAAAGCGTCACTTCCGGCGGAAAAGGACGCGGGAGATTCGATTGGAAGGCCCCTGGCTCGTCGCTAAGTCCCAAGAGTCTGCACTAACGAGCGCTTCCCGGGCAGGCCTCGGTCTTCTGCCTCAGGTGAGGAGCTGTGGGAAGAGATTCTCGTGGCGCGCAAAGGGCGAGACTCCTAACGAGGTCCTCAGTATCGTTACAAATGAGAACTAGAGCATTCTGTGTTGTTTTTTTCAGGAGTTAGGCTTTTCTGTAAAAGGATCCTGAGTAAAGAGGAAAAAGTTGAGTCATTTAAATTTTAGGCGGTGCTGTTGATAGAGTTCAGCGAGCGTTTACTCAGCATTTACTAAGCTATCGAGCTAGATGTGGGTGAGCGTGTGGAACCGGTAACACAAAGAGGAAAAGTACTACTCCAGCTTTTAAGGTGCTCAGAGATAGGGATTTAGCAGGCTATGCCGAGTACGGCGTGCCGAAAAGGGGTCTTTTCCAAACTGCTTTGATGGCCTAGAGGGAGAAGTGCTTATCAGTGTGCTCAAACCGAAAACTTCAAAGCTTTCTTGATTCCTTCCTTATCTCATATTCAGCTAGTCATCACCAGCCTCTTGAATATCTCGAATCCATACAATTCTCGCCACTTTTTACACCAAGACTGCTACATAGGTAGGTGACCAGCCTCCCAGCTGGCTCTCATTTCGATCCTGTTACTTTCCAATCTAGTCTCCACATTGCCAGGCTACATGATAAGTCGCAGATCTGATCAGGGCACGCCCCGTTTAAAACCTTTCCTTGCCTCCTGTTTGCCCTCAGGTTTAAGTCTAAACTCCTTCACATATTTTAACAGGGCCCTTCTTGTCTAGGCTTTTCCTACCTCTCCAGCTTTGTTTTTCACCACTCTAGCCCTAGGCTCCAGCCCTAGGAAATGTTGAGTTCCTCAAGTGCACTAACCCACCTCACCTCCATACCTCTTCTAACCCCATCCCCACTTTGGCCAATTCTTACTGCTTCCTTAACTTTCACTTTATTAAGACTTTTAAGTCAGAAAGCCTTTCCTGACTTGCAAGACTGGGTCACAAAGTACCCAGTAGTCATTGCAAATAGTTTTAAGTGCCTCCCTTTGCCAAGAATTACCAGGTACTGGGATTACAATGGTGAACAAGTTAGATTCCTCACCAAATAGAACTTAAACCTTTGCCTTGCTCTTTGATGGATGGAGTTAAGGATAACAGGTTAGGTTGGTCTGGGATGGCCTCTCTGAGGTCTTAAAACACAAAATTCAGCCAAGTAAATTTAAAAATCTAATTAGCTTTATTAAATGATCCAGGTAGCATGCTACCTAGCAAGTAGAAGGAAGCTCAGAAGAGTTGTACAAAATAGAAGGTTTTTATAGGAAAGAGGGTGGGGTGAGAAAGTTATTAGCAAAAGAAAGGATTGTTCCAAGCAAGGTCACTTTCCCTCTGGGGGAAGAGTGGTGAGTCTTATGCTGATTACGTTTGATAAGATGGAGAGAGCTCTTGGTGGCCTTGATCCAGAAAATCCCTTAGTGACCAGTTAAGACAATATTTCTGAGGGAGGTTGAAAACTGCAATTAGATTAGGTATTAAGCACCGGTTTGGGGACTCTGCATAAATGACTCCATTTGGGGTCTGTAGTTTTCTTTTTAACAGAGGAGTTGACAGCGTAAGGCCTAAAAGATGAGAATGATCCAGCCATGCAATAGAGAAAAGGAGGAACATTCCAGAATGAATAGGTTGTACAAAGGCCCTAAGGCAGGAAAGAGCTTGGCATCTGAGTGTTCAAGAACTTAAGGAAAGACTAGTGCTGCTTGGAACATATTCAGAAAGGATAGGTCGTGAGATGGGCCTTGAGAGATGAGCCGGGACAAGATCACACAGTTAAGAGGCTAAAGCAGCTGCAGAAGCAACAGGTGATTAAGATGGTGGCAAAATATATGGGTGGAAGTGGATGTTGGTTTTAAGATACAGAAATAGATCCAAGGACATACAGATGGGAATAATGTGGGACTTGAGGGGAAAAAGAATTAAAGATGATTCCTAGGTATCTGACCTGACTTAACTGGTTGAAGAGTAGTACCATCGCCGAGATGGAGAAAACTGTAAGAAAAGAAAGTGATATTTGTCTGATTGGACCAGGGGCCCCCAGATGTGGGGCAATGATCAGGTAGAAACCAGTGTCACAGGCAGTGAAAGGATTCACCCAAAGCGGCACGAAGGAGATAAAAGTTTATTGAATACACCACAAGGGAGCGGCAGGCAGGACAGCAAAGGAGAGACCCTCTGCCGAGAGAGTGAGTGGGTCTGTATTTAAAGGGGGGAAGGTGGGACACCTGGGTGGCTCAGTGGGTTAAGTGTCTGGTTTCAGTTCAGGTCATGATCCCAGCGTCCTGGGATCAAGTTCCACGTTGGGCTCCTTGCTCAGCAGGGAGCCTGCTTCTCCCTCTGCTTCTGCTGTTCCCCTTGTTTGTGCTGTCTCTCTCTGACAGATAAATAAATAAAATCTTTTAAAAAATGAATAAAGGGGGAAGATGAGGAGATGTGGCAATGTATGGAATTTTCCCTTTTTGGTAACTGTTCCTGGTTCTAAGTAGCCCGTTGGTCTGTTAGGGCCTATGGATATTTTGAGGTAGGTGGCCTGATGGGCATGTCTGTATTCAGCCGGTTGGTCACTGCAGGCCCTTTTGCCTTGCTCTTCATTCAGCTGCTCAAGCCTGTTCTAAAAGCAGTCTCTACAAAGAAGTTTAAGAGGAAACTAAGAATTCAAGTTTTTTACCTATTACAACTTGAGATGTCTATGAGACATCAAAATAGTTGGCTGTCCATAACTGTCCCCTCCATGTGGAAGTCTGGAGCTTGCAGATATTTTATGTACCTTTGTGTCACTTCCTAGTAGTTACACATTGTCTTAGACAACAGTTTATAAATGCCCTGAACACAAGAGCCTGTGTTTTCTATCTCTAACTCTATCCTCCCCATCCCTAAAATAGTACGTCATCTACCACAAATTCAGTGGACAAACTGTGTTGTACTAAGAGTTTCTTTGGTGATTCTTGGGGTTTTTGTGGTTGTTGTTAGGGTTTATTTTATTTTAAATAGGCTCCACACCCAACATGGGGTTTGAACTCATGACCCTGAGATGAGGGTCATGTGCTCTACAGACTGAGCCAGCCAGCTGCCCCTTCTTGGGTAGTGTTTTAAATGTATTTTTCACCAATATTTCTCCAAATAAAAGAGGGGGGTTTTTTTGTTTAATTTTCTGTTTCCTGCCTTCTCATCCCTTTCTAGAATTTTCTGTTAATGTCAGTAAGTCATTTCTCAAGGAGTTGTTATAACTACTTTTAGAAAAATTAGAAAAAGTATGCACCCTTGAGAGTGACCATTAGGTCGTTTTATTGAACAACTCAAAATAGTTGAGGCCTCTTGGCCTGTATAATATGAAACAGGAATCTGAGAGCAACAAGGTGACAGATTTTCTTGCACAGCAAGAACAGTTTTGGGAGTATAGAGGCTGCCCCGAGATGGCATGAAGACTATTTTAAAAAGCAATCGAAACCCAGCAGATTCAGGAAAAGCTCTTTACTTCCCCTCCCACCCCCATAACTGCCTAAAAAGAATTTAGATAGAAGACCTCATCCAAGAAGAGAGCTATCACCACACATATCTACATTGTGATATATAGTAAAATACAATAGAAAGGAGAAGCCTAGCAAGGCTGGTTCAGTCAAAGTCCTCTCTTATTCCCATTGTTTCTTAATGGCCCAGCAATCATTTGTTTACCAAACATTTACCCTTTTTTACTTTTTTCTGAGGATTGCATGCCTTCCCTTGGAAGTCCTGGACCCCTACCCACTTCTACTTAGTTTAGGATGACATATGTACCTTAATTTGCCTGACTGTCTTTGGATTTTTCAGGTCTGTGTGGATTCCCTGTTAGGTACACATGCTATTATATTTGATTTTCTTGTTAACTGTCTCATATTTTGATTCTTAGTGGAGCTAAAAGAACCTTGAAGAGGACAGGAATTCTTGTCCTCAGCAATGTTGAACAGTTACGTTTTTCTCCATGATCGAACATTTAATAAGAATCATTCTAGATTTTCTAGTCTAGCCCAGAGGAGAAAAAAATTACATCAGTGTATATACATATAGGGGCATGGTTTTTCATATTAAGGCGCCTTTTAGGAAATCGGTAGTGAAGGAGTTTAGCTAAAAGGTCCCCAGATAATAGAGCAAAGATTTACAAAGTTATCTGAAAGGGACTGTAATGCTCTCAGGCTTTATGATTTAACTGTAACCATATTAATCACAAGTGTTGTTCACCATCACACAGCCTCAGTGGCTAGGCCAGTGATTTTCAAGTGTGGGCAACATAAGCACAAATTTCCATGCAAATTCTCAGGCCCTCGTCCCAGATTTACTGAATCAAACTCAAGTTGGGGCCCAGAAGTCTGTTTTATCAGGCCCTCTAGGTGATTTTGATGCACACTAAAGTTTGAGAACCACTTGGCGAGTATGAAAATGGATGGTAATTAATGAGTTATGTATCTGGGCCCATTGACAAAACCGTCTCTAGAGAGAAAAGGACGCATCAGCTGTATTAGCCTGATTCCATTAAAATATTTGATTCACCTAACGCCCCTTCTTAAAGCAACTTTCTCTTTATAATTTGGCTTAACATATCGTTATACCCAAAAGAAAATGTGGGTTTAAGATGTGTCCCTTCCTTGTGACTGTAATTTTTCATGGTAAATTAGTAAAGCATCTTTGGATATGGTTTAGATCCCCATATAACTTGATTAGAAAGAAAGCAAGTATTCCATGTTAAATACTGGACCCCAAGTATTTTAATAAATCTAAGTCAGAGTCTTCTTCATTCTTGGACATTCCTGGGAAATCTTCTGGGACTTCAAAACCTCCCTGAGGCCCTAATTAGTTCCCATCAACCTATCCAAATATGCACATTTCTCCCCCTCTATCTCGATCTTCTTGTTTCTATTTTTATGTGTGAGACATTGAGAGGACCCAAGATTTTCTTTGTATTTCTGAGTTGTCTACCTTGTATTTTTATTATATTTATTGATTTTTTAAAGTATAAAAGTAATACATTTTCAAAATACTTTAAACATATAAAGAAAATAAATATCACCTTCAATCTGACAACCCTGTGAAAATAGTTTTCAAAAAAAGATTGTGTATTTGCCTAACTATTCTCCCTCCTCCAAGCTAAGACTAGATTAGTCCCCTTATTATATTTTCTCATGGGATTATGTACATTTATAGAATTTGCCACATTGTCAGTTAAATTTTTTATGTGATTATTGTCCATTTTGCCCATCACTTATCCCCAATACCTGGTAATTAGCAGCTGCACAATAAATAACTGATAAATTGAATTGGAATATGATTTACTGGCTGTGATGGAGCTGAAAAAATTAAATGTTTTATCACCATCCTTCCCAATAAAATCAAGAAGAAAAATAAATTGCAAGAGATACTCTACAGGAAATTGTTCCCAAGTCCATTGTAAGGTTTTCGTAACTTTGGTATTTACTTGTTCCTGATGCTTCATTCAGTTCTCCATCAAACATGAATTCACCATGCTGCAAGTCAAGCAGTAGAGAGAGAGAGATAAACTACAATGACAAGTATCGTAAACAAAATACTATGAAAACAGCAAAAAGAATAACAGTGACTGCCTGAAAGGATCTTACTGGATTTGTATCCACCAGAAAATTAATAAGAAGCCTTTTTCCATCTTCTGGGGCTTACCAGGTGAAACACAAATAGTAAAAATAGTTTACTGACCTTTTTCATTTTAGTTCTCAAATTGGCCATTAAGTTGTAAATACTGTAGTTTTTTAAGACATACTTATTTGATCCACTAGAGGGCAATAGACCCTTAAAGACAATTTAACCAACTTTACTTTAAAAATACAGCAATTAGTACTTGCACAATTAATTTAGAAATTAATCCCAAATATTTCCGCTTGTGTTTTTCATTTGTTGGTGAGCTGTCTGCCCAACTGGACAGTAAGCATCTTATTTTTCATTGTTTCCCCTACAACATTTAGCACAGTATTCTAGTTATCTTTAAGGTTTAATCCATTTCGTTAAGTTTGAATTTTGCAAAAGTTCTGTAAAGAGTATGATTTGATAAATGCCCATATAGTTGTGGTACAAAATAAAATTTTATTTTAGAGCCCTAAAGAAGATAGTCTCTGCTCATTATATGACCTCAATTAAGGGGGGGAAATGAAAATGAGGATATAATGCAAATGATTAAGTTTTAAATAAGGTACTATATATGAAACTACTCTGTGCCCTGTGATGTATATACAAATATAAGATTATTTTGTGATTTGGTAAAATTGTGTTTTATATTTAATGGTATATGGTAAAACCAGCTTGGGAAGAAGAAAGCTGAAGATCAGGATGGAAGTTAACAGCTGAAGTTCAGATCAACAGTTTTTGAGCTCGGCCTTGGGAATATAATGAGGTGGTCCTTCTAAGATCTTACCTTGTTCCAGGAGAAAACATTAAACAGCTAAGTTTATTATGATGTGATAAGTGGCAAGTTAAAAAGTAGGGTTCTTTACCGGGGAAAGCTTCCTGGAGAAGGCGGCCCCTAAGAAGACTTCTTAAAGAAGAATAAGCATTAGCCAGGAAAGTAAAGTAACATTTTAGACAGAGGAAGAAGGAAAAGAAGCAAAGGCAGAGAAATGTAAAACATATTGTAGTAGGGAAGAGAACAAGGGATACAACTCCGATTATTTTTTTGTGTTCTCTTAAGCATAAATTACTAACACGTGAAGAATGAGAGAGAACCAAGAAAAAAGGCATTAAGGAGAATAAAATCAAATGGAGATGACTAGACAAAACAAATGGTCAGATCTCTTTGTTAATAGTGGAAGACTTTTTAAATGGTCTTTAAATTAAAAAGGAAGGAAATCCTATTATGTTGCATATACCTACTCTTATAAAATTTTTTCTTAAATTGCAAAATTCTGCTTATAGTTTTTTATTCGGTGAATATTGATTAAGAACATACTTTGTGCTATGCACTGGGGTATATAGTAGAACACAAGATAGACCACATCCCTTTCTTCAAGGAACTTTCAGACTAGTAGGGGTAGAACAAACAAAAATAAGATGATATGTGCATTTTCATGGTTGGATATATCACAAGCAGGATTAGTACTATGAAGGAATAAAATGGGTGATGTCAAAAACTAAGAGGAAAGGTGTGTCTACTTAAGATAAAGTGGGGTTCTCTAAGGGGTTATATTAGAGTTATGGATAGAAGGATGAGAATGAGCCAACTATTTGAAGAATACTCTAGGCAAAGAGAAAAGCACAAAATCCTGAGAAGAGAAATTAGTGTGTTAGAGGAGCAGAAAGAAGGCTAGCATGCATTGAATTGCAGAGATTAAGCAGGAGAGTGTTAAAAGGTGACGTAAGGAGGTGGGGCTAGATGACCAAGAGCCTCATAGGCCATTGTAAGGAACTGAGGCTTCATTCTAAATAGCAAAATTTTAAGCAGATGAGAAACGACATTTTTCAGGTAGGGAGCTTTGCCCAACTCTATCTCCCAAAGCTCATAGGTAAGTGTACTGCCATGTTGTACCCTTCCCCAAACTGGATTTTAGAGGAGATATAGAGGGAGGAAGATGCCTTTGCTGACCTACATTCCATCATTTGTTGTGTTGGAAATAAACAAGGTTAGACGCACTAGAGCAGTATTTTGTGGCCTTCCTGTCTTCCCCTTGTATTCCATTCACCTACTCTACTTTGTCCTTAGAGATTGCCATGTGACCTAGATGACAACAAAATTTGGGAATACGTATCTTCCTACAGTAGAACCTTACTAGTCATGTATCCTAAGGGTCCCAAAACAAAGATGACAACAAAGAATTAGGATTAGTTTTTTTTATTTTTTCTATGTTCTCTTTAATAACATAGGTTAGTGATTTATATAAATCCCTTTATGTTTCTTCTTTGCAAGTTTTCATCTTACTGCCTAGGTGGTAAGATTTTATTTTCACAGAAATGTTTTGATTGATAGAATTGGTATCGTTTTAGATTTCCCTTCCATAGTCACCACATTTCTACATTTATGTCTTCCTTAGGAAGAGCTATATTTAAGATTCTATTGTGATTTTTAGACTAACTTCCACTTTGTTTGATTTTGCCAGTCACAGGAACAGTCGCACCCATTTTCAGAAATTGAAACCTTTGCCATGTGTTTACAAATGAAAAATTTATTGATATAGGTCTGTCTTAAACATGTACAGAGACTTTTATTTCAGAGCATTTATATTATGCTATACATAAGCTAATCAATTTTTTAAATTTTGATGAACCAACATTTGACTTTTTAAAAAGAAGTTTAAAAAGAAGAGAACATTGCTGTTGTTCTACTTCTATTAGTGTTTTATACAAGGATCTGAAAGCACTTTGTACTCTCTTTTGACCATGTAACATTTTTAGTTTTCTGTTTGCAGAATCAGAATTGTCTTTTTTTTCTTCAAGTTGTCTAAAAATATATACACTGAAATCTAATAAAGTGATTTTTTTTCCAGCCTAAAAGAACCATTACCCAATTTAGGTTCTTTAAAAGAATCACGTAAGTTTATTTAAGTTCCTTCCTGTTAATGGAAGAAAAAAGTTCTTAGAGCTCTTCTAAAGATGTGAAAAGGGCTAAATGATATCATTCCTGAAATACAGGGATGCAGCATTTATTCAAAAACAGAATATTTGTTTGAGCTACCTGTTTTAAATCTTATTTTGTTACTATTAATACTTCCAATTAGGCAGAAAAATAAAATGAGTTTTCCAATATCTTGACACTTATCACAAAAAACATCTATTCACTTTACAGTGGAGGCTAAGTTGTTTTCCTAAGAAATGAGTTATGTACATACAATTGAAGATTTGCCATTCATCCCGTGGCTATTTTGTTTTGCAGGCCACAGTGAGAACATATGAATAGAGGAAGAAAATTTCTTCTGGCCTCAGTTCTTGCTCTCCAGAATTCCAGTTTTATATATCCTTCATGTCAGAAGTGCTTGTCTCGGATAATCCTGGTCTCCAAAAGGTAAAAGTAAAGTCTGTAAGCATGAGAGAGGAAATACATGTGTACACTGTAGATTTCCTACAGCTCAGGGGCAGATAAGGATTAAATTCACCGGGGCACCTGGGTGGCTCAGTCAGTTAAGCATCTGACTTTGGTTCAGGTCATGATCTCAGGGTCCTGAGATGGAGCCCTCCTACAGGCTTCGTGCTCAATGGGGATTTTTGCTTGTCCCTCTGCCCCTCCCCCCACTTGTGCTCACGTGCATTCTCTCTTTCTCTCTCAAATAAATAAATAAATAAAAATACTTGGGGCACCTTGGTGGCTCAGTAGGTTAAATGTCCAACTATTGGTTTCAGCTCAGGTCATGCAGGGAGTCTGAGTTTCTCTCTCCTCCTCTGCCCCTCCCCCCACTTGCAGGCACGCAGGCGCGCTCTCTCTCGCAAATAAATAAATAAATCTTTCCTTAAAAATACTTTCTCTCTACCTAGAGGAGAGAATATATAGTTATAGTAAGTACTTGGTAGTATATAAGTAAGAATAGCCTGCCAGCAATATTCTTAGTCAAGTTCACATTTAATAGAGAGGGATTAGCAGTTCCAGCCCCTGTCTAGACTAAGGGATCCTTCTAGTAGTTATCACTGTTCTTTTATTGAGCCATTCTCTCAAGCATTCATTTGTAAACTCAAAAACACCCTGTTTGTGTTATTCATCATTAAATCTGTGTTATTCATCATTAAATCCTTAGCATCCAGTCCAAAGGTCTAGTTCATAGAAAACACACAGAAAATGTTTAAGTAAGTGAATAAATGACAATATGATAGTGTTTATAAGTATACTTAACTGCAGTATATCATGGTGATTAAAAAGCATAATTCCCTGGCGCCAAACTCCCAACCCTGTCACTTGAATTATCTGGGCTTCAAAATGGGGAAGGTAATATCTGCCTCATAGGGTTGTTATAAGGATCTAATGAGTTAATGTACACAAAATGCTTAGAACATTGTGTGGTACATAATCAGTAGTCTATACGTGTGAAATATTTTTTAAACTGTTTTGTTTTTGGTTTTTACCAAGTCATTTCTTATCAAGATAATCTGCAACAAAAATTTAGGTTGAACAATATTGCCATTGTTGCCTCTTTAGCCTGGTAATAACAATAGATAACATTAATGAATGTTTACCATATGCTAAGCACTATGCTGGGAGCTTTATATCTTTTAATACAATAGCTCCATGAGTGATGCTTTTGTTAATGCCAGCCTTCAAAGGAGAAAAATAAAGCTTAGAAACTTAAGTAACATGCCCCAAATCACACAGCTAGCTAGTTAGTGGCAGGAACATTCAAGCCTAAACAATTTGGCTGCTGTCTACATTCATAATCACTATATTACCTTCAAATTAGCAGTGGAATTTGTATCCAGAATGACATCACTGCCCCCTCTCTTTCCCAGAGTTTAAGATGCCCTGGATAAGGGAGCTCTGATTGAACAATTTAGGTATACAACAGATTGAGCAAAGAAGGAATTATGAGGATCCAGCTGTACTTAAGTCAGACTTTAAAGAAATTTGCAAACTATAAAACAATGCCACTCTCTTGACACTAATTTTTTTTATTTCGTAACACATAATTATTTTTCATAAAAGTAAGGTTTTTTTGGTTAACCATGCAATGAATCTATTATATGAGTGAATTAATAAATATTTTTTATATTTCTCAATTTCTTATTTTCATTTAATTTCTCATATTTAGTTAAAAATATAGGTAGGTATTAGCCACATAGACAAAAGCTCTCTGGTATTCTCAGTGATTTTTAAGAATATAAAGGGTCCTGAGGACAAAAAATTTGAAAACTGCTGTTCCATAACAAATGACATTTTGGAAAATAGGGGTGCCTCTAGAAATTAAATCAGAGGACTGTGATTTGAATGTTTTCTCTACCCTGACTTCTCGAAACGTGGTCTGAGAACAGCTATATGTATCAGCATCATTGGGGAGCTTATTTGAAATGTAGAATCTTGGGCCTTGTCCCAAACTTAATGAATCAGAATCTTTATTTTAACAAAGTAAACAAGATATTTACCCCCATTTACAAATGGAGCATTTGAGGTGAATTTTATGATCCCAATCTAAGGATTTCAATTCTTATCCTGCAGTTTTTTCCTCAGTGATGTCTTATGAGAACTATAAGAACTATAAGGCTAATAATGAACTATCTTGCAAGTAGAGAGTACCAGTGATAATCTAACAAAAACTAGGTTTGTTAGTGCATATACCACTAAATTATATATTTTTTAATATGTATATATTATTATAATATTTAACATACTATGTATAATCCAAGAGGAATAAAGTTAGATTAAAATAAATAAATGTTGGGGCGCCTGGGTGGCACAGCGGTTAAGCATCTGCCTTTGGCTCAGGGCGTGATCCCGGCGTTATGGGATCAAGCCCCACATCAGGCTCCTCTGCTAGGAGCCTGCTTCTTCCTCTCCCACTCCCCCTACTTGTGTTCCCTCTCTCGCTGGCTGTCTCTATCCTGTCGAATAAATAAATAAAATCTTTAAAAAAATAAAAAAAAATAAATGTTAGTACGGAGTAATTAGTCTAGAGCTTTTTAAACTTTAATACGTGTACAAATCACCTGAGTTGCTTAAAAACATTTGTAAACTGCAAAATGCTGATACGTATTTTTCTAAGATTTGCTAAGAGCTTTACATTAGACCTGAATGTCTTCTTAATACATAAGGGTAAGGTTAGATGAATGGATTGGCATGGAGCCATTTTCACTGTGGCAAAAAATAATAATAATTAGCACAGATTTAGCGATGGTGAATCAGTAACTTATACAAAGGATTAACTCTTTGTTCGGAGTAGTCACCTTGTGAGCTATGGATTTTAGGCTCCCCCTAGTGGCTTTCTGCAGTAATCAAAATTATACAACTATCTCTAACATTTTCTATTTGCATTTTGCCACTCATTTTTAAGCCAGATCATTAGGGACATGAAGGAAGAATTAAGTCCTGGGATTAACCATTATCCTAAGATGTATTAAGAGGTCAGTTTGCTAAATTAAGAACATGAAAAATGGCTATCAGAGTTATAAGACATTGCAGACAACTAGAAAGGAGGGAAACACTAAGTAGAAGTGACAGTAATCATCACAGTATTTAATATAATTACAAGGAAGAAGCAGACTGACACATTAATTTGGCAAGATCTGCACTAGATCCTTCCTGACTTTTTTCTGTTCTTTTTTTTTTTAAGAGTTTATTGAGAGAGAGTGTGTGTGTGTGAATGCATGTGCATGCACATAGTGGTGGGAGGGAGGGACAAAGGGAGAGGGAAAGAGAAAATCTCAGACTCCCTGCTGATCCCAGAGCCTGACCTGGGGGTGGATCTCACCACCCAGAGATCATAACTTGAGCTGAAATCAAGAGTCTCACGCTCAGTTGACTGAGCCACCCAGGTGCCCCTCTTTATTTCTTTCTTATACTTTGTCACATTTAATTCTTCAACCTTGTTTGTTTGTTTGTTTTACAAATTAGAAAATCAAGGTTTAAGTAATTTGTAACCATTCCAAGACCAGACCACTAGTACGGAACAGTAGAGTTACAGTTGACCACAGTAGTTTTTGACAAGAAAGCCTTTGGCCATAATTATATATCCCTTTAAAAAGATGTTTCACACCTAATTTCAGTAACCTAATAAATTCTCAGCATATTCCAAAGAATTAAAGAAAGTACAGGTTATTCTTATATGGTGAGAAAAAGAAAACTAGGTACTTTGTATATAAATATTTATTGAATGTTTCAAGATTATTCATTATTCTCTTAACAGATACTGTTCTCTTAACAAAAGATAGACACTAAACATCAGGTCTTCTGTTGGTGTGGTCCTCATTTCGTTGTTTACTTTGCCCCCCAATTCCAGACTATAATAAGCCTCAATTTGTTAATTGTAATTTAGCTACCTAAAGAATATCTTTCTTCCTCCCTTCCCTCTCTCTCTCTCCCTCTCTCATGTGCAGTTTTTCTTTGTTATTTTTTTCCTTTTTTTAAGTAGGCTCCATGCCCATTGTGGGGATCAGACTCACTACCCTGAGATCTAGAGTTGCATGCTCTACTGGCTGAGCCAGCCAGGCGCTCTTTCTTCAGTTTTCTATCAATTTGGTGCTATTTCATTTAAGTCAGTAAAAGTAGTTGTTATGAATAGAGAAGATGAAAAGATGCTGACCTGAAATCATTTAAGAATATGTTATATAAGTAAATTCGTACACAAAATGTAATTTTTAACCTTTACTTTTCCAGATTTATTTTCCATAGTATAAAAAAAATTAGTAAACATCTCTATAGTTTTTTTTTTTTCCTCCACTCTTCCAGGTCTCGTTGTCCAAAATGTGGCTCTACTGGTAAAGCTGAAAATGCCAGTTACAGATACAAACTTTCCTTAAAAGTTGCAGAATCAAACAAATTGTTTGGCATTACTGTATTTGGAAGCTGCTTAGATGCATTTTTTGGTCTTACAGCCACTGGTTTGCACAGGTAAAAATATTTAAAGCATTTTTTTTCCTAGCTACTCCTTTAGTATATCAGTAGAATTTGAAGATATGTGTTTCTAAGGTAATATGCATTTAGTTGAAAGATAATCACTTGACCTCAAATCATTGGTTCCTTTAAAAGATAATCAAATAAATAGAAAGGTATTTATTTCCTGATTACCTATTGTGATGATATTAAACCAAACTCCTTTTATTCAGGGCAACTAAGCTGTCCTAAAAATATTAGTTTACAATAATCCAGATTAGAGGAATATAAGATAAGAAAGTTAAATTGTTTCAAACTAAAGGATTATCCAAACCAAGGTTAGCTTTCAAGTAGCCAAAGCCCCTTAAGATGGAAGAAGCATTGAGGGAATATTTGCATGTCGGAGGTTGAAAATTTGTCATTTCTCTCACTTGCATTGCAACTTCCTCTGCATAGTTTGACCTATGAAGGTGTCCTGAGATGTAAGAATGATACAAGCAATTAAAACTTTTTCTTCCCTTCCATCTTCTACTCTCCTCCCCTAATCACTTGACAGAAGAAATCTCTGTCTGTTTCCTTGTAGTTGAGAGCCAACAGGATTATCAAAGGAGGAAAGACTTCCTTCTGCTTTGAGGGCTAAAGATCCCACTGCTATTCCTATTGCCACTTTTGGAATAAATGCTGGGTCTGATTACTAGAGAGGCATCTACTTTATACACACTTGATCATTTTTTACTTTCTAAGCTATGGGAAACTAGAGGGAGCAAAATGCCTACCTTTTTAAGTCCTTTTTTTTTTTCTATATATAACTCCAAAGGTTTATGCTGCATTTTCAAACTAATTGTATTTTTTTTGTGGCAAGTTAAAATTTCAAAGCTTTTGTCTTCACATTTTTAATTTTCTTTCCAATCAAGGTACATTCAGGATCCTAATGAAATTTCAGAAACACTGGACAGTGATGCAATTCGGAGCCTATTAACTAAAGCAGTTGAAATTTGCTTTGTTGGACAAAGCTTTATTTTTGGAGTGACGGTAATTGAGACTAGCTTTCTTTTTAGTATTTTGTTAACATTTCCATTGTAATAAAATAATTTGAATTTTCTGAATAGTCTTTAGGAGTCATAAATGTGAGGGTCTGTAGAAGCACTTTAAACTATGTAAAAATAGGCTAAATGTGATCTGTTAAAACAACATGTGTGACAGCTTCCTCTTTCAAAAGTGAGAAGAGCCCAGTTCAAATTCTTTCAGAGCTTTACAAATCTAAATTTATTTTAAAGTCAGAATAATTAGATATTTTGTTTTGATATTTGGTGTTTATTTCACTCTCCAAATTTTGTTTCAATTCTGTAGTAAAACTTGTTATCAACTCTTTATTAGTTTGAGTTTATCATCTGTAAAAGGAGGAGAGAACTAACATGGAAAGCAAAGTATCTGAGTATTGGTTACTCTAAGAACAGGTGGGAAGGATGGTCTTAAATAATTACAGAAGTGATTGTAGAAGTTATAAGAATATACTGACTCTGGAGGAATAATCGTTTTCTGTCTCACCTATGCTAAAGGGAACAAATGGAAATTTTGCCCACACTTGAGTCAAGGTTTCATGGAATAGAGCATTCCACAGCTGAACATTGAGAAAAACTCAAAGTAACAGTGAAATCAGGAGCTACAGAGCTTTTTGTTCTTGTTGCTGCTGCTGCTGCTGCTATTAAAATCTTAGCTGGTTTATGTTCTTTTTTTAGTGAGTGTGAACTTTTCCTTAAACATTCAAAGTTTCTGGATTCTATTGAGAAATATAATAGTAGGTACTATTGAGCAACTACTGTTTGCTTAGCACTGCAGTTTTTCTTGTGTTATTGATAATAAAATAGTCCTGCATATTTATCCTTATTTTATACATGAGAGAACTGAGGTTCAGAGAAGTTAAATAATTTGTCCAAAGCCCCAACACTAGTAAATGTTAGAACCAATCTCTTTACTCCAACGTTTATTTCTATTACTTATGCTACTCTACCTATAACACTATAGGAATTGAAATTATAGGGGTAGGAGTTATAACTGTGTCTCTTTTAACCCTGTTTCACCTTTGAGTCAAAGGAAGAAATTTTTGTTCTCATTTAAATTCATTTACTTCTTTCACAGAATTTTGGAAACCGACATGGACAAGGTTCAGATTCCAATAACTTCTTAAAGCAATGCTCTGACCACAAGAGAGAAGTTACAGCATTAGTAGCTTGCCAGATTGTTCTACCAGACCCAGGTGTTTCAGGCTTCTCTGTCATTGACTATTTCCATCAGCTCTTGCAGCTTTCTGATTTCAGGAAACTTGATAGTGGCTCCCAGGCATCAAATAGCCACTTACTTGGTTCAGAACACACAAATAGTGATCTCAGCAACATCTGTGGCCCTGACAGCAGTTCTTGTTTTTTCAAGTCCCATAGCAGAGATAATTTTTCAAGATTCTGGCAGGCATCACTTGAACTCACTTCCATTCTTTCAAACCTAACAAATGATGATATTTCAGCTTCAGAACAAAGGAAGGCCATTGGTACTCTTCACCAGAACAGAAAGTACATCTCTTTTGTGGAGGCGCCAGGTTCCAGTAGCTGCCGTGATGCCTTTCAGGGTTCTTGGAGCCTTGTTTCATACATGGATAAAAAGAGTACAGCACAGAAGTTGGGTGAAGAACTTGGCTTACAAGCTTATCAGCCCATTGCAGTCCGTACCAATCATGAAATCGGAGTTACTGACTCTAATTTTTTCCCTTTGAAAATGCAAGAGCCCCTGGAGTCAAATAATAAAGCTAGCCTTCAGGAGAGATCTACGTGTTGTCCACCTTCATCACTCAGACTTAAAGAGATAGCTAGTAGTTCCCAGGACTGTGACCCTGAGATTTGGGATGATCTGCCATTCTCTGAAAGCCTGAATGAGTTTCTGGCAGTTGTCGAAAGTGAAATTGCTATAACCCAGACAGATGCCAGTAGTAGGAAATGTCATCTAGATCATGACATCAATAGATTACATGCAGACCACAGCAGGTTATCTATGACTTCCCAGAGAACTACTGGAGCCATGCACACATCGCCTGTAGCTTTAAGATCATCTCAAGCAACCGTCAAAGCAAGCTGTAGCAAAGATAACTTCCTTTCCCACTGTGAAGCAAATCCAAGTCCTAGTGTTCAGGAGTCACAGTCAAATAACGCAGCAGAGTCTGTCTCTATAAGTAGTAATGGAAGTGATATTTCTGAATATTTTCCGCCAAATACTTATCTGTCAGCTCTATTTCCATCTTCAAAAGGTTCAGGAACAACAGGTACTCTTAAGTCTACCAGAATTCCACCACGTAGGGCTAAAATTTCATTTAGGAGCAATACTTCAGAAAGTGACCATTCTCATCTCAATAGCAAATATTTCAAAAGATGTGGGGAAAAATCACTTTCAGAAATGAGTGAAAAGTTGGTAACTTTGTGTTCAAGGAGCTATAATAATATTTCTGACCTTTGCAACTTAGAAAATAAACATTATAGGTGGCCAAAGAACCAAGGTGACAGTTTTAGAATCTGCAGGAAACTTACATATCCTTTAGAAGCACTTTGCAGTAGTCCAAATAGAAGTACAAATACACTGAAAGAAATGCCTTGTGGACATATCAACAATAACTTAACACAGAACTATTCTGGTCATGAAGGTAGCTACAATGCTTCTGCTGATCTCTTTGACGATAGTGCTAAAGAAATGGACATTACAACAGAAATTACCAAAAAGTCACAGGATATTTTGTTACAGTGGGGAAACTCTTTGGCAGAAAGTCTTCATACAGAATCAGATTTCTCACTGAGATCACTTCCTGAGAATTCCAGCCACTTTTCACAAAAGTTATCTTTGCAAAGCATATCTGCCTCTGTGTATCCAAGAACATGTTCTTCTCCACCTCATTTTCAGGCAGATTCAGAATATGATTTGGGAGATAGCCAAGACTTTGTTCCATGTTCACAGTCAACTCCAGTTGCAGGATTCCACCAAACAAGAACTCATGGGATGGAAGGAGCTTTCAAAAACTTACTTGCCTTTTATTCGGATCTTGATGTTAACTGTAAAAAAAGAAGGCTTTCCTCTGAAACTGATGTACAACAAGCCACCCCTAGCTGTCCAAACAGTGTGAAGACACCCAGCCAGAAATTCAGGAGCCCTGTTAAACCTGGTATTCCACAACCAGGGGTTTTCAACAATAGTCCTATTGCTGAGTGTTCTGAAACTGATAATGAATGGGCCCCTCCTACTACAAAAAAAGTTTTTCCTTCAGAAATGCTTGGATTCCAAGCCGGGGGTCTAAGGAAATGCTCCGCTGCCTGTGATTCTCCTGATCAAAAAGAGTTACCAAGAAAGAAACTGAAATGTGTCAAACGAAGAAGTTCAGGCTGGCTTTCCAAAGAGTCAGTTTTGGGACTTGGTTCTTGTTCAGAAGTCCAGTGTTGCTTTCCATTTTCAGAAAAGTGGCCACCTTCCGTGCCTGAGTCTAAAAGTGGTTGGTCTCCTGAATTATTTTCATAAAAAGTCAACCTGAACCCAGTTGCTAAGCTTTTAAATGTAGGTCTGTTTGGAAATCTTCGCCTCCTGTGGTATGGAAAGCAATCTTGATTTTTGAAAACTTGAACAGAAGCAGATAGAAAACAGGCATGTAAATCCGTTGTTTTTTCCCCAGTGTTTTGTCCAGAATGCACTCGTTCAAATACTTTGGCACTTTATCTTATTGTTGATTGTCCTTGAGTAATATTGTTAATTTTGCTTGTTAAAAGTATTTGTTAAGATCACATGTACATTCAGAAATAAAGCTTTTGCAAACCAAACTTAAGGTCTAAATTGTTATGCCCAGCTCAGAAAATGCCTGCTATGTATTAGGGCCAACTGCTGTGCTGAATTTGTGATACAAAGCTACGAGATCAGTAATCAAAAGATTTTAGTCTGCTGGGTAAGACAGACATATAATAGACAATTTCAGTACAATGCAGTAAATGCAATGATAGAGTTTTTTAATGGGTACTAAAACATTTATGATGCTATGGGAGCATGGTAGAGAATCAATTAACCCAGCGATATCTATGGGCTGGGGATAAGAAAGGTAAATAAAACCTTAACTGTTTAGAGTTAAATGTGACACTGTCGGTTATTTTATTTAGTATTTATTGAATGGTTACTGCATACCAGGCACTGGGCTAGGTGCTAAGAACTCAAAAATGAAAATCAAGCCGTTCCGTCAAGAAACTCATGGCCTAGTGTAAACAACTAGCAAGCATCTCTTAAGTTCTATGATAGGAGATAAGCTTGAAGAGCTTAGAGGAGCAAAAATGGATAGTTTATAGACTCCTTAACAGCATCTAAGCTGCACCCTGTGAAATCTTTTACATATGTAAAATATGAAATCTTTTATGTCTTTTGCCGTTTACCACCGCAGCTATTCCAAATCTTCACTCTTCATACCTCCAACCTACACTACTCCTTTCTACATGCATCATGGAGAAGATTGAGATCACTTGGTATTCCCTCAGCTACCCACTTGTCTGTACTCGTCCACAGCTTCTTTATTCTCAGAAAGTGATGCACACCTTCTATTTAGTGCTAATCTTTCTTTTGGGCTGTTATTACACCCATCTTTGCTTTCTTACTACTGACTTTTGGCTCTCCCCCCCCCAACTTTTTATTTTGAAAATTTACAAATACAGAAAATTTGGAAGAATAGTAAAATGATATAACATCTACACATACCACTTAGATTGAATCATTTTTAACACTTTGCCTTTTGTGTATGTGTGTATTTGCTTTTACTGTATCTGTATAGATATATAGTTGTTTTTGATGAACTGTTTGAAGATAAGCTACAGATATGACATTTCACTCCCAAATACTTTACCCTGAGTTTCTTTAAAGTGAGGACTTTTTCTTCTACGTAACTGCAATATCATTATAATACCAAAGAAAAATAACAGTAATTGTCCAATGTCATCTAATATTCAGTCCATATTCAAGTTTTTCTACTTGCCCTAGATCATCTAATAATTGATGATGTTTAACCAGGATTTCTGTAAGTTTCATCCATGGTGTTTCATTGTGTTTCTTGGTTGTTGTTTTTTTCCCTAGAACTTTACCTTTTATTTTTCACCACATTGACTTTTTTTAAGAAATCAGACCATTATTTTATAGAATGTCCCACTTCTTAGATTTGTATGTTTTCTTCTTTATAGTATCAGTATCTTGACTCTGTCCCCCAGTATTTCCTATAAGAAAAGCCTGAAGACTTGATTAGTTTCCGGGTTTCGGCAGAGATATTTCCTGAGTTATGTTGTGTATTTCATATCAAATCATATTAGGAGACAGGGTCACTGTATGTTAGTGATACTACATTAGATTGCTTGGTTCATTTGTTGCCTACCAGATCTCACTATTGTAAAAGTACTTTTTTTTTATTCAGTTGCACTCATTCTTTTTAATACTCTGTATAATACTCCTTGCTACATCCCTGCTAGTTACTCTTGTTCACAGCCAGTCTCCTTTAAAAAATAGTAGCTGTCAATTTATACAGCATTCACCGTTCAACCTGCTGCAATCTGTCTTTCCCACCTCCGGTGTATATAATGTCAGTGGTTTTCTAACCCTGAAATCCAATGGATTTGTCATTTCTTATGTTACTTGATCTCTTTGCACTTCTTCCTTTTCCAAGTTATTATTCTCCTAGTTTCCGGTTTTGCCTAGTTTCTGCTCCTCTTTGATCAGTGCTGCCTACAGGGCAGATATTTTTTTGCAAGGCATTTGTCTATATAACAATTTGATTTTAAACTGGATTACAAAATTCATGAGCCCACGTAAGATAGAGTGTTTTGTCAATAAAGATTTAGAATACTGGATAGAGAAAGAGTACAAGTTTATTGCTCAGTCAGTGCGTGTGAAGATTCTTCATAGTATATAGGCCCCATCTTTTCATCATTATTGTCAGGTGCCATTCCTGGCTAATTTCATATCTCCCACTGCAATAAAAGAATAGTAATGCAGTTATTCACAGTGCTGACTCTTAAGAACGTGTTTGTATTGAACTGTATGGATCTTGCCTCTACAGTTCCCTAATACCATCTATTTAATGCTGATTATGTCATTACTTAATGATGTTGCATCCATTGTGTCACTGAATACTGGCTTTTAGTGACTCTATCAAAGGTCGTTACCATGCCTCATTGATGATTACCAAAAATGCACATCTCACCCAGAATATGCAGTATTCATTTTCTGGTCATATTTACCATTTGGACTTATATAGCATAAACATAGAACACATATTCCAACCATGTCTTCTCTTGAACTTTTTAGGCTGTAATTACTGCATTCCTAGACCGTGATCTCTTGGTCACACCCAGGAATAATAGGCAAGAGGCCCAAGGGTGGAGCAAGAGTTGGTTTCATTTGTGCAAGGAACACCCATTCCTTCATCAGCATGGCTTAAATCCAAACCTGGAGAGCAGTGTCATTATCAATTGAAACAGGAGAGGACACTGATTAGAAGGGACAATTGCCATTGTGGAGCAACAGTCTTAAAAAGCCTCAGATGAGATGGGCCTGGCCTGACAAGGTGCAGAACCTGCAAAGGGATAAGGTGATCTCCCTAGGTCCAATGGCAGGAAGTGAACAGGGTAAAGAACAACTGCCACCACCCTCACAAGCTTGGGGTTTACAGACCAGAGACAGCACCATAGTTGGAACAGGCCAGACCGGTGAGAGCCAGTGCATGGGCCCACACACACACAGCTCAATCCTAAGGGTCAGTGGTGACATTTGGTAGTCCAGAACCTGGAATTCATTTGTCCAATAGGAGAATCACTTAAAGCACCATTCTTGCAGCTCAATTACATACTGTCATGGGAAAGAAATACTGCTTCAGTCAGCAGGAATGGCCTACTGTTCAGACCCAGGGTAGTTCCATAGGTGCAAGACCCAGAGCTCAGGGCATGTGCTCCACACCCAGCACGAGTTAGAGGGTTAGAGAATACCTCAAAGGGGAGAAATGGTGCCTATGCCAGGCACCAAAGTGAAACTTAGAGAATTTTAAGAGGTACTTCCAGCAACAAGATCCCATGTGGGACCAGATCTGGGTTTAGGTTGCCTTGCTTAGTCCCAGGAACTGGAGAACTTAGAAAATCTTGGAAGGCACTCTAAAGCACCAGTCCTCTGAAGCATGGGTACTTTGGCAGGAACCCTGTACACTTGGGTCTCAAAAGTATTGTCTGATCATCTCCCCTTATTGTCTTTGCCTTTTTATTTGCCTACACTTTAAAAGATGGTGCCTGTCAGTGTTCTATTATTGGCCCTTCTACATGTACTCTGTGGTTGAATTCATCCACTTAATCTACAGTTACCACCCATAGCCTGTTTAATCCAAAGTCTCTCTATCTAGACTTTCCCCTGAGATCACACTTGTATGTTAGTATTTTTGTTATCATTCAGTTCAAAATGTTTAATAATTTCCATGTGGTTTCTTTGACCCATGAGTTTTTTTACAAATGTGTGTTTTAGTTTTCAAGCATAAGGTTCTTTTTCTAGTTATCTCTTTATGAATGACTTCTACCTAAATTACATTGTGGTCAGAAAACTTACTCTATATTATTTCAGTCCTTTGAAATTTGTTGAGAGTTGTTTTGTGGCCCCATCTATAGTCAGTTTTTGTGAAGTTTCCATGTATGCTTGAGAACATGCATTCTGCAGTTACTGGACACAGTATTTTTTATGTATATATTAGATATGTTAATCGTGTTCAGATTATTTGTACTGATTTTTCCCCCATTCTAGCAATTATCAAAGGAGGTATTTTTAAATCTCCCTCTATGTGAATGTGTTTTGCATTTTAGTGGGTTTTTTTTTTTGAGATTGCATTATTAGGCACAAATTCAATTTTGTATCTTCCCGATAGACTGAAAAGTCCATCTTGAAAAGCTCATCTCATCACCATGAATGCTTTTTTTTTTTTAAGTAATCTCTACACCCAATATGGGACTTGAACCCATGACCCCTAGATCATCATTGCATACTCTATGGATAGCCACCCAGGTGCCCCACCATGAATGCTTTAATGTGCTAATATCCACTTGTTATTACAATACTACATTAGCTTTGTTTTGGTTAGTATTTGCAAAAGGTTTTGGGGTTTTGTTTGTTTTCCATTTCTTTTTGATCTTTCAGTATCTTTACGGCTTAGATGTGTTTCCTATAAAACTCTTAGCTGGGTTTTCTGTTGTCCAGTTTGAGAATCTTTGTCCTCTAACAGAACATTTAGTCCATTAGCAATGTAACCAAAATATATTTGGGTTTGTCTTCTTTCATACTTCCTATTTATCGTGCCTTCATTGTTTCTTTCCTTCTCCTTTCTTTTCTGATTGGTTTTTGTTGTTTTGTTTTGTTTTTTATAATTCCTGTTTTTCTTTCTCCTAGGTTTGGAAATTAAATACTGTTTGTTTTTGTTTTTACCTAGGAATTACACCATGCACCCTTAGTTTATCAAAGTATAAAGCTAATCAATGCTTATAATCCTTTCCCAAAGACCTTAAGTCATTTTCAATCCATTTACCCTTCTCTTATATTTATCATGAATTTGAATTCTTTGTTTTTTACCCTATCAGATACTAGTTTCTACAGTTCTTTATTTGTGTTTTGTTTTTGGATTTACCTATATATCTACCTTTCTCTTTGCTCTTTAATTTATCTTACATCTTGCACCATCACTCTCCTTTGGTCTGAAACCTATCCCTCAGAATTTCTTTAGTTGAAATTCTCTTGGTGGGAAACTCAGTTTTTGTTTATTTGCTTGCTTGCTAAAGGCCACATTCACATAAGGTTGAGGTTAATGATATCCAAGATGGCTAAAACAGAAACCTAAAAATGAGTGGCTGGAGAAGCATTTTCCCACTCTGGAGATCTAAACTTAAGGTACGTGTGTTTGGCAAAATACTCCAATTTTTGTAGGTCTTAACCAGGTTATTTATCTCAGGGCTTGCAGTTTGGCTGGTACCAGATGAAGGGATTGATTGAAAGTATTTGAACAGATATTAATTTGAATAAGCTGGATAGATATGATAAAGTTAACTGGAGTCAACAAATGCCTTTGACGGTGTGTTCCAACTCTCCTTGAAGTTGATACAGTTCCTCTAACATTAAACCTGTAACTGAGCAGCCAATCAACCTGAACTCTACAGTATCTGCTATAGATTGAATTAGGTTCCTTTTTTTTTAATTTATGTGATATTTTTATTTCTTTTTTTTAATTATGTTGTTAGCCAGCATATAGTACATCTTTAGTTTTTGATGTAGTGTTCAGTGATTCATTAGTTGCATGTGACGCCCCGTGCTCATTACAACAGGTGCCCTCCTTAATATTCAATTCATATGTTGAAACCTAATCCCCAACGTGATGGTATTTGGAGGTGGCGCTTTGGGGAAGTGATGAGGTCAGGAGAGTAGAGATCTCATGAATGGGAGAGTGAGAGAGCTCCCTCACTCCTGTCATGCCACAGTAAAAAGACAGCCATCTATGAACCAGGAAACAGGGCCCCACCAGACATGGAATCTACAGGCACCTTGACCTTGGATTTCCCAGCCTCCAGAACTGTGACAAATAAATTTCTGGTGTTGCAGCACCTGGCTGTCCTGGTTGATGGAGCATGCGATTCTTTTGGGTTTGAGCCCCATGTTAGCTGCAGAGATAACTTAAAAATAAAATTCTTAGTTTTTGGTGTTTATACACCACTTAATCTATGGTATTTTGTTAAAGTGGCCTGAAAAGATTAAGACCATATCTCTTAGTGGCCTCCTAGTTGACTAATTTTTTTATTTCATGGTAGTATCATTTATTATGTGCCTATAATATGCCACCCACTATGGCACATTACTTGTATTATTCATTTAATCCTCAGAATAATATGTGGTAGGTGGTATTGGCTTAGTTTTAGAGAAGAGAAAAATGAGGCACAGGGATAAAATAACTTGTTCAAGGTCATAATCAGTATATGGTAGAACTAGAGTTCAAACAGGAGTTTTATCTATAAAACCATGCTCTTTCCACAAGTGCTAAGGTCTACCCTGATATCAATTCTCTTCTTCCTCCCTTGTAATAAAACCTGTATTTTACTAAGGGAGCAATATGCTCTGTTGAAGACTCTTTCTTTCTTAGCCTTCCTTGCAGTCCAAGTTCTGGCCAGAGACCTATAAATAGAAGTGTTGCATCGAACTTCCAAGAAGTCTCCATGGAATGAAGGGATCAAGCCCTTCTCCCTCCTTCCTTCTCATTGCTGGGACAGCGACATGAAGGCTAGGGCTCTAGCAGGCATCTCGGACATAAATTATCTTGAAATTAGAGGCCAGATTTGAGAGATACCCCACTGACAACACCATGAAACCATAGTATTAGTACCACGTGGCCAACCTCTAGATTTCTTTCACATGAGAAAAAGAAAACCTGTCTTGTTTTTTCTTTCTTTTTTAAATTATATATAGCCAAGTAATCCTAATCAATATGCCACATGTATCAGTATTCCACCTACATTTTGCCTTTCACAGTTTCCTAAAGCTACCTAATTCTGTTCCCCATGACCCATTAATTAGTAAAACCAGCTGTCTGTGGCTCTAGGTTGTTAGCATTAACTCTTTAAAAAAAAAGAAAAAAGAAAAAAAAAGAGCCACCAGGGGTGCCTGGGTGGCTGGGTGAATTAAGCATCTGCCTTCAGTTTAGGTCATGATCTCAGGGTCGTGGGATCAAGTCCCACGTTGGGCTCCCTGCTCAGTGGGGAGTCTGCTCCCTCTCCCTCTGCCGCTCCCCCTGCTTGTGCACACTCTCTCTCTCTCTCTGTCAAATAAAATCTTAAAAAAAAAAAAAGTGAAGAGAACTAACATCTGTATGCTTCCTATGTGTTAGGTACGCATGTATATTATATTAGCTCGCATTCTCACTGTCTCACTCATACACCTGGGTGCTCAAAGACCCTGCTTCCCTCCTGCTCATTTATATGACGTGTGTTGTGATAACTCAAAGTCATTTCTTCCCCTTGTGCACTCAGGGACACCACTCCAGGTATTGTCTTCCTTTCCTGTATCATGAATCATTCCATGATCATTCCCATCAGCACTAATATATCCTGCTTTAAAAACAAAACTATTTGGCCTCACATTCCTCAATGCCCCTTATCAGCAAAAACTTAAAAGAGTTTATTCCATAGTCACTGTCCTTTTCCTGTCTTCTATTTCTCCTGAATTCATGCAAGGCATTCTTTCATCCCTATTACTCCACTAAAATAATAGTGTCACCAGTGAATTTCATGTTACTAAATCCATGGTCATCTCTTACTCTTCATCTTTTTCTTAATTGATCAGCAGCACTTGACACAGTTGATCACAGCTCCCTGGAATATTTTCAGAACACTGCTCCTCATTTTCTTCCTATTTTACCTCCCTTGTTGGTTCTTTCCTATGCCTAACTAAATGTTGAAGTGCCCCAGGGTTCAGTCCTCAGGTTTCTTCACTTACACTAACTTTTTTGATGATGTCAGTTTAAGGCTTTCAATACTATCTCCATATTGACTCCCAAATTTCTATCTCCAGCCTAATCTCTCCCCAAATCTACAACTACCAACTTAATATCTCTTATTGGGATATCTAATAGACATCTCAAACTCAACACATCCTGAACCAAAATCCTCATTCACCCTACCCACCCAAACTGCTCCTCCTGCAGTGTTTTCCATGTGAGCAAATGTCAATGAAACACTACCAGCTGCTTAAGCCAAAAACTCTACAGTCATGCTTGACTCTTCTTTATTTACATTTAAACCGTGAGCAAGACCTGTAAGCTCAATTTTTAAAATACATACAGCATCCATGTTTAAGTACTTTTAAAAACTAAAACTTTTTAGATATTGGGGCGCCTGGGTGGCACAGTTTGTTGAGCCTCCGACTCTTGGTTTCAGCTCAGGTCATGATCTCAGGGTTGTGAGGTTAAGCCCCACATTGGGCTCTGAACTTAAGTGTGGAATCTGCTTGGATTCTTTCTCCCTCTGCCCCCCCCGCCCATGCTTGCTCGCTCACTCTGCTCTCTCTGTCTAAAATAAATAAATCTTAAAAACCTTTTAGATATGATTATGATGTTGTGATTGTTTCTGAAACACATATTTTAATGATACATATGGAAATATTTCTAGATGAAATTATATAATGTATAGGCCCTGCCTCAAAATAATATAGACTGGAGAAAATGAGTGGGAATATAGAAGAAACAAGATTAACTATGAGCTGATGATTGTTGAAGGCAGGTGATGTGTATGTACATGGATGTTCATTATACTCTTCTACTTTATGTTTGATATTTTCTACAATAAAAAATTACATAGTTCTCATCATGACCAAAAAAATTATTAACTATGTGTGTTTAGGATGTTAACTATACTTATTGTGGTGTTCATTTTACCACAATACACCTGAAACGAATGTTATATGTCAGTCATACCTCAATTGAAGAAAACAGTTAACTAGAATATAGCCAGAATACGAGCACTTCCCACAATCTCCACGCCTACTCCTATGGCCCAAGTCACCTTCTTTTACCTGAGTTATACCAATCATCTTCCAAGTGGTTTCCTTGCTTCTACCTTTGCCCTTTTATAATCTGCTCAAAACACAGCAGCAGTGTGATCCTGTTAAAGTATAACTCAAATCACTATTCTACTCAAAACCTTCCAAAGGCTGCTATAATCCATATCACCACTCCCCTCAAACTTCATTTCCCCTTGGCCCTCACTCATTCATTATGTTTTAGCCATACTAGAATTCTCTCACCGTGAGGCCTTTATGCATTCTGTTCCCTCTGCCTAGAACACTTTCACCAAAATAGACACACCATTCCCTTTTTTCCTTCAGCTCTATTTTCAAATGACGTTATCGATGAGGCCTCTCCTTAACTACCTTGTAAAAAAGAGTGACACGCCACCATCACTGCTTCTCTCCCTTGCCCTGGTTTATTTTCTTCACAGTAATCATCACCATTTGATATTACTATGTATTTCTTTATTTTCTATTCTTCCCATGCTGTAATTTCCGTTAAAGTAAGTTTTTATATTTTGTTCACTGCTGTAGTTTCAGTGACTAGAACACTTCTTGGCACATTGAAGGCCAGCATTGAGATCTTCATTTTCTAATGAGGAAAGCAAAATAAAAAGAGGCTCAGTAACTTGCCCCAAGTAATACAGATACTTTGACCTAAAGCTTTTGTACTCTTCATTCCTTTTGTTTGGAATGCTTCCCATGTTCAAACCAGGGTCTTAACCTTTGTCTTCCATCAAAACTTGCATACTTTCTACTCCAGCTGCAGAAAGCACTTCACAAGGTTGCCATGAGGTTAAATGTGAATATGAGCATCACTAAACTTTGTAGAATGTCAGGCCACATAATAGTTGTTAGTTCTTGTGGTTTCATCTCGAAGATCAAAGTCAGACTAGCCCGTTTCTTCAAGCTTATTTTTATCTAGATGTGAAAATATAACTATTTTCTAGGAAACCTGAATAAATTCCAAATATGAAAATTTAGATAGGATGTCTTATGTTAATAACATGTGGTTTCCTGCAAGTAAGTAATGGAAATAAGATATTTCAGTTATTGAAATATTCAGAGGTGAGCACCTGGCCAAAAGCACAAGCACATGACTGTGGTTTAAACATAGCTCCCAGTTTCATCTCTCAGCTGCAGATGTGTTTTGGGGTATATAGATAGCTTATAGTCTGCCTGTTAGCAGATGCGGAATAATTGAGTCAACTAAGGATAGTTATCCTCAAGATTTTTCAAAACACCACTTTCTAATTTGCCAAGGAATTCTGTACCTGAAGCATCACACTCCCCATGCGAGAAGCACAATGATCTAAACATTTAGATATTTGGAGAATAAACCTCATTCATACTTCCCATGGTCTGATTATTTGTATATGCATACGTATTTTAAAATCCTATTCAAGTTTGCAATTTATCCCATTTAATTAATGGAAAAAAAAAACAATGTTCAAGGTGAAATAACTTGTCTAAATTTCCTTAGTGGGAAAAAACAAAATAGAATGCGAACACATAAGAGTCAAAGTTTCTCCTCTAGCTAGTAGTATTTGCCTCTCAAGCTTTGCAGCTTACGGCATACTAGGTCATATCAGAATGATAGGAAATTGTCATATCTGACTGGTTTTAACCTACAAAAACAAATCTCATGTGGTTCAAATTAATATTAATAATAGAACACTTAAAACCACGGCATGTATATTCAGGAGAGAAATTCAACAACAAAACATCTTTTTAATGAAGGTGCAAAAATAGCAAAAATAAAAGTCTCATACCAACTGTACAAAAGCTGTAATTAAACAATAACAGAAAATTATAGTAAGTGATTTTGTAAAGCCTGATACTTTATAAACACTAAATGATAATGTCAAGTAAGATTACAGATTGCCTATGCTCAGAACACTTGTCAGGGAGCCCAAAATCAGGTTTGATTCTTTCATCATCCTCTTAACTCTACCATGTTCCATGACCCACTGTACTCACTCTTAATCCAAGACATTCATTTTTCAAGTACGTGTCCCAACAAGGGGGTTAAGAGGAAAGGATTGGAGAAGGGATGAATTCCAAGAAAAAGAACAAATCCATGACTCCTGCAATACAGGTGTGGGAGACATGCCTGCACCTGCCCTATAGCATATGCTAGTAAATTGTGAATAAATAAACGGGTGAATGAACGAATGCCTTATCAGTGATGAGTAAGTAGTTTCCTTCCTAATTGTGAAATATAAGATCTTAAGTGATATCTCTAAAGAATATAGAACCATATAATGTGTTTTAGATGAAGGGACCTTAAAGATATCTAATCTAGTGTGTATTTTGTACTTGAGAAAATTATGGCTTGAAATTAAATGATTAACCCAAAGTCACACAGCTTGTCAGTGTCAGAACTCGGACTAGAACGTATGTCCCCTGCTTCTCAGTGTAATACTCCTTCCACTATATCTTCAGATAAAGCATCTTTCTCGCCATTAGAAATAATTAGCATGTAACTTTCACGTCCTGAATATAGCAGAGTAGTCTTACTTAGTATTATAATCAGAAGGTCTTAAAATTATTTAATCTAGTCCCTTATTTTACAGAGGAGAAATCTATGATGCAAAATGTTAAACGACTTGTCCAAGGTTAGCATAAACAAACTCAGGTGCCCAAATTCAGAGCACATCCCACCTCATGCTGAGGGCACTCGTGTACTTAACGCTTATTTGCTTTTACATACTTTGATGGCATATGATACTCCACATGTGGGCAACAGGAAATGTTTATTTATATACAAGTACATGAGAAAGCAATTTCCATTCATCTTTTTAAGAAATTTTTACAAATAAGAAGTTTTTAATACATTCATCCTTTGCACACAAAATACATTCTTTTTACTTTTACTCTCAGTAGGAATTATTTCTTAATAAAAACTTAAGCTACAATGGACATCAGGTGGTTTGGTGATTTGACAATCTTTTTTCAAGATGGAAAACCCAAACTTTAAAGACAGTCAATATGTAAAGGAAAGTATATATTAAAAGTGCTCCTTCATTGAATCCTAGAAGATTGAATGAGTGCTCCTTTCTAACATGGTTTGTAGCTATCCCTTGAAACAATGCAGAAGACAAGAAATTCTCTAAGCGATGACAACTCAATTTCTACAAGACTGAAACAGTCTTCATGAAATTGATTATCACATATAAATGGTAGGCTCATAGAAAGATTCCTATGGATATATTTGGAAGTTAGCCATTATTCAGGGGTCTCCTGATCCAGCAATTGACCTAAGATTGTAAGTTGCATTCTCCAAGTGGGATTTTAAGAGGTTCTGTTTAAGTGAACACAAATGATTTTTAGACCAATCGCTTTTAAGAGAGATGTGAAAATATATACCCACACGGCAAACTTGTACACAAATGTCCATAGCAGCATTATTTATAACAATCCCCAAAGGGAAACAACCCAAATGTTCCTCAGCTGATGAATGGACAAGTAAATTGTGGAATATACATACAATGGAATATTATTTAGCCATAAAAAGAATATTAATTCATGGTACAACATGAAACTTGAAAACATGCTAAGGGAAAGAAGTCAGACACAAAAAAACACATATTGTGTAATTATAGGAAATGTCCAAGATAGCCAAATCCACAGAAAGAGAAAGTAGGTTAGTGGTTACCAGATGCTGGGGGAGGTGGGTGGAGAAGTAATTGTTAATGAGTGCAGAGTTTCTTTTTGGGATACTGAAAATGATCTAGAGTTAGTGGTGAGTGTTGTACAACTTTGTGAAAATACTAAAAACACCAAATCGAACACTTCAAAGGGGTGAATTGTGTGTGAATTATATCTTAATTCCAAAAAGAAGGATGCAACTTTATTAAAGAATTTTTTGTTCACGTTCCTGTTCCCAATCCCCCCTTTTTAATGTTGATTGAAGTTTTCATACAATCAACTTTCTATAGAATGTTTTCAGCTAAGTGCATTCAGGTCATTATGGGCTTATATTTCTAACAGGCTTTTTATTAAACAAACAAAATACATGAACACATAGGACAATACAGTGTACTGCATATTAACATTTAAAACCAAGTATTATACCTGTATTGAAGCAGATGGTTAGATTTTATATACTGGTGTATTCAGATATTACTGAGAGCCTGCCTATGCTTAAAACCAGCCAAATATTAATAACTGAGTTCATAAGATTTGATGATTAACATGTTTGTTAAAACTATGTGTATGTTAGAGGTCCATGTTTTAAAGGAAAGAGATAGGAAAGGGGGGGAAATCAGGGGTTCTCTAAGTCTTCACAAAACAGCTTCTCTAAATATTTTAACTAGCTGCTGAGAAGACCTCCAGAATGATCTATTTTGCATTTTATTTCACCCCTACACTAAAAGTCATGCATTAAAGTATAGTAATAATATATGTGGGGCACAACTTTTTCCCTTTAGATGATCAAAAATCTCTTCTTAATCCTTTATTATTTGAAACGTTAAGCAGAGTTTTTTTGGAAGTGTGTGTGTGTGCGTGTGTGTGTGTTGCTGAAAACAGCAACTTTACTCACACACTTACATTTATGTAAGTGTATTTACATAAATACATTTATGTAGCTCCCTTACATATCATCAAAGGAGCTCCAACCATCTGGTATGTCTAGAGGACACTTCAGTGAGCAGAAATTAGAAGCCAGCATTCCAGTCATTTGAAATTTTCCGCAAAGGGACATGAAAGACCCAACACGCCTTAAAGGGATAAGAGGATTAAAAAAAATTTTAAATCAATTGACATTCATTGTCAAATAGCCTACAAGAAATTTCCACTGACATTCTGCAATTGTATAGGATGAGAGAATACTTCTAATGATTACATTCCAGAAAGCAATATGTTTAGCAGCTGTTTTTCAGAGGGCTTATCAAGTTTTGCTATTGTTATTTAATCCAGGCATAACTGTATAACCTTAAACAAAGCTGTGGACCATTCAACTAACTAGTGATAAATTATCCTAACAGACCAGATTCTTTTGTTATTCTGTACATGAGTTTTTGCTTTATTAGGCATTTGGTACTCCAGTTTTTATTTTGGAATACAGTGCACATGTAGAAAGGAAAAAAAACCCTGCTAAATTTGGGTGTTGGTAATTACGTCCATCAAATATACGTCATCTGTGAAGTGAAATTCTAAAAGCAGCTGACAAAACTAGGATTCATGACTCTATTTTTATCAAGAGGAGAAAACAAGAACCACACAACCAGAATAATTCTTCAGAAGCACACGTTGTTATCAAGTATCTGAGGGGAAAAAATACATGGATAATTGAAGAGTTAGTCAACAGTAAGATTATGATCTAAATCTGATACTAATAAGAAACGAAGAGTTTATAAATACCTAGCCTGACATTCCCCAAGAGAATAATGATTATCACCTTAATGAGCTTTTTCTGACTGTTGTTAAAGGAAAAAAAGTGAGGCAAAGGGCAATAATAAATGGCAAACATGGTCCCTTAAAAAGAAGATAGGATCAACCCATTTTTCTTCCTATGGAGAATGGGCTCAAGAAGAAAGAGGTTCAAATTGCACTGTGAGGTATTTCAGTAATAAAGTTTCCTGATAATGAGGAGTTTGCAACGCTGGAATTGCCTATTGGGAAAGAGTGCAAGAATACCTTTCCTGAAATATGTAAAGAAATAGACTCTCAGGTGACAATGCCCAAAGGCAGAAAGATGGATCAAATAAGTGACTTCCTTTTAAGGCCCTTTCAGAAATGGTGCTCTTTTCTTTGAAGTTGAGAGGGGTTCTTTGTTTTGTCCTAGGGATCTATACTTGTATCAGACCATCCAAAGTCTGCCCTTAATTAAGGAGAAAAGAACTGATATTTGACTGCATACTGTTTACTGAGCACTGTCCTAACTTTCAATTTATCTTATCTAATTTTCACAAGAATCCTGACAGGTATTATGAGTCTATCTCATACATGGGAAAACTGATGCTCAAGAGATTTGTGCTCTGCATAAAGATACAGCTAATTGGACTCCTCACATCTAACCTGGTGTTCCCCCTTCCCACACCTCCCTACGTTACTCCTTGAAGTGTTAGAGTTATAACCCATCAAGGATTCCATTAGGAACTAGAACACAACATCTCCAAAAAGTCTGCTCTCATTCAGTGGGAAAGTAAGAATTTGTCTCATGTACCTAAGTCAATTAAAGAGGTGCCTAGCTTTTGTGCTCTAACCTCTTACGTAAAGAAGTCAAAGAAAGTCTTACCCAAACTCAAGTGTTTCTCACCATACTGATCAAGACCACTGACTTCTTATAAAGACTAATGAAAAGCCATCTATCAGCCTAACAGGGATGTGAGTTATTTTGCAGGTGGAATCATTTGGTCATGGGCTTTATTAGTAAGTGTTGCTTATACTTATCTCCAATTTCTGAAAACCCATGTTTTGTTACTTTTTCTACATGAAGAAATTTGGCCTTGGTTCTATTAAAATAATTTGCAGAATATGTTTTTTCAAGAGAATCAAACCAACAAACCAAATGTCATTTGAGATTCTGCCAACATAGATCTTAGCGTCTGCTTTGTGCCATTAATGCACCAGCCCATCTCTAATGGAAGCTGCAAAACTTCATGTTGGTCCATTTACGGGATCTTTAACTGAAGATTCTGTTCCACTAAAAAGGCCTGGTCTGAAGTCCTGGATACCAGTTATTCACTCGACTGAGCATGGCCTATCAAAAACATAATTTCCATGATTTCACATAACTTCTATTAAAACGCTACTTTTCTTCTTTTTAACTTAATAGCCAGTTTGTGATTTCAACTGGACATTAGTGAATGGACTGAAAAAGCAATCCCAGCCTAGGGCACAATGACAAGCCAGTCTCTTAGCCAAATAACATGTAACCGACCTCCTTCCAGGAGGGTTGGCAGAATAGCAAAGCCTTTAAAAAAAAAAAAATCATTAGCTGTAGGTTAACAGATATTGAACTGAACATGTTATGAGAGGCAAAGTGCTACAACATAGGTTAATAGGTCATCTAGTAGAACCTCCAGCCAGTGCTGAGATCCTTCCCTCATCATCTAGCGTCCGCCTGACAAACACTATTACCTAAGGCAGCTCCTTCCATGGTGACCCACCCTTTTGAGAAAGTTCTCCCAAATCCATAGCCCTATAGCCTGAAATCAGTGGACTTCATTCCACCCCTTTGAACCAGAGTCTTGCCCTAATTCACTAATTGTGTTCCTCTTTCCCAGGCTAAATCTCCCCAAATCCTTCAAATATTCTTCAAATGTCATAAATTTTAAATTCCTTCACCATCTTTGTTGTGCTTCAATTTGTTTTTAATGCCAAAGTATAGCTCCCAAAGATGACTGTAACATTCCAACATCACAGGCTTAGGAAAGAAGATGAAGTGTCATCTCTCTTGTTCAGGATTACTATATTAATTAGCTGTTTGAAGGGATGATAATTTCTTAATTCAGTATGCTTTTTACCTAGTGTGATGAATGTAAGAGAAGGTAGCTTTCCTTTTAAACACAAATACACTCATGGGGGGCGCCTGGGTGGCACAGCGGTTAAGCGCCGGCCTTCGGCTCAGGGCGTGATCCCGGCATTGTGGGATCGAGCCCCACGTCAGGCTCCTCTGCTATGAGCCTGCTTCTCCCTCTCCCACTCCCCCTGCTTATGTTCCCTCTCTCGCTGGCTGTCTCTATCTCTGTCAAATAAATAAATAAAATCTTTAAAAACAAACAAACAAACAAAAAAAAAACAAATACACTCATGGGACAGAAACGAAATTTGAAAAGAAGAAAGAAAAGAGAGCACAGCCGCCTCTTATCCCAAAATTAGTGCTCAACCAGATTGCTTGTGTGGAGTACTGTTTGTCTGAATGATGACATACATGCCTTTTCGCTCTTTTTGAATTTCTAGTTAAGTCTCAAAAGTATTATAGTTGCTTTAAAATGCATCTGTCAGGACCTTGGTTGAGGAATGTAAGTAACCAGTTGCAGTTAAAAAAGAATCTAGAAAAAATAAAGGGCAAACCCTAAAAGAGCTCTTCCAGAGGCTATAGGGGCAGTATTCCCTAAAGTATGGATGGCTATGAAATGTACAGAGTTGTGCAGGCTTAAGAAATTGAAAACGTCTGCACTGGAGGAGATAATGCTAAGTGAAATAAGTCAAGCAGAGAAAGACAACTATCATATGATTTCTCTCATCTATGGAACATAAGAACTAGGATGATCGGTAGGGGAAGAAAGGGATAAAGAAAGGGGGGGTAATGAGAAGAGGGAATGAAACATGAGAGACTGTGGACTATGAGAAACAAACTGAGGGCCTCAGAGGGGAGGAGGGTGGGGGAATGGGATAGGCTGGTGATGGGTAGTAAGGAGGGCACATATTGCATGGTGCACTGGGTGTTATACACAACTAATGAATCATCGAGCCTTACATCGGAAACCGGGGATGTACTGTATGGTGACTAACATAATATAATAAAACATCATTAAAAAAAAAAGAAATTGAAAACGTCTATCTTCAGAACTTTGGTTTGATATGTGGGGGAAAAAATGAAAGTTTTTTTCTGGTTATAAGATGATAGCTTATGTGGCTTGGTTTATTAAAATAGATGTTTTCACTTTAGTCAGAAGAGCAATTCAGAATCACTTGCAACTGTTATCTATTCAGAATGACTAATTAACTGAAATTTGGTGCTGAATCTGGAAGAATTATGGAATAGCTGAGAAGATAAATGAGGCAAATCATTGACCTGACACTGGAAGTCACCAGTGTCCTCCAAAGGTTCATGAATAGAATCCAGTCCTCTGTTAAATTCTGCCTCCTCTCTCCAACAAATCTAAATTGCTTAAAATAAATAACCCTAACCCAAATATATTATTTTGGCCATTGGTTTTAACCCTTCTTTCAGAAATTGACACATTGCCAAATCAATCCATTTGACTTTCATTTCTAGTTACACTCTTGCCACTTTACTAAGGAAGAGATGGTAACATGAAATGAGTAGAAAGAATAGTAAAAAAGAAAGGCCAGGAACACTAATGGCCTAATTTAATCTGCTGAAAGGACAATTGGACCTGCATAATCAAAATTAAATGTTAATACAATAGAAATAAAAGCATATAAAGAAATAAAAAAAGCCCTGTATAGGTAAAGGAAAAAGCACAAAATCCTTTGAGGATACGGTCTACACAAAGCCATAATAAAATATCATTAATGTCAGTGAGCTATATGATTTCACGATTCTCCCAAACCTGACTCTATGACATGCGTTTTCATTGGAAATTGAAAAGTTTTCCATATATTTAGTAACTTTATTAAAAGAAGATTACACCAAAAATGGAAGCAGACACGGACTCTGATAGTGTGAGGCAGATCAAGCCAAATTGAATTATGAGAAAGCAACTTTCTTTTTCATCCACTATGAAGTAAAAATTCATTTTTATTTAAGAAGGCTCACCTTAGCAAACGTTGCCATGGCAATAACCACCAGTAAGCAAACCAGCAAGTTTATTTCCTGGTCTAGGTTAAGATGCCCACATTTACTTAGTATCCTTTCTCAAGTTCTATTTGAGAAGTTTCTAGGTAACTGGCAAAGCTCCACTTGGCACTAAGTCACTTATTCAACTAATATTTATTGAGCACCTACAATATGGTCAGGGATTGTTCTGAAACTAGAGATGTATCCATGAAAAAGTGTCCATAAGGCCTAATCTGGAATTCACACAGCTAAGGCAGGGAGAAAAGCTCTACATTCCATGTATTTCTGCTTACGGGCCATGGATGGGTGACTGCACGCTATGGAAAGGCTGGGAGGAGTAACAGGGAAGGAAGGGGCCAAGAGCAGAACTTTCTAATCCCCTTATGAGTATGGCCAAGGGTAAACAAAAGCAGCTGAGCCCCAGGGAATAAGAATTTCAGAATGCAAGAGCGATCCTAGAAGCTGTTGTTCTATGACCAAATCTGTCCAATCTAACAGTCTATCTACATTCACAAAGCAGTTTTAATTTCAACACACTTGCTGCTGTGGAGACAGAGCTGGGTCATGATGTAGGATATTGGATTTTTTGCCCTAAATAAAAGACAATAAATCTAAGCCTATGGACATGTCCTCACAGTTTAAAAAGAGAAGTTCTGGGGCACCTGAGTGGCTCAGTCGTTAAGCGTCTGCCTTCGGCTCAGGGCGTGATCCCAGTGCTCTGGGATGGAGCCCCACATCAGGCTCCTCCCCTGGGAGCCTGCTTCTTTCTCTCCCACTCCCCCTGCTTGTGTTCCCTCTCTCGCTGGCTGTCTCTCTCTCTCTCTCTGTTAATAAATAAATAAAATCTTAAAAAAAAAAAAAAGAGAGAAGTTCTGCCCACCTTGATCAACTTGTTTTCTGAATACTTTTATAGTTGCTGGCTTAATGGAGAAATGGGGAGGGAAAAGCAACAATTATTATAATTGATTTTGGTTGGTATTTATTAAAATGATTTTTCTTTCCTGTAGAAACACATTCAAAATAAAAGCAATTCAAACTTCTGGGATCTCTTTCTCTCACCCATAGGATCAGAACACACACAGTGAAGCCAACCAAAAGTATCAATTCCCTTATACAATATGTATAATCTGTATACAACAGACGAGTCACTCTGAAATCTGCTAGAGGAACACTGGAAATGCTTTATCGATATTGTGTCTCTATGAGCCTCATTTCTTTAAAATTAAATAGCTTTCAAACATCAACATATCAGAACCGAGATTGCCACCATCTACAACAACACAATTGCATATCCTGCCCTCATTCCATTATTCATCCCTCAGGGATGCCAAGCGGCAAGCTACAGAAACATCTGACAGCATCGACAGCATACAAGTTTAATTATTTCCCCAATTTGCATTTATATCAGTGAACAAATTGGAAGGCATCAAAGTATGGCACTAAAGAAATTAGTAACATGTATTCAGCAGCACATCTTCCATTTCGAGTCTTGTTTTAAAATTGGCTAAGTAAAGGCATATACACCTCCATTTGAACTGGAGATTTGCAGTAACACATGCTAAAGGGAGGGAGGAAAAGAGGAAAGAATGGGGAGGCCAGGAGAGAAAGGAAAAGAAAAAGAAATAGGAAAGCGTGTATGGTCGTGAGTCTGAGAGTAACATTAGCACAGGAAGGAGGTGACAAATGACCGCTCCACCTGCTTCCACAAGCGGAATTTTTCTAAGGTTACTGAAGATACAAAAATGGTTCATGAGACTTTTCAACTGTTGCTATTGTCAACTTATCATACTAAAAACATGTACAAAATTCTAAGCCTTGGTCTGTCCAAGATGGATAGTACCAGGAAGTAAAAGATGTCACCTGCTATCAAGGACTGTGCTCTGCTTGGAACTCTGCATCGCAGTCCATTAATCCACAGTATTTTGGTCAGATCAGGTCTGTTTTCTCATACTACTCATGATGTCTCAGAGCTAGTCTTTTACATTAGAATATCAGCAGCCATTTTTTTTTCATTTTTTTAAAGTTTCCATTTACTTAAAGGGCTGGAAAGATGAGAGAATAGAAGAAAATGGTAAAGATAGAGGGGAAAGAACATGAAAGGAAAAGTATTTTATTTTCCAACAAATCCACCCTAGAAAAGGTAGTCATGAGACTTTGAGAAAGAGTGCTGATTCATGGACTTCCCTTATTTTTTTTTTATTTCAATGTAATACATTTAAGGACATCAATGTACTAAAATGTTTGGTCTATGAAAGAGCGGATTCATTAGCACCAAAAGGAGTCATGGAGCTTATATATATATATATATATATTATTAAACCAATGATTGTTACTGTTGGTCATGGGAAAAGGTTTCATATCATTTTTACATCCCGAAGTTCTTGAAAGTGCCTGTGGACCAGAGGAATAACACTTTTCAAAGTCTCCATGGAGTCATCAACACGCACCATAGAGGCAGGACTTAGCCTTCCCAGTTTTGGTTTATCTGGTAGACAAGAAAACCAGGGCCCCCAGAAGCCCTAAAGCACAGCCCCCACATGCACCCACTGGCGTGCAGGAGGGATCTCCCTACAGTACATTTCCCCCTGGACTGTGTTCAGGAATGCGCTTTTACTTGCTTTTTTTAAAAAAAGAACAAAAGCCACATGCTCTGCAGATCATGGAGCGCCTAGTGCAATTTTCTCCTTGCTCCAACTCCTGACTGCAAAAGGGTGAAACCATTATATGTTCTGCTAATGCTGGCCTGTGGACAAAGCCTTTGGCCTGCCATGCTTTGTAAGCTCTGGATCCCACAGGAGTCAGAAGGTCTGAGAGCGGGAGCCACAGTCATCCCCAGATCTCCCCCAGCAATTTGGGGCCCATCGGGGCAGCTGCTGATTCCTTTTGCTTCTCCTTGCCTCAGCCTTTAGTTGAAATTACAACAAGTCAAATAGCTGATGCTTTTCCCTTCTCCAGGTAAGGGCGAGGATACATTGTTCACAAGTGTGTTCTGCCTGGCTTCACTGATGAGGCGACATGCTAAGTCAAGGAATAGTTTCTCCACGTTATCTGACTCCTTGGCTGAGGTCTCCAGGTAATACATGTCCTGAGCTTCTGAGAATTCTTCAGCTCTCTGCTGGGAGACCTCTCTCCTTTCAGCCAGATCAATCTTGTTGCCTAGAACAGGGATAAATCAAAGAAGGAAACATCACTGGACTTTTTACAGGCTCGGAAGCATCAACATTCAATTTCATATCTGAAGTGAAATCGGAGAGATGGGCAAGGAAAGCAAAGCAAATGTGGCTGTGATTACTGGAATGTTTATTTTAAAATACCAATGCCGTTTGTAATGGCAAAGAATGGGGCACAACCCAAATGCCCCTCAGTTGGCCATTGGCTTGAATGAAGGATGGTACATCTGCATGATGCAGCTATGTGCCTCTGTAAAAAGCAATGAGGAATGTCTCCACATACCGCCATGGAATGAGACGCAAAGATGTTAAGCAAATAAAGCAAAGTAGATAAAAGATGTAGAACATACAACTGTCTAAGAAAAAGGGATAAAAAAATACATACATGCACACCCACAAACTTTATTTTTTTAATGCGAGAATAAGCCAACATTTTAATTTTAAAAATAATGGTTACCCATGAAAGGAACAAGGTTGAGGAGATAGGGAGGGACAGAAACTCGACCTCTCTAAATATACCTTGTCCCAATAGATTTGACTTCAGAATCTTAGACCTATGTTTCACCTAAGTATACAATTATAACTATATAATACAAAATTAAATTAAAAAAACAATCTCTACCAATGGAAAGCAAAATGAAACAAATGAACCTGTTTATCATGAAATGGCATAACTACACAGAGAGGGGTCTATTCCAAGTGAGTTGAAGATCTCCTATTTTAACCATGCGTCCTCAGTGGTATATACTCTAAGTACAAGAAGAACTGAAGGAAAACGTCTTGAACTTTAGAGTAATCATCCTGTCAGTGGTAGTGTGAGTATTGTTATTCCAAGGCTGCTTCTGTGGGTTTTAGGGGATAAGGCAAATGAGTAATTGTGCTAGGGTCATTGCGTCAGAGATTTCGGGCATGGGAAAAAGGAAATAGAGAACGATTAATGAGGTTAAGTAAAATTTTTACAGTCCTGAATTATAAGTGGAAGTATCCGTGTGAATAATTCATGGTGGATTTCATCTTTAAAAATTTTTCTACCTCTGTTCTCCTGGAAACCTGACAAAAGTGACACGTCAACTGTGTTACCCGGCAGCACAGCTTATGGCAAAAGTGACCCCTGACTGATAAATTCCATCTGGCCTGGGAATTCTATGCATGAATTCTAAATTTCTAGTGGAAAGCCACAACTTTGGGCTTCCCTGAGTGTGGGGACTCTTCACTTGAAGAGACCTTGAAAGTTAGGTCCATGGAGTTGTTATAAGACAGACTGGCCTCTGTTAAGGCTTCTAGGCCAGGGCAGGTCCATTACGTGTCTGACAGGAGCCTTTTTCCTTATACCTCAACTGTCCTGGAAGGTCCTGGGCCACTACATGGATGGCTATGGAGGATTACTTCCACTGAAGAGGAATGTCTGATGCTGACCTGCTATGAAGCCGTATTTCCTGTCCTGTATCCATCTAAGAGAGAGTCATGCCAAGTGTGGCCTATCGTAGTCTGGTGAGTCAAAGTGTTTGGTGGAGCCTAATAGACAAACCCCAGGTGGGCACTACAGAATTCACCACACACACACACACACACACACACACACACACACTAGTTCTGTCCACTGAAATGCCTAAAAGCAATGACCACCCACTAATAGAGAAGATTCCTATCACCTTGGTTGTGGCCTCTAAATATAACTTTGCATTAATAATAAGCAGTGCTACTTGAAGGAATGGCTAATTCCTGGTCTGGGGCAGGAAATGCACAAGTTGTGCCTGGAACGCTTACACCAGAAAGCAAGCGATGGTCATTGCCAAAAGGTCATATCTAAAGGACTCAGGAGACCATTTGAAGCAGCTCCACTCTCAGAGTTGGAACAATTGGACCATCAATAATAATATTTGCAAGGGCCTAGAATATACTGAATATATTTAAATCTATAATAATATTCAAAATATAAACAGATTTTAGTAGTTACTTCTGGAAGATACTGGGGAAACAACTCATTATTTTACGAAGTGGGAAATTAAAAAAAAAAGGGAATCAAGCATTTTTCTTGGCTGTTCTATGAGAACTGTACCTCAGAATATCAACTAGGAAGTATATTTGCTAAAAAGAAAAACAAAAAAACTGAATCTGAGCAGGCCTCTAAATTTACCTACAAACCTGCAGGGAATACAGGTGATGGAGCAACATGTCAACGTATTCTACGGTGTGAGGTAACAAAATTCAGACTTGAAAACACGGAAGGATAAACGTATGCTTTAACAAATAAATTCCAAGGGAGAAAAAATGGAGGGATAACCTACAGGCAAAAGGAGAATTAAAAGACACAAAAGTCAATGAGAACATATGAGCCTTATTTGGATCTCTGACTTGAACAAATTTTTTAAAAATGTCTGAGTCAATCAAGGAACTCTGAACATTGTCTAAATTTTGGGTGCTATTAAAGAATTTATTTTTTTTAGGTGTGAAAATGGATTTGTGGTTAGCTTTTCTTTCTTTAAAAATCCTCTTTTGAAGTTATACATTGAACTACTGAAAGATAAATTAATACAACCTCTGGGATTTGCTTCAAAATAATCTGAAGGCAAGTGGAGACAACATAGAGGGGAACAGGTAAAATAAGACTGACCATGAGTTGATAATCGTCGAAGCTGAGAGATGTGTACATGGGGGTTCATGATACCATTTTTTCTACTTTAGCTTGTGTTTGAAATTTTCTATAGTAAACAGGTGTTTTTTTAAAGCCAGTGACTCTTTCATACCGAAGGGACTAATTATCTCCCATCAAATCTCCATTTAACTTCCTTAGACAGAATCCCAAGGAATAATGCTTTGACTCAAGTTCTCAAAGGCTTTCTGTGGAATAGAAAGAAAGCCCAAGTCCTAAGATGGGTGCTTTCAAGTGCTTCATGACAAACATTCTCCAGTATGCCAGAGGGTTTTCAGGAGTGGGCAAGAGTACTAGCTCATAGAGAGGCAGATACTTAGCCCAGCAGCCCAAAAGAAAAGTCCAACAATTTGTTACAAAGCAGCACATTACAATTGGACAAATACAAGGTTTGGAGTTGATCTTACATGCTGTGCAACCCTGGGCAAAGAACTTCACCTCTCTGAGCCATGGTTTCCTCATATGTAAATTAGGAATCATTACACATAAATTTCCTGATATGATTCCTGGCACATGGGTGCTAGCTATAATGCTTACTGTAAGTGTTTACTTAGCTTACTGTTAACCATAATTCGTGACTTAACAATGTTTCTGAGATTCTCTACCTGGATTTCCAAAATTCAAGTCTTGCTAGAATATACAGCAATGTTCCTTTTTAGGAAGAAAACATTTTAAAAGCCATATATTATTAACATTTTACATCACCACAAGAGGAGTTTTTAACAATCCATTCCACGTCACTGCAATTCCATTGTTAATGGGCCTGTCACCACAGAAAATCACGGGTTGTTTTCTGCTTTTCCCCCTTACTAAACAGAGGTTCTACCCTCCTGCAAGATGAAACAAACTGAAGAATTTCCCTTGGTGGATTCTTTCTGAAGTGAGAATTTCTCAAGTCAGCATGAATGTAAGAAGAGAAAAAAAGTTCGTTTTTTTTAGGCCATAAGCAATTGCTTTAAGACTAAATTCTTTATTCACTTAAGAGATATGCTTTACTTCTAGACCGGCAGTTTCCATGATTTTGTAACTAGATTTTTTGGATAAGTTTAGCAGCCCACATAACTTTCACAGCAGTCCACCTTCTTCCCTAGAGCCTTCATTGACAGAAAAATCAATCAGCAATATTTTCCACTTTATTTTTCTAAACCATCGCCTTGGGAGATGACCTATTTCATTTTCTCTTCAATTTCAGAAGAACTGAATGTTGATTGCATGAATTATATAGCTGTGGACTATATTATTGGAAGGTACCAAGGCATAGGCATTATGTGATTATAAATTCTCTGATGGCCACAAATCAATTTCCCACCTCATTAGTCCTTACTTACCCACTAGCACAGTGATGACCTTGTTGCTGGCATATTGTTCTATCTCCCGCAGCCACTCAGGAAGGCAACGGAAGGATTCCTCACAGGTTATGTCATAGGTGAGGATCAAGGCATTGGCGCTTCGGTAGTAACTCTGGGTAATGGACCGAAATCTCTCTTGACCTGCTGTGTCCCAGATCTGAAGCTGTAAAGGCATAAGAGAAAGATCAGGTTGGAGAAGCAGAAAAGAAAGTATTGCCTTGCTTTAGTTGAGAAATGGAAACACCTCACTCAATTTCATGGTAATTTTCTGCCCTAAAAAACAAACAAAAATACACTTTTTTTTTAAAGATTTTATTTATTTATTTGACAGAGAGAGAGACAGCCAGCGAGAGAGGGAACATAAGCAGGGGGAGGGGGAGAGGAAGAAGCAGGCTCCCAGCAGAGGAGCCCGATGCGGGGCTCGATTCCAGGATGCCGGGATCACGCCCTGAGCTGAAGGCAGACGCTTAACGACTGCGCCACCCAGGCGCCCCCTGCGCCACCCGGGCGCCCCAACACTTTTTTTTTTAATGTGGTAGGTATATCTGGTTAAGGAGAGGAGCTTGCTTTGTTTTGGGTTTTTTTTTTTTATATTACCTAAAAATTTCTTTTATTCTTAAAAAAAAAACACAACTTATTGTGGGGTGCCTGGGTGGCTCTGTTGGTTAAGCGTCTGCCTTTGGCTCAGGTCATGATCTTGGGGTCCTGGGATCGAGCCCCATGTCGGGCTCCCGGCTTAGCCTGGAGCCTGTTTCTCCCTCTCCGTCTCCCCTCCTCCCTGGCTCGTGCTCTCTCTCTCTCTCTTCCACTCTCTCTCTCTCTCAAATAAATAAATAAAATCTTTTTTAAAAACTTACTGAGCATTTATTATGTGTCAAGCTCTAAGCATTTTACATGTAATATACTCAGTGAAGTAGGTACTATTACTATACCCATTTCTCACATGAGGAAACTGAGGCACAGAGAGATTAATTGAGTTGCTCAGTGTCTCACAGCCTGTGTGTCCCCAGAGCCAATTGAACCAGGCATTGTGGTCCCAGAGTTCATGCTCATAACCACAATGACATATTACAAACGTCGGGATAGAGAGCAAGCTGTCATTCTGTGATTGCTGGCATTTCGGTCAGCAACTGGAGCACGAGTCCATCCCACCTCAACCACCTTTTCCAGTTCAAAACTCAAATGCATCTATTAAGAGATGTCCCTGTTAATGAAAACAGGAACAATGCCATGGTAGATAAAATAATATCCCTCCATCACTTTTAAGCTCTGAGACCACGGGCAAGTCACTTGATCTCTGGGTTTCAGTGGTTTCTTTATAAAAAGACATTAGTAATATGCAAGCCTACTGAAAGTTCACATTTTTTGAAGTTGTCTACCAGCTCCAAGACCTAATAACTGATGGTTCTAATAATAAAGAAGAAGATAAAAAACACTTCTCCCCAGATTTCCCTGCACAGAGCTGAAGACTGCAAAGACAGCATTGTCCAGAGACTCGTGAGTGCAGGACAATCCAGAAGGCCTTGAGCAATAGCACCAACAAGAGTAAGAAAGTCCCTTCCAAACTGCATAAACTTCATGTCACAAAGTGCATTCACCCCCATTAAAAGAACATCATTTTCTCAAGGAAAACCTTCCGGAATGTTCTGATTAGACCAGGTTCCCCATGCCCACATATTCTCTTCTGCAACCCACCCTGTAATTCTCCCTCATGGCACCTGACACACTCGAAATCATTTATTTGTCATAATATGTTTGATAACTGTCTTTTTCACTAGACTGAAAGCTTCACGAAGGGGAAGTGGTCCATTTTATTCACAGAATCCCCTGCACCAAATAAAGTGGCTGCCTGGCACATAGTAAATGTTCACATATTTATTGCGGGTCTCATTTAATCTTTACAACAACCCAGGGAGGTAGGCGAGTTTATGCCTCCCCTCCATCTCCTAACTGGCTACGCACAAGGCTGGGACTCAGTCTCCAGGCCTTCTATTCCCAGTGAAGGACGCATCCCACCACCATGCTGCCTTAGCCCCCAGAGACTGATTTTAATATACATCTGCATCCAAGGAGGATGAGTTAGTTGGTGTCACCCTCTGTTCCTACCAGTTTAGCTGAGAAGACTAATGAGGGACCGGTGGTCCCTGTCCCCGAACAGTGGCACAAGGCTCTCCTTTGATCTTAAGTAGCAGCTGCTCTTTATGATGTACACGAAAGTCTGTGTGTGCTGAAGGCGACCATACAGATGTTACGGCTTTTGCTGGGACAAAAGCTATTTTTCTGCTCTGCTCCAAACCTAGGGACATGGTTCTCCTCTGCCAGGATGTGTCTTAGAACAACAGACTATTGTTTTCATACCACAATGAGCCTTGAAAAACACTTGTCATTGAATTTAATACTGTCAATCATTAGAAATCACTATGTTCTCATGATTGGCACATCTTGAGAACAGCTCTGAGAGTTAAAACCACTGAAATATTTTCTAGAAGGGTGATTGTATGGCCTTGCCAAGAGGTAGGCTGCTTTCTCATAGGGGGTTGCCTGTTTCTAGCCTTGTAGTTGAGTCTTAAGAACATCCATACTCCACTGCCTTTATCATTCAAGTTGGTTTCACTATTGTCTTTGCAACTCATTCGCTCCTTTTCAGCATTTATATGCTACTAATATATGCAGAGTGCTGTGCTAGGCACAGGGAGGATACCAAGATGAATACAATATAATTTCTGATCTCACGGGGAGGACAAACATAGCAAACCGACCATAATAAAAAAGGAGATGTTCTTGTATTAAAGAGGTGCCAGCAGGAGAGAGTGTCTCCCAGGTTTTAATCTCATGCTGGTCAATATGTTCTCAATACTGCAGCCCTGGGCTTTCTAACCATCCTCATCTCCAGCAAGGGGCTACACTGTTCGCCTACACTCTTCGCATCTTTCTTGTCTGGCTGCTGCAAGCATGCGTTGCAGTCACAGGTGCACTGGAGTGCCTCTGCACGAGACTGAGAACTTTGAGGGCAAGGGCTGCTTCTTATTGAGCCTTAGTGTCCAGTGCCTTCCTAGCAGAATACACGGCACATGGTGGACACGTGTGAATAATGGCTAGCTGAATGTAAAAAGGATGATGGAATCACAAAGAAAGGGCTGATTAGTTCTGTTTAAATGATTAGTAGGATATTAAAGAAGGTTTCACAGATAAAATGTTTGAGCTAGGTGACAATGAGTTCCTAGAGGGCAAAAATTCTTTACCTAACACAGTGCTTGGCACACCTCGTCTACCATACCACAGGGTGGATACAGGGATGAATGCATGGACAGATGGTCAAATGAGTAAATACATGTGCATATGTTCAAGACATTCTTATCAAGGCAATATATACTGGATCACAAAGACAGCCAGCAAATCTTCTGTTTATAAATAATCTCCTAAGGTTACAATGTTGTAGCCTGAGCTTAAAGTTTTACTTGTTTCTCATTTATTCATGATAGACTTAAAAAAAATGGATAGGAAAAAATTCTACACTGTTTTAATCACATTTGCTACTCAAGTTCATTTCAAAATGCAGACCGCGTTAAGAGAAGGGCCTCGACTTTGCCTTTACTGACTTAGCACTAAGAATGCTTCTAATACGTTTGATTCCCTGCCTTCAATCCTGGAAGCCATCCTAGAAGGAATGAGACTGAAGAGGGGAGGCCGAGGTGGGGCAACGAGAAGTCAGGAGAGAGGCCTGGGGTGTGGCGCTGCCTTGGCATTCTCCAGGCAGGTGACCCTGCACAAACCACCAGTAGCTTCTCTCTCCCACTGACTCTAGGGGACTCTGAGAAAGCCCACAAACTACTCGCAAAAAGACACTTAAGCATCACCGAGAAGAGGGATTCAGTAAACATGAAAGAACAAGGACAACAGTAAGACAACTTCTGTGTCCCTAGTGAAGCTTGGGCAGCTCTGCCCTCTTCCATGGAAACACTAAAGACGTTGCTCCTCACGTGTCTACGTGTTAATGAGACCCTTAGATTAATGGGGTTGAAGGGGGTCATTCTAGATCTTGGTTCCACATACACGGCTAGAAAGAAACTCAAGCAAATTAATTAGGACTCATTAATTTAGGAGATTAATCAACTCTTACTTTTTAAAGATGAAGGTCCGGAGGCCTAAAGAGGTGAGAGGACGGGCTCTGTGCTGTGAATAGGGAGAGGAGGAAGACACAAACCGTGTTCCTGAGGAGCATGTGGTCTCATGGTAGCGTTGGCGGTTATGAAAAGATGGATTTTAGCGGAATGTAATAAGTGCTTAACAATGAGCTTATGGTTTGCAGAAAATGGAATAAATGTAATCCCTGAACTTGGAGATTCAGAAAAGAAAAATAAGCCCGTTCTTTAATAGGGGGGACCACTTCTTACTCACGCCTTTCATTCCCAGGGCCTGGCACAGAGGACGCACTAACATTTGTGGTCATAGGAAGGAGCTCACACAGATATGTGTACATGACTAGGAAATCCAAATTTCTGGAAGTAAAATGCCTGCAACACTAGTTATCTTTACTCAACTTCTAGGGGGCGGCGGTCACCTCCACCCTGCTGGAAGGATGGTTACAAGTGGCTCTTCCTGCCACTGCTTCCTGGATGCCTCCTTCCTCCTCCCACTCCCAACTCCTTCTCCCCACCTCAGCGCACTGTTTTTTCTGAGCTTTCTGGTTGGCATTGACGTGGATTTCATACCCTGCTTTGTTTTCCAGTGCCCCTAGCTCTCCATTCACTATTGTATTCAGTGTGGATGTCTCTGCAGAAGGAACCACCTGGAGGAGTCAGGGCTGAAAGAGATGCTGGGAGTGCTTCTATTCCACACTCAGGAGCCTTGCCCTACACACTTCTCTGTGTATCTCTGAAATGTTGCAAGAGCACACTGGAGCCTCTCTGCCCTTCCCGAGGCATCTGAAGGCAGGGCTGCAGGTACCACAGGAGAAGGATGCAAAAGACATGGGTTTAAATGTGGGGTGCTCAGGCTGGGTCCAGCTGGAAATCCGATGCCCCAGTTTTCATTGTGCTGCAGATGCCAGGGTCACTGCTCCTTCCCATGGGACTCAGCTCCGACAGTGGAATTTCACTAACTCCGAGAGGCAGGTAGAGCACAGAGCCAAAGATCAGCCTCTTTCCCCTCCTACCATGTCATTCCATCCTGTTCCATATCTCTTCCCATCACCTTCCTCCTGTCCTTGCTTCAAAGTGACAGGCCTACTGTGCCTTCACCTCCTCTTCTCTCCAGGCAGGGCAGACCCCAGGGAGGAAGTGGATGCACTAGCTCACAAAACTGGTTCAGATCCTGCCTCCCTCCCTTCCTAACTGTGTAGCCATGGATAGATAAGTGGCTCAATCTCTCTGAAACCTCTAAAAGGAAGGTAGCTTACCATTTACCTCACAGGGGTTACAGTGAGGACTACATTAAATACAACAGGTCATCTAAAAGCACCTAGCAGTGAGACTGACATATTAGGTGCTCAATAAACACTATCTCCCTTCTCCCCTTACCAGACATACCATGCTTCTTACAGGTACCGAACTGTCCAGAGGGCACAGACGGGAAGAGGGAAATCATGGATCCTTCCTGGACCCCTCATTTAGAATCTCTTCCTTGTTACAAATAGGGGATATGGTGGGAGACACAGTAATTCCAATAAATGATTCATATGACCAAATGACCCATAACAAATGTGGGAATCAGTAGGGTCTTTCATGGGGCTACTGTTCTTAAAAGGTAGCACTGCTTATTGGCCCAGCTCAGGAGTTCTCAAAAAGAAATTTCTGCTTTGTTTTTACAACACCTCTGACATGACAGAAGATAGGACCAACTTGCCTTAGACCCTCTCTCTGTCTTCCTATCTATAAATGCAACATTACAAAGGGAATAGAACTCTGTTCAGAAATAAGTCGCCATGGCTGAATATATTATTTGCAATGTGGGTTTCAATGAGGAGATTTAATAAGTGTTATGAAAACACTACTTCCTCTCAGTACAATGAAAGCCTTATTGAACATTGAGCATCTTACCTTGACTTTTTCACCATTAATCTCCACTGTCTTAATCATAAAATCAACTCCAATCGTGGCTCCTTGTCCTGGGGGGAAAAGACCCTAAAGAGGACATAAAGGAAAACAATTAAGCGAATCTTTCAATTAAATGAAATTCTCTCCCCTCTTCCCCCTCACCATGCATCGCCAGCCCCTTCCTTTGGCTGAGTTAAGAACTCTGGTTCATGTCATGGGAGCCTTGTTGAATTTAATTTTGTATGTATGCTTTGAGGGGTTAAGGAAGGAGGGAGAAAGTAGGAGAGAGGAATGCTAAAAGAAGAAAGAGAGTGAAAGGGGGATGTGAAAGGGGGAGGAAGACAGAGAGGGGGAAGGGAGAGAACTAGGAAGGGGCGGGAGACTGGGTTTCAAAGACTGAAACAGAACTCAGACACAAGGATAAGATTGAGGAGCATAAAGCCATAGGGATGAGATCAGGATTGTTAGAAGAGGAGCAAAACAGATAGGTGCTCCCAGAGAGGTAAAATCCGGGAAGATTAAAACTGGTTATCAGCCTAGGGTGTGGACAACCATGGGAGTGGACCGCTGACAGGGACGAACAAACAAGAACACGCTACAGGAAACACGAACGAGACAGTGAAGCTTTTGAATTTCCCTCTGCTCTGAGGGTGAGAACTATTTCCCTCAGTGCAATGTACCACACATATGTAATTACATGAAATCAGGGCCCTGGACCCTGGGAAGATCATGGAAACAAATAAAATCATTCAGTGAGAAAATGAAGTCGGAACAGCACTAAACCAGGAGGATTTCTGTGTGGCCTCAGGCAAATCAGTCCCCCTCTCTGGGCCTCAAATTCCATGAGCATTTCAAAACAAAACAAAACAAAGTTGTACATCAAACTGAAAGCTGAACTAGAAAGATAGGATTTTAGCAAAACTACATGTACTGGTCTATAGTATTTCCTGCAGGTTTGGGGGGGACTTGGAGGTGGGAAGGAATTCTAATAAGGAAGAGTTCTTCACCTAGTTTCGATTCCCTCTTCACTTATACTCCAGAATTGTCAGAAATTAAAGTAAAATGGACTTCATTAGCTCTGGCAGCTAAGATTGGGGCATCTTTAATTAAGTCTATTCCCTAACAAGAGAGTTCTTTAATTAAAGTTTGAACTTAAAAGACTGAGCTTCAAACCCACAGAAAATATTCCATTGCATGTCTGCAAAAGATGTAAATATAAACATTCATAACTGTACTTACAAATATTGAATCAATTTTCCTCTGTTTTGGTTTGACTCAAACACAAGGCTGCCAAGCTTCGAGTTTATCGCTCCAGCTGTTTTGCAGTCTAATAAATGCCAAAAAATCAAACAAAACCTTCCCAATGTCTCCCCCATCATTTTGTTCCCCAACTCCCCATGCCTCAAAAACAGCTGAATCCAATTCATTTGAACTGCCTGCTACATAACAACACCAAACATAATACTGTCTAGGGAGTGTTACTTTGGGGGGCAGTTAAGGGGCTGGGAGGGGTAAAGAGTAGAAAAGAAAGGGGTGGTGTGCTTATTGGTAAAAATTCGCATTCAAAAATGGACACATTTTTACCTTTCATGACAAAGTTTATGCTTTTAAAGAGAAAAGCCAGATTCTTATGGTCTCAGAGGTTAGGACACTAAAAGTAAAAGTGATCAGGCTAAGAACCAGGAGACATGGGTTCTAATCCTAGCTTCGCCACTAACAGGATGTACAACGCTAAGAAGTCACATCATCCCTGTAGACCTCAATTTCGCATCTGTATAATGAGAGGAGTAGACTGAATAATCTCTAAGGGATCTTTCCTTAGATAATAAGACAAGGTCAAGGGAACTTCTGATAAAGAGACACTCTTCCACGTCTCTGCAGGCTTGCCTTCCTGCCAAAAGCAGAAAAGAGTACTGTTGGGTGGAAGTAAAACCAGCTGGAGTTTCCGGTATCACGCCACGGTGGCTGACTGAGTGCAGACGGCTGGTAGCTTCTTACTTTTGATTTTGCCAGGCCCCGGCTTAGTAAAAAAGCACCAGTTCTCTTCTGGGTTCTTTTACCCTGGGAAAAACCCTGGCATTTCCCAAGATGACTCTCTGCCCTAAAGCTGTCTGTGTGATCCCATCCAGTTTTGCACAGAACCACAGACTGTCTGCGCTGGAAGGAGCCTTGGAGGTCCCCAGGCCCCTCCTGTGTGATAGGGAGGGAGGGAGTCCGGACAGGAGGGAACTTCTCTAGGCTCACAGGATGAGCCAGGGCAGAGCTGGGACCAGGACCCGAGTCTCCACACTCCAGCTGGCGCTCTTTCCACAGCACCTGGCAATCCTATGCCTTAGCAGAGCTAGTCTCAGGGTTCCCAACTAGCACCATAAGAAAATGCAAGACGCATGCATGATAATCCTGAAAAGGATGCCATTCATATTTTTCCAGGGAAAACACAAAAGAAGGTCAACTTCAGAATGATTTCTCACTCATTTCTGTATAAAAACAGGCATATAGTCTCTGGCAGTAATTCTTCAAAGGGCAGCCCCAAAGAGAACTTGTACTTAGATCATATGATAAGGACTCAATCCAGAGGGAACATTTAATTTTGTTCATCTAGTCCTTCACTGTTATTGTTTCATTCCCATTTAATAGACTTAAAAACATCAGCATATTTGGTTCTAAACCAGAATGACTCACTCGGTTGCCTAGGAGGATGTGAGAGGGCATAGGCAGGGAGTTTGATTGGTTCAATTTGTACTTGAGTTTGTAACAAAAATAGTATTTAGGTTTAGTCTGAAGTTCAGATTCATTTGTTAACACCTTTAGGTTATTGACTGATAATCTATTTTAATCTAATAATCTGTTTTTGATACTATACACTGAAAGCAAAACAATTGGTTCCTTTCATAAAGGAAGCACACAAAATGGGGGAGGCTTGGTGGTGACCCCCAGAGCCAGACTCCCTTGAGATGGCTGGAAAAACTCCAGCCTAGGCTATAAAGCCTGTGCACTTTCAAAGGGCACATTAAGAACCAGCAGCCAAGAGGCCCGCGCTGGGACCAGTCATCCATTCTCTTACGCTCACCTAACCAACAGGTTAGACTGAGAAACCCAACCCTGGACTTCCAAGTTCTCTTACCTGAGTGAATCGTCGGACTAGGCACGTCTTCCCCACACCAGCATTGCCAATTAAAACAATTTTAAACAGGAAATCATAATCTTCCATACTCATTTACACAGCTGCAAGGCAAACACAGGCAAGAGTGAGATGGGGCCTGGTCAGACTTGCCCACAGAGCTCAAGCTGCGCCAGCCTTGTTTCCTCAGGAACAACAGATCTGACTCATGTGAAGAGCAATATAATGCTTCCCTCTGGTGACCTCGCCACCGAGAGAGGAACACAGGTGTTTGGTCACAGACGAACTTTACTCCTTCCCAGTCACCTCATGCCACACAGAGTGTATGACACAAATGTCCTTTCACCTGGTAACCTTTATTCTTCCAAGTCGTCAGGTCACAGGTCACCCCTGTGGTAAGAGCTGTTTTCTTTCAGCATGGAAAGGAGATTACAAGCCTTTGTGCAGACAAGCTGGGGGTGCCAGCAGGCAGGAACAAAGGAGAGCCCATCCAAAGCTTCAAGGCAGTTTATTCTCGTACAGTGTATGCCTATGGGAAGAATGCCAAGGAACTGGGAGACTGAATGAAGGGGAAGGAACTGCGAAGAAACCTTTCAGTCCCCTGCAAGTCCTGGGCGTCTTGAGGTCTTAACGGTGGGAGTTATCGCCATCCCGCTACCACCACCCCGCGGCTGTGCACCTTCCACCAGCCAGCCCGACGCTCCAGCACCTCCCAAGTGCCTGTCCACTCATTCCTACGGGCCGTGGCATGTGTCACGTCCTCTGCCCAGGATGCCCTCCCTCCCACCCTTCTGTGCCACCAAATCAATCCTGTAAAGCCCAATGCAAGCATCTTTTTCTCTCTGACTTTTTCACTGCTCTTCCCCAAATAAAGTTAAACACTTTCATCATTCCTCTGTCCTGAAATTTCAAAGGTCTGCCTCATCCCTGAGGCAAGGCATTATATCTTTCGGCTCTATTTTCCTAGCCCACGCGTGGGACAGTTATATTTAGTACACGTGTACTCTGTAGAATTAAAAGTTAATGAATAGACCTAGTGCTTAAGTGTAGGCCTTAGTTTCTCCAACTGTGCTGAAAAGAATACTACATGCTCTGTCTACCTCAGAGGACAGTTGTAAAGATTTTTTAAAAAGTGTAAAAAGAGCCTTGGTACCCACAAAGCTCTATCCTGGTGAAAACCATTATTATCTCCTGTGTACCTACTATAGTACTGTAATCGTGGTAGGAAATATAGAGATGAGCCAGTCTCTGCCCTGGAGACTAATGTGAGAAAAGTTAAACAACCACCACAAAGTTAAATACAATTCAAGCCAGCAGTGGAGCTCATTTCATAAGGTGCAGGCAGGACAAGCCTGCAGACTCTGGAGGAAGAGGAGAAGGACAACCAGCAAGCCCATGAGGGAAAGGGTGCTTGGGAGAGCTGGAAGAAGCCCCCAGGGTCACTCCTACCAGCAGAGCTGAAGCTCAAGTGACTGCAAGGTCGCAGAGTCGAGAGAGAGCCCAGTGCCCGGAGACCAGTCAGGTAGCTAGGGGAGCAGATCCCTGTGTGCACAGATGATTTCTGTGTGGGTTTTAACTCATCTTGGAAAGATGACTGACAACCAAGCCAACACGCATGTGGCAGCTCATGGGGTTTTCTCTCAGTTCAGTGGGACTATGAAGGAAAAAGAGTTCTCTGTCAAGAGTCTGGGGCCATAAGCAGTGTTGAGTTCACTAATATGCCAGGCACTATACTTGGCACATCAGGGATATTTCCATTTGTTTTTACAAGTCTCTGAGGCTGGCATTTATTACTATGCTACCTAGTTTACAGGTGAGTAAACTGAGGGGAGCCTGAAGTCATAAAGCAGATAGCCAGAGTTCAAGTTCAGAAGACATACGGTGCCACCAAAAGAACTCTAGCCTTGGAGTTGGAGAAACCTAGATTCAAATCCTGACTCTACTATCTTTGGAGTCTATGTCTCTGGGAAAGCGAAAATTTTTTGGAGCCTCAACTTCCCCATCAACAAAATGGTGCTAATAACACCTTTATCACAGAGTTGTGATGCTTGAAGGGATTACTGTCCCCCAAGGACAGTACCTGGTTCTTAGTCAGCCAAATTCTCAACATGACAGCAGTTTTCCATGGTCTGGCTTCTGCCTCCACCGCCAGCCCCTACCTCTCACCACTCTGCTCACACTCCATGCTCTAGGCTCACTGGATTTCTTCAGTTCCTTAAATGCCATAGGGCTGCTTTCCCCTTTGGACTTTCACAAATACTGTTCCTTCCGTTTAGAACATAGGACACAACCTCCCCTCACTACCCCCAGCTCAGCTAACTCTGAGTTCTCCTTTCGATTTCACTTAAACACTACTCTGAAGTATACTTCTTTGACCTGGGAGGAGGCCGACACCCTGCTGTAAGCTCTCATGATACCCTTCCCCATCTTTCTTTTTTTTTTTTAAAGATTTTATTTATTTATTTGACAGAGAGAAAGACACCATAGAGAGAACACAAGCAGGGGGGAGTGGGAGAGTGAGCAGCAGGCTTCCTGCTGAGCAGGGGACCCAGTGCGGGACTCAATCTCAGGACCCTGGGATCATGACCCGAGCTGAAGGCAGACTCAGCGACTGAGCCACCCAGGTGCCCCATATCATTCCCCATCGTATAGTCATATTCACCATGCTTTACTGTACTTATTTCTTTATATCTGTCTTATGCTCCAAGTCCACCCCTCAGCACCTTCACCCCACACCACACAGGCACACACACATGTGCATGACTGTGAGCAGCATGGATGCAATGATATGTCTATTTGGTTGAGTCCCCATCCTAACCCCTCCCCATCATAGTCACTGTCATCCTTCCCACTACCATCATCATCATCATCATCATCATCTCATTCTATATTATTAACTCATTCAATCCTCATAACACTCCTAACAGGTGGACACTATTAGCATCCTAACTTGATATATAGGGATACTGAGGCACAGAAGTTAAATAAGATGTCATTAAGGTCCTACTTAACCGGTGGAGCTGAAATTCAAATGCACTTAGCCTAGGTCCAGCCCCTATGGACGTCCTGACACACTACCTGTAGTGCCTTTCCCAATGCCGGGCTTGCGGCCAGAGCTTAAAGAAGGTCTGATGAATTGAATGATAGAGGACAAGCACTCAATAAATTGTGATTTCCTTTTCCGCTTCTCCTCTGGCTTCACATCCAAAACTCTTTCCACTACACTGTAGTGGTTTAAATAAGAATCAAGGACAGACTCCAGATAAAAACTCAGGGATGTGGTATGTTAATTAAAATTCAAGAAAGGTGTTAAAAGTGTAAAGAAAATAAAACTCAGGGAAAGGGACAAGGATAGCAGGAGGGCGTGAGGCTCTGTGGGCCCCACATGGACCACAGCTCACGGCTTTCATCAGCCAGTGAACAGGGAGCAGAGGCCTGGACAGAATCCTTCTGCGCTTAGGTTGCTTGCCACACATTTACTCCTCCATCTTTGGCAGAAGTCAAAGACATAAAGCAGAGCAGTCAGAGGAGAATGTCCAAAAAGAAAGGCCTGAGAAACAGGGCTCCTAAGAGGTTTACAGTGCCCAAATTCTGCACCTTCAGGAAAAGAAGGGGAAGAGTTACTTGGTCTGAGTCAATGCTCACAGTCAGGTCTCATGTGACTACCACCTGGAGAGAGAGAGAGAGCCACAGAAGACAAGTCAAGGCCCTCCTCCTTTCTATAAGAAATTAATGCCCTGTTGAATGGTTTGGGGGTTTTTGTTTATTTGTGTGTGCATGTGTGTTTTCAATAAACCTTGGGTGGTGTTGGTCTCTTTAAAATGCAGGCCATCTGTGACTAAGGCTGGACTGTAAATTCTGGGTTACCTGTGGTGGTTACTGTTCCGTTTCTAATAGGAAACACATGGTTCAATGAAACGTGCACAAGATTCTCTGAAAACTATGCTCTGATGAAGCCCTTCTGATCAGGAAGTAAGGTAACAGCTCAGGCATCACCTGGCTCCTCCTGAAATACGATGCTGCTGTCCCCTGCCCTACGATAGACAGCACTGCTGTACCTGTCCTAAGAGCTGCAGGCACAGCTGAAGGGAAACCCAACCCCTGTGAGCTGCAATATTCTAGAATCTCCCTCCTCGTGAAGCAGCACACCCACACTCATAGGGCCACACACTGATTCCAGATCATACAAGCACTGCTCCTCATTGTGCCTTCTAAGCCCAGGTTTCTTTTAGGAGCTGGATGCTGACTTTCCCCCAAACACCACTCCCACAATTCATTCATCCATGTGACAAAGTACTGGGCAACAGGGGCAATAAACAGGAACACCACTCAGATGAACCAGCAAAACCCCAAACATCAGAATCACCACAATGGGGCACCTGGTTGGCTCAGTTGGTTGAGTGTCCACCTCTTGGTTTCGGCTCAGGTTATGATCTCAGGGTCTGGAGATCAAGCCCCACGTTGGGCTCTGCACTGGGCATGGAGCCTGCTTGTTATTCTCTCTCTCCCTCTTCCTCAGCCTCTCCTTCCTCCCCTTCCCAAAAAAAGAAATGAAAAAAAAAAAATGAGTTTAGAAAAGATATAGGAGGCACGCCTGGGTGGCACAGCGGTTAAGCGTCTGCCTTCGGCTCAGGGCGTGATCCCAGTGTTATGGGATCGAGCCCCACATCAGGCTCCTTCGCTATGAGCCTGCTTCTTCCTCTCCCACTCCCCCTGCTTGTGTTCCCTCTCTCGCTGGCTGTCTCTTATCTCTGTCAAATAAATAAATAAAATCTTAAAAAAAAAAAGAAAGAAAAGAAAAGATATAGGAAACAAGATGTACTATGAAAAGAAAAAAAAATTCTAAAAATGTGATTTTGGCAACATAAACCATTTATGAAAGTGACCTTTAAAAAAAAAAAAAGACACTGTAGTCACTGTTGCACATCAGTACATTTTCCCCCTCATCCTTCAGGGCTCAGTATAGCAGATAAAGTCAAGGATTCTGGTGAACAGAGGCCTGATCCCCTCCCCCAGCCCTGCTCCAGAAAATGATATTTTGGGGATTTGTCCTTGTTCAAAAACCATGTGTCTCACTAAATCCTTTTCCCTTTCAGAGTCTCAACCTTGAACAGTAAACTAAAGGGGTTGGGTGAATAGGCACCATGGTCCTTCTGGACAGCGTGTGCTGCCATTCTCTCATACCAAAGAGGCAGCATGGGTACTGACATCAAGAGACCTGGGTCGGGGGTGCCTGGGTGGCTCAGTAGGTTGAGGGTCCAACTCTTGGTTTGGGCTCAGGTCATGGTCTCATGGGTCGTGGGATGAAGCCCCACGTTGAGCCTCACACTGGGCTCTGTGCTCAGCAGAGAACCTGCTTGAAGATTCTCTACCTCTTCCCTCCCCCCATTCTCTCTCTCTCTCAAATAAATCTTTAAGGAAAAAAGAGAGAGAGACCTGGGTTTCCTGAAGAGCTGTATAAAGTTTCGTCATCCATAAAATGGGGATAATAGAATCTACTATCACTGAGCTGCTTGTGGGGCAAATAAGATAATACATGGAAAGTGATATTTAAAGAAATATAATAATCAAATGTCATATTTGACAAGAGTCATATATCAGAAGAGTTATATATACTGGTTGCAGAAAATGCAGTCAAACAAAAAGAAAGAGAAAATCATTTATAATCTCTTTCCCTAANNAAATCGCCTCCTAGGGGTAATTATAGTTAACATTTTGGTATACATCTTTCTAGGTTTTTTTGGTTATATACACTCACCTGTATGTGTGTAGATTTTTAAGTGTATGGATTTAAAAAACAAAAACAACTATAACATTATATAAAATTTTTTGTTTTCCATAGAGTGGTATTTTCCCCAAACCCAAAAATCAGAACTCACGATCTACCAATAGAACTAATTACCAAAGACCCTCAGCATTCATTCAACATTTGCTCCTATGACCCTAAATACTCACAAAAGGGGTGGCAAGAGGATAGCTTCACAGTGATATAATTTTCAGAAATACTAAATATTATAACCCAACCTTAAAGACTTAAAAGTTCAAAAAAGTCGCATAATGAAGAAAACTGAATTTATTTAACCCAGGATTTACCAAATGTGATTTTAGCTGAGAATTCTTTTCTTATATCACACCTTTTAACAAAAAAATCTCTGGCTTCTAGGGCTCTACGACACATCGTGGAGTAAATGTTATTTTATAGCACTTGAAATGAGGTTGCCACCCAGGTAGGGTTGCTACATGAAAGAAAACAAAATAAAGAAAGAGAGGGAAAAGGAAGGAAAAGAAGGGAAAAGGAGAAAGAGACACCCAGATAAATTTCAATTTCAGATAGCAACAAACATATTTTAAAATGATAAGTTTGTTCCAAATATTGCATGGGGCATATGAATAATTTTTTAGTATGTAAGTATGCCCCATGCAATATTGGGGTTATACTTACATACTAAAAAATTATTAGTTGTTTATCTGAAATTCAAATTTACTGGGCAATCCTACCCAGAGAAAATCTGAGTAGTCAGATCTACTAGAAACAGAGGCCCTAAACACAGTATCAAGCCTACCCAGAAGCTGTGGAAGGAGATCAGCAGGGCATGAGAAACAAGATATGCCTGATGAATCCCAAACCGCAAACGGAGGAATAAAAAAGGGCAACAAGTAACATTTGAAGAAGGCATTACTGAGCTTGGGTACTTGAGAATCTAGGCCAGACTCCAGGGACTAGGTTCAGACTGGCATAGAACGCGCTCTGCAGGGGAGTCTCTCCCTTCTGGGCTGTCTCAGAGCACTGTGGCCTTTCCTGTATATCCATCTCCACGTGAGCACCTGCTTGCTGGAGGGGGGTGTGCCCTACACATCTGCTGCCCCGACCGTCCTTTAGGACAGGACCATGCTTCGACAAGACACTCATGTCAGCATATTCCAGGGCCACGTTCAAGTAGACACTGAATTCAAAGTGTCTGATCTTTCACTCTAACAAGGTTCTGTCTCAGGAAGCTCATTAGTGCTTAATTACTAGACGGCAATTACTAAACATTACCATAATCAACTGCTGCAAGCTCACTTGCTTTACATAAGCTGCTAATTTCATGTTATTGCAAGTTAATTATTCTCCTTGGCCAGGGATGTCAAACACCCACCTGTGCCATGGCTGCTCCTCAGTCAGCAGGCCATAATCTCCAGCACTCTGACCCCGCCCTTTACCGTTCACAAAATATGGTCGCAGACATGATCTCATCTGCACCTGCCAACAATCTCACGAGCTGCTTCTTATCAGTTATTATGCAAGTGAGGAAACTGAGAGTTGCGGTAATGAAGTGTCACCCTAAGTCCCACACTACTGAGTTGCAACGTGGCCTCCCCATCCTCGCCACCGAGGACATAAGGAGTTTACATTCTATCATTGTTAATACCAATAATCATAGCTGACACGTATTCAATGCTTATTATGTGCCAGGCGCTGTACTCATGTCTGTACTCATTCAAGCTTCACAACAATCCTGGGAGATGGGTACTGTTATTATTATCCTCAGCTTACAGAAAAGGACACTGTAAACTTCCATCAAAATTACACAGCTAATGAGTAAAACCGCCAGGATTCAAAACCCACGTCTTTCTGGGAAAAAATTAAGTTGGAACTCTATCTCACTCCTTATACTAAAATAAATTCCAGATGGATTAAAGATCTGGATTTTGAAAAATGAAAACATAAGAGTACTAGAAGAAAGCATGGTCTATATAAAATCTTAAAGTGGGGAAGGCTTTCTAAGAATTACTCAAAATCAAGGCCATAAAATAAAGAGATTGACCAATTTGACTAAATAAATTTTTAAAAACCCTGCATGGCAGAACAAGAAAAGATGAACTCCTTAAAATATCTGAAACACATATAACTAAAGGCTAATTTCCTTAAATGCTGAAAGGGTTCCTACAAATCAATAAAAGAAATTGAATAAGTCAGTAGAAAAAAAATGGACAAAGGACACAAGTAGATAGTTTATAAGGAAGGGAATAAAAATGGCACTTACATATTTTTTAAAATGATCAGCTTTACTCCTGAGAGTAAATTCAAGCTCTAATGTATAATTTATACTTATAAATTATACTTTTAAACAATTAAGATTATAATTATAAATTATCATTTTAAACAATTAAGATGATAATTATAATAAAACTATAATGAATTCAAAATCAGAAGCCATTTTTCATTTCAGACTGGCAGAGTTCACTCCGTGAAGGAGAGGGTATGGAGAAATGGGGGGCCGTCACCACTGGTAGGAGGTAAATCAATGCACCCTCTATGAAGGGCACTATCGATTTAAAACTAAAAAGGCTATTACAAACCCTCTGACCCAGCAACTCCACTTCTCGGAATCTATCCTACACTTACATAATACACGTGTACAAAGACACATGTAGTAGGATATTCATTACAACAACGTCTATACTAACAAATAGGAAAAACAACCTAATAGTCCATCAACAGGAAAACGGTTGTAATATTATGAAAACTACACGTCAATATACCATGCTGTGGACATCTGCAAGATGCATTAAGTGAAAGAAGCAAGGTGGAAAATGGCGTGCATAGTATGAAAAGGGGGGCATTTAATTATTTCTCTACATAAGCATAAAATATCTCCAGAAAGAGACACAAGAAAACTAGCAACAGTGTTTGCTTCTGGGGAGGCTGTCATATCTAGCTGTAGAAAGGAGGGTAGCCTCCAACTCTTAAATTGTATTCCGACCTTCCACTCAGTCTGCTTGCAAGGCAAGACGGTTTCCTTCCTCAGTGAGAGAAGTCCTTTAAAAAAAAAAATCTGTTCGGGGCGCTCTGTTTCTATCTTTCAGTCTTTCTCTGTCTGCTCTGCTGCACACCCTTTGCTAGATGGGGAAGGAATGTCCCACCCAGCTTGTGGGGTTGCCCTTCCCAGCTCACTGTGTGCCACATCTTTCTCTATTAAACCTTGTCCCAGCCCAGTAAGTTCCTACATGATGGGCTCATTCTTTCATATCAACTTCCCTCAAAACCGAGCAACCATCGCATGGCAGCCAAAACCACCGGAGAGAACCACAGTCTGTTTATTTCACCAGTAAAAACAAAACTCTCCGACATTTGTCTCATGAATCATGGCTCAGAAATTACTCACTGCCCTCTGACACAGAATCCTCCTGAGGAAGGAGGAGCCTCTTTTTCTCCCCATTTTACAGAGATGGGATTTGAAATAGGAAAAAGTGACTTGCCTCAGGCCACGCAGCATGTGAAACAGAGCCAGAAGAGCACACACCCGGGTCCCCTGACTCTGAGCTGCCGCCCCACACAGACAAGGTCTGCAAGTATAAATCCCTCCTGGGCAAGGCCACAGGCATAGCACAGAGGAGGCTGCCATGGACCCACAGAGGGGAGCTCGCTCAAAAGCAGCCCTTGGGAATATTTTTTCAGACATGTAAAAAAATAAAAATAAAAAATAAAGTAGGCCTGAGATCTCTACAATATAATTTTCAAAAAGCAAGACAATAAAACATTTTATTTTATTCTTTGTATATATCACCTTTTATATCTTCCTATTTCCCAGAAACACACAATAGATTTGGGATACCAGGCAAGAAAGGAAAATGAAAGTTAACCCATGAAGCAGCATTTCATTGGCACTCCCCACAGCCAACGTCGGAATTCTCTTGTTGGAGTAATAGTGCTCTTTCACCTTCCCTAGTGAGACAGCGTCCCTGCCCTGAGCACAGGTCTGATCTTCCGCAGAGGTGAGAGGAGGAGAGAGGGCCACTGCGCCGAAGACACCTGGGCCCCCATTTGGTTAGCGCCCCAGGCAGAACTAGCTTGTTTGCACCACAGCCCTCGGGTGCAGGTTCTTGCCAAAGAGTCTTGGATGCGCCAGGAAATACGGGCACCTTGTTTCCTGGGGGAAAAGAAAGATACTTTTCCCGCTCATTAATGCCTTTCCAAGATGGGGAGCTTCTGTATGCAAAACATGTTTGTGGAACTGCTCTAAAAAAGGTCTTTCCAGACCCAACTTGCTGTTTCCGTCTTCTGCGCAAGCAGGCCGGGCTCCCTCCGCTGTCCTTCTCCAACAATAAACAACATCGCCCTCAAAGTGCTCCGGAGGTTCATTCCAATGTCCGTCCCATTGTGTTCTCTAAGCTGGGGACTGCGTCTAATCTCTCCTCTGCAGAAGCTTTCCTGCGCCTGTTTGGCTGGACCGGAAGGGCCTCCTTATCAGCATCTTCAGTCTCCTCCCCCAGGCCGAGCACACAAAGCAGCCTTGCCGGGCAGCCAGGGGGCAGGGCTGCAGCCCACAAGTGGGATCAAGCACTTCCCTAGTCTTAGGGACCCACAGCCCTTCGAGGACAGAGGTGTCTCCTTCCCTGCCAGAAGACTGTCACTCCAGGCTGGACCCTTCCTTCAGCTGTTGAAACAGATTCCCTCCTCACTGGAAGCATGAGAAAAAGTGAAAGGGAAGCAAGTGTCCACATGGCCTGGGACTCATATGGACGAGAATAAAATACAGGAATTCTCCCAAGATTCGTCTCAAGTTTGTCCCAGTTCCTGTGTCATTCAAGAGAATGACTACTTGTGTAGGGCCTATGTATTTTACACACACCAGCCATTCCATCCTTGAAACAGCCCTGTGGGGCAAGAGCAGATTTCTTAGTTACTATTACTATCAGTAAGCTTTTACAGCTATAGAGCACCTCAGGTTTGCTAAGTACTTCCCTATAAATTATCTTACCTGCATCCTGGCAAATTCCTGTATGAAACTCTTCCTCAACATGGCCCCCAACACACACACACACACACACAAGCACACACACACACACACACAGCATGCCATAAGCCATCTGTCACCGAGGCCTGCAGATGTTCAGTCAGAAATGTAGCTTGAATTCCTCCTTGGCACCACCTTTGTCCCTCCGGCACCAAGCTGGATCAGGCCCAGCCCAAAGCTCTGCTGTCACCCAGCCAGGCTACCATGGACTTCTAAACAGGTGAAGTATATCAAATGGCATAACGTTCCTCAACAGCAAGTTTTCAATATTCATCAAAAGCCTTAACAATGTCCGTACTCTTTCATCCAACAATTCTGCTTCTGGGAATTTTCCTAAGGAATGATGCCAAGATGTGTACAAAGGTTTATTCACAGGAAAGTTCATTCCAGCATTACTTAGAATTGCCCCAAGAACAGAGAGAGGAGTAAAACCTCTATACAACAGAGAAGAGGGTTATATTTTTGTTTTGGTTTTCCTTTGAGCCACATGATGTAACATTATGAAATACATACTTGGAAGGAAATACATTTTTTAAATGCTTACCTTACCTCTGAGTAGTGGGATTATGGATAGTTTATGTTCTTCTTTATATAATTTATATCTTTTCTAAATTTTCTTGAATAAACATGACATTTAGAGACAATACACCTTATTAAAATATCATTGAGGCTTAATACCAGTGAGGGAAACATGGGGCAGACACACATGCACACAGCTAGTGACCATCCACATTCAATTTGCTCTTCTAGGAAACAGGCTCTTACTGGGTACAAAGCAAAAGCCATAACAGAGTTCAAACCTTTTGTGCAGTGAGCTCACCGCTGCGAATTCACTTTAAGGAAAGAATTGAACAAACTCAAAATGCTAAATGAACAAAAATGTTCATTACGTCTTATCTAAAAGAACTGGAAACGCTCCAAATGTCCAACAAGGGATCGTTCAGTATGGAACATCAACACCATGGAATGCAGGGCAGCCATTAGAAATGCCAATTATGAAAACTATGTGGAAATATGAAATAATGTTGACAACAGGCTATAAAATAAAAATATACAAAACTGCAGCTATGAAGAATCAGCATGTATGTGAACAAGGACATTTCAAAAGGAAGAATGGGTTATGTTAGAATTATGGGACTACAGGGAGCTTTTTTATTTTTTAAGTTTTGTCCTTTTTTGGTTCTTTTTTTTTTTACAAGTTTTTGACATTTTGCGTGTACCACAGGCACATTTTTTAAAATATAGGAAACACAGAAAAGGGGAAAATAAATTACCACAAGGAACACAATTACTGTCCGCATGTTGATGTGTTCCTCCCTGTCTCTTTTTCCTATGCACTGGGTGGTTCGGTTTGGTTTTTATCACTGTGATCATGTCAGTGTTTTTAAAGCAGTTACAAAATCATTTCAGTTTTTTTAAAAAAATCAGTGAACTTCCCGTTAGACCATCAAGAGAACACAGTAGTGGGTTTTCTCAAGCGCTATCAGGAGAATGTACCTAACACAGTGCCTATTTGTAAACAAAAACGGGGCATGTTGCGCTGTTGTCACAACAGATGGATTGATCAAAGTTCCTCAACACTTGCAGAGACTCCCAGGCCTATTTCAGTAGCCATAAGTCAGGAGCAGGGAGAATACTGTGCTACCAAAGCTGACATTGTTGGAAACTGGAAGCAATTTGACCAGACTTTGAAAACAAAAAAAAATACAACAGCGTACCAAGTTTTCACATCAGAAAAAAAGTGTGAAGGGAACAAATCCAGTTGGCCATTAGGTCCAGAATATTAAACCTCCTTTATATCTCTCACATCCTTACTCTCCTGCCCATCTGTCCTGACCTTCCCTGGGGCCAACCTCTCCTACCTTGGCAGCAGCTGCCCCTGTTCCACATCCAGGCCACGTGGACTCCTTCCACGAAGAGACACAGAGACAGGGAAAAATCACCAAGCAGCGCATGAGCTCTGCTGCCCGCTGAGTGAGTGTGGGCCCTGGAAAGAGGGAGAGGGGAGGCTGAGTCGGCTGTCGCTATGGAGGGGCTCAGTTTCTGCAGGAGTGTGACGCTTTTGTGCTTTTCGAACAACAGGGCCCCTCCACACAAACCGACTATTCATCTCGTACATGCATCTACCAAAGACTGCCCTCTGTTCCAAGGCTAGGGGAAAAGCTGCTGCCTTGAGCTGAGAGAGACATGAGATGCTACCGCTCGCACAGCAAGCCTCACTCAAATACGCCTCACTTCAAGGACAAAGGTAACTGCATTTTTTGCCTTAGAGGCTCTTAGAAACTAACCCAGGTCCAAGAGGCAATGCAACTCCACTGTAACCTTTCCACAGAACTAATCTGACCATGTCATTCCCACACTGAAATCTCCTCAGGGGCTCCGGGCTGCCCACACAAAGCCGTGAGAGGAAGTCCAGTCCCCGGGTGAAGAGGGCAAACTTTGGAGCCGAACTGCCTGACTGAGTCCTGCCTCTGCCCTTTATGAATTGAATGGCCTTGGGCAAGTTCCCTATCCTCTTGGTGCCTGTGTTTCTTTATTTGTCAACAGGGATAATAACAGTACTTACCTCATAGGGTCGTGGTGCAGATTAAAGGAATCAATAAAGAACAAAGAAAGAGTCTGGCATATAGGAAGCACTCAGTAAGAGTTACCTGCTGTTCCTATTCCTGCTATTGTTGGAGAAAGTTCAAATTCTCTAGCAGCACATACACAGCCATCCAGGACTCACACTCTGCCCCCATCTCTCTAGCTTTGTTTCTCGTGACCTTTGAGTTACCACTGCCACTGTGATCATGCAGACAGGCCAGGGTCCCAGAGTGCAGACCCCAAGGCAGGTTCATTCCTCCACACCTTTACTCACATGGCCATTCTCTCCTTGTTGGCTGGTGAGCAACCACAGATCTCTGAAACCTTCCTTCCCCCTCTAAGTGGATTAGCCACTCCCTTCTTTGTGCCTCCGCTATGTTCTATTAAGACTCTCTTCAAAGACACTTTATTTTCCTCATTGATTCATGTATCCTACTTCCCCTACTAGACCTTCAACACAGAGGCCCCTATGAATTCTTAACTGTAACTCCATTGTCTGGCACTTAGTCAACCCTAAATATTTATTAAATAAATGCAAAAGAAATATTGATCAGAACACACAAAGCTGGCAATACTTTTCACAGAACCTAAACACCAGGATTTAGAAATCAAATCCCAAAACACTTCGACTCTAAGGACAGTTAATTGGAAAAGATCATATAACCAAAGAGAAGAAAATTATAATTTCCCAGGAGAAAGCCAAACCTTGTTACAATGCAGTGTCTGTGTATATTAGGGGATGGAGACAGAAGTGACATTAATAATGGTTCTAAACTAGCTGATGCTGACTATTCATTGAATAGTACTTTTTAAACTGTTTCTTCAGAAAAATGTAGTGTCATAGCTGATTGGGGAGTACCTTTCACCTCGCTGAGAATGCAGGCTACCTCAATATAAAATACTACAGGAGACCCAGACTGTAAGAAAGAAAGAGGATTAATCTTTGTTGGGTGTCTATGATAAGGCAGATACTTAAAAAATAATATATTTTCTATTTATTAAATATGCTGGATGCAGAACTATTCACTTCAAGTGCATTTTCAGGTTTGATAGTGTAAGTCCTAAACAACTCTGAGACATAAGTATTAGCCTCTCCATTCTACAGATGAGAAAAACATATTCCCCCAACCCACATATTTCTAAGTGAGCATCTACTGTGAGCAACTACTGATCTAGGAGCAGAGCATACAGCAATAAACAAATAGAAAAACTTCCCGGGGGGGCGCCTGGGTGGCACAGCGGTCAAGCGTCTGCCTTCGGCTCAGGGCGTGATCCCGGCGTTATGGAATCGAGCCCCACATCAGGCCCCTCCGCTATGAGCCTGCTTCTTCCTCTCCCACTCCCCCTGCTTGTGTTCCCTCTCTAGCTGGCTGTCTCTATCCTGTCGAATAAATAAATAAAATCTTTAAAAAAAAAAAGTTCCCACACTTCAGAGAGTATACATTCCAGCTGGGCAACAAACAGAGCAATGAATGAATGGGGAAATGAACATATACATTAATGAACAAGAAAAATATCAGATAGCGCCAAGTTCTCACTTGTAGAGAACTAGTAAAAATAGGAAGGGAACAGAGTGACTAGACAGAGTGGGATGTCAGAGAAGGTCTCTCTGAGGTGGCTATATTTAAGATGAGATTTGCACAAGAAAGATCAAGCACATGCAGATTGGAAGAAGAGTATTTCACGCTGAAAAAAGAACTAGGGCAAAGGCCCTAAAATGAGAATAGGCTTTGGCAAGTTCAAGGAACCCAAGCCAGCACAGTGAGGCTGATGCACTGTCAGTGAGAAGCAGGCTGAGTGAGTGACACGGGGCAGGTCACAGAGACCTTGGTCCGCCAGGGTAAGGAGTGTGGATTTCATTCTGAGTATAATGGGAGGCCACCTGTGGGGGGCAGATGGCAGGGGAGGGAGTGTAGCACAAACTGAAAAACAGTGTTAACGATTTCTGTGGTCTCTGTAATGGAGGGTATTATGGTATGGCTACGGGTAGAAGCAAGAAGTCTAGTTAGGAGATCATTGCAAGTGGTCTAGGTCACGGATGATATGGCTTGGACTAGGGCGCAGGTGGTGGGGATGGTGGGAAAGGATACATTTGGGAATGTTTCTGAAGACAGAAAACAGAACTCACTGAAGGAATGGATAATGTTAGGGAAGAAAGAAACAAATCAAAAGCAATGCCTGGATATTTTGGCTTGAGCACTTGGGGGGATATTAGCACCACTTACTGAAGTGGGGAAGATTGAAGAACAACATGTTTTGGGTGGAGACAAAGTCAAGAGTTCTCTTACAGCCATATGAAATGTGCAGTGCCTCTTAGGCATCTAACTGGACATAAGCCTGGAGTTCCAGAGAATGGTTGAGGATAAAGATACATATTTGAAGGTCATTAGCAAATGGATGCTGTTGAAAGTCATTGCATTAGACTAGGATATCTGTATCTCAGAGAAGAGAAGGGGGCCATTTCAGAACATGGAGCACATCACCATGTAGAGGGGGAGAAGAGAAGGAGGAGATCCAAGAGAGGTAGGAACTGACCCAGGAAAGCAGAGTGTCCAAGAAAACAGCGATCAACTTTGTCAAATGCTGCTGAGAAAAGGAGTAAGATTAAAAGAAAGCAATGGCCTTCGACCTGGTCACATGAAGGTCATTCATTGATTAACATTGACAAGAATAGTCCTGGTGGAACAATGGGAAGAGATTAGAGCGAGGGAAAGGCGTCAAAGCCCAAACTAGGGACAACCTGTATGTTTTACTGAGAAAAGGAACTTGAAGACAGCTAGAGGGGGGATATAATGTCAACAGAGGTATAAACTAATTAACAAATTTATTTTGGAATAGTTAAGGGACAAATTAGAACATTTTGGGTTTTCAGATGGTGGGGGAGGGGTTGTCTATTTTCAAATAAGAAATACAGGGGCATGTTTATTTGCCACTAAGAATTATCCAGTGATGAGGGTAAATCTGATGATGGCAGAGAGAAGGGGCATAATTACAAGATCAAAAATCTACAAGACTTAATCTTAACAAAACTAATAATGTACCCAGGGTAAAAGAATTGGTAGTCTGTGGAGCTGGGATACTAATCCAGATCTGTGTTTTTTGTTGTTGTTTTTTTTTAAAGATTTTATTTATTTCTTTGACAGAGATAGAGACAGCCAGCGAGAGAGGGAACACAAGCACGGGGAATGGGAAAGGAAGAAGCAGGCTTCCAGAGGTGGAGCCTGATGTGGGGCTTGATCCCAGAACACCAGGATCACGCTCTGAGCCAAAGGCAGACGCTTAACGACTGAGCCACCCAGGCACCCCCAGATCTGTTTTGACTCTTAAGTGCATCCTTTTTTTTTGCCACACCATTGACTGTAATATAATACAATAGCATTTACAAAAGATCCCAATTCCAGGCTCTGAAGATAATCAGAACAGAGTTAGAAGGAATCTTAAGAGGAGTTTGGAGCACCAACACAAACATACACCCCGTTCTATATAAGCAAGCTCTGTTCATCCCACAGACCGGCAAATGTCATTTCTATTTGCACACCTGGTTGTGGTTCTATTAGCTGTACGACTTTCCGTTGTTTCCCTTATATATTCAGAGTGGGTTTGAGGAAAGGACAGGGACACTGAGATAAATCACAGTGCAGTATAAAGGCACACTGTTGAATAAACTCTCTAGTGACTGTAATAAGGAAGTAAAAATATGTTTTTAATGCCAGTTGTGTGTTTACATTCAGCAAAAGCAAAGATGGGAATTGAGGTACAATGTCATTTGTTTCTCTCTTCTTTACGCAGCTATCTCAGCAAGCGAATGACTGTGATGATGCCAAGAAGTGGCCTCTTGTCATCTGTTTCCCAGATGTTTTGCCTCTCTGTTTTGCTTTTCTCACACCTGGCTCCACATCACCTGGTCTAGTTTACCTCTTCTTTCAGGGCAATATAGATGCCATCTCCCCCATGAATTGCTCCCTGATCTCTCCTTCTCTGAACTTTTATAGCACTAAGAATTAGTACCACATAAATTTGGCTCTTGATCATATGAAGTCTTAAAACTATTCTCTGATTCAAGTATCAGAGTGACAGTAAGAGTACTTTTCAGTCAGAAATTCAGTACAGTTGCTGGCCATTGTTACTCTGAGAGGTAGTTTAGTTGAACAAAGATCAAGGTGCATCTGGCTTGAGACTGTGGCTCTGCTCCAACTCTAACATGCTAAGTAATCTTGGGCAAGTCACTTTCCGAAACTCAGCTCCCCTACCTAGAAAATGGGAATAATATGACCTCCTCCCACCACCAGGGTATGTATCTAAAACATGCTGGACAGTTTGCTCTTTGGCTAAAAACTCTACAAACCCATGGCTTTTAAAACCAGGTCTGAAATGCTTCAACCTGTTCACAATATCCTGTCAGCTTCTCCTCACTCCTAGCCTACCTCACATTTCCTATGCTGGTGACAATGAAGTCATCAAGCTATCTCTCACCACATGCTTTGTCTTTTGGTCCCTTCAGTTCCCGCACCCTAATTCCACCTTGCTCAGGTAGGTTCTCCCATATTACCCCAACCGTAGCTTCATCACTGCACTCACCTCATTGCTTATTTATTTACAGGACTATCTACTCCGTAAAACAAGGGCTCCTGAAAGGAAAAGACTGAATTTTATTCATCTTTGTATCCCCAGTAGCACAGTGCCTGGTGCATATAGGTACTTTCTTCTTCTTCTTCTCCTTCTTCTTCTTCTTCTTCTTCTTCTTCTTCTTCTTCTTCTTCTTTTTAAGATTGTATTTATTTATTTGAGAGAGAGAACATGCACGAGCACGGGGGAGGGGCAGAGGGAGATGGAGAAGCAGACTCCCTGCTAAGCAGGAGCCAGACATGGGTCTTGATCCTAAGACTATGAGATCATGACCTGACCCGAAGGCAGACGCTAACTGGCTGAGCCACCCAGGCGCCCCAGTACTTACTTCTACTTCATCATTCTGATGTCCATTTCTTCATCTATGAAATAGGAAGAATATCACTTACTTGAAGGGATGGAATTAAGTTTAAATATCCAAAGTTGACCACAGGTGTCTGGCATATAACCAGCCATCAGTACTTTTGATTTATATTCTCAGCATCTCCTGGTTTTGCTTTCCTAGTCTGTCCTTTAGGACCAGGCTCTTACACTGGCCCTGTGTCCTTGCTGTGAGCCCTCTCCTCCAACCATATCAGTGATCAGTGAGGGTCCCAAGTCCAGAGCTGTCTTGAGTTCGCACCTGTGACAGTGTCCTCTGAACTCCGAGGATGACGTAGCTAAGACACCAGTGCAGGACCGCATACGTTTCTTAAGTATCTTTGTGCAAGGTAATGTCCCAGATGCAGAAGTGACCCAACATGCACAGGGAATTTATGATCTACTGGGGGATAAGCGAAGAGGTAGGGAGACAGACAGATGAAGGCAAGATAATTCAAAGAAGAAAAAGGTTATATACCTCTGGGGAAATTCAGGAAAGCCTTAGAGGAAGTGGCATTTCAAATGGACCTCAGAGAGCTGAGGGGCTATTTCCAGAAATGTGTGTTTTCCACAAAACCTAGCACCAAAATGCTCCTGCTCCTCTGATAAAAAGTAAGGTAAATTGAGGAACCACAGCCTACTGCAGGCCCCTCTAGGAGATTCACACTGCACAGCAGGGAGGCTCTGACAAGTCCTGAAGTATGGAACCCTATTTAAGTGTGTTGAATCCAGCATCCCAAATTTGTCTGCCCAGTAGTTCTCTGTTTCTTTCCCCCTGGAGGCTATATGTAGCATTGTGAGGAAGGTACTTGAAGAAACAGAGAGGTTACTGTTACCCTTTTAAAGTTGTATGTTTGCATTTGAACAGGGCCTCTCTTAGATAATATTTTAACATCAGATTTTTTTAAACAATGTAATCAGCAATTTAAAAAATTCTCCTGGCACTTGGTCCAAAAGGATAAAGCAAGGGGAGACTTTGCAGAACTAAGTAGCTGTTGAGACAGAACAAATTGACTCCTTTTTAGTGTGAAGCAGTGTGTAGACCACAAGCCTTTCTCTCCAGGGAGGGAGGGAAAGAACGCATCTCTGCGGACTCCATTCCTTCTATGGTAGGATGTTTACACTCATATATGGCCCCCCTCCCTCTCCAACATGCTGACTGGGTAAAAAAACACCAGACTTAAAAGCGAAGGAAACGGCATTGCATAACAAGCCGTCTAGGCATGTTTCCCTCCTTAATATTTACCAAACACTACTGGCTGCAAGGGGCGAGTAGTAAGGGGGCATTGTATGCTTGTCTGTCCCCACCCTGGAGGCGCAGTGCTCAATTATGCAGTCTGTGAGTTAACAAATGTTTACTGGGAGTGAGGCACTGGTGCTCAGGATACAGAGAGAAACAAGACAGAGTCCTGCTCCCAAGTTCGGCCTCACAGGCCAGCAAGGAAGACAGGCAGGTAAACAAACTGCAGTGCAGCAAAGTGCAAGCAAACAATTCTGTAACAAGAAATGAGTGCAAAATGCCAGCGAGGCACAAAGGCAGGCGCTCCTTAACTCTGCCTGGGCTTCAGGTCGGAAGAGAGGCGTGTTAAAATAAGATTCCTCCTAGCTCTCAGAAGATTGGAAAGGAGCTTTCCTGGCAAATCTATCTATCTATCTATCTATCTATCTATCTATCTATCTATCTATCTATCTATCCATCCATCCATCCATCTAACTATCTGTAAATAGGATTCCAGGTTTGAGTAGAATCAGGTAGGATAGAGCAAAACTGGGGGGAGAAAAAGGAGCAGCTGATCTTCCTGAGAAAGTAGCATACTGAACAGCTGCATCTAATTTCAGTTACTCCCGAAACCCTACAAAAATCCAGTGAAGACTTTTTGTCTTAATAACAAAACCGTTCAAGTTCAGGGAAAGAAAAGATAATGGTGTTAAATGTTGGAAGCTTGGGAAGCAGACAAACAAGTAGTAACTGACAGCAGATGCAAGAAATCTGAATCCTAACCCAGAGGCAGGAAATGCTGAGTGTGCAGCTGATGAGAACCACAGAGCCCTCACCAGGCCTAGGGCTGCCAGTAATCGCAAGCTCCTGGAACAGTGGGGCAGGATGTGAAAATGAAGAAAACTGGGAAAGCTGCTTGAAAAGAAGTTAAACCCTTAGATCCTTCTCCTCACCAACAGAATTCTGGAGGCTTAGATGCTAGAGAGCATAAAACAGAAATGTCCAGTTTTTGTTTTAAAATAATCTGGGGAGAGGGGGTGGGGGGACACGGATGAAACAAAAATGTCCACTAAGTGATCTCTAGAGAACCTGGGTGATAGAAGGATTCCATGCACTATCCTCTCTACTTTGTAGTCTTTGGAATTTTCCATAATAAAAAGTAAGAGTGGCTCTGGTCCAGGAGTACCCAGTATGGTTAATGGGGAACATAAAAAAGACAGCTTTTTTGGGTTTTCTTGACAGCTTCATAAAGGTATAACTCACATACTCAATTCAGCCTTTTAAAGTGTACAATTCAGTGGCTTTTAGTATATTCACAGAGCTGTACAACCATCACCACTGGGATGGTTTATTAAGATATAATATTAAACTTTATTAAGATATAACTCACTCAATTCACTCTTTTAAAGTGTACAATTCCATGGTATTTAGTATAGTCACAGAGTTCTACAACTACCACCATGATCAATTTTAGAACATTTTCATCACCCCAAAGAAAGCATCACACATTAGCAGTCACTCCATCCATATCCCCCCCACTCTCCAGCCCCAGGCAACCACTAATCTATTTTCTGTCTTTACAGATTTGCCTATTCTGGAAATTTCATATAAATGAAATCATATACTCTGTGGTCTTTCGTGAATGGCCTCCTTCACTTACCATGTCAAGGTCTTAACAGTTGTTTTTGTTTTTTGTTTTTTAACCCACCCTCTCCCTATCCCCACCCTTAATTAGACCACACAGCCAAGGATGACATTCAGAGACATCTTGGGAAAGCTCTAATGAAGATACAGACCACAATACACACACACACACGCGCGCGCACATACACACACACACACACACACACACCAGCTTGAAGGAAATAGATAGTATATGAGGCAGGGAGCAGGGTGGGAGGGTAATACCATTAATATTCTCACAAAAATGAAATAAAATTACAGCCATGAAATGAAAATAGGATGCTATATAAAGGAAACACCAAGAGGACCAAAAAAAAAAAAAAAAAAAAAGAGCTCTTGGAAATTGACAACTTAGCAGAAATTTGAAAACAAAAACTAAACAGAAACAAAAACAAAAAAACCTCAATACAAGGATTGAAAGATGAAGTTGAGAAAATCTTCTGGAGAGTAAAATCACAAAACAAAGATATGGAAAACAGTAGAAGTTAAAAATATTCTAGAGGACCAGCACAGAAAGTCCAATACCAAAATAAAAGAAATCCCCAAGGGGGCACCTGGGTGGCTCAGTCAGTTAAGTGGCAACTCTTGGTTTGGCTCAGGTCATGAGACGAGCCCTGCCTGCATTCGGCTCCCTGCTCAGTGGGGAGTCTGCTTGAAGATTCTCTCCCTTTGTCCCACCCCCTACTTTCACATGTGCATGCACTCTCTCTCCAAAGATAAATAGATCTTTTAAAAAATAAAAGAAATTCCCAAGAAAGAACAGAAAAAAAGAAAAATTATAATATACTTTGATAAAAACTTCAAAGAACTAAGTTGTGCAGGTTGCCAGATTCAAAGGGTCCCACACACAAAACACAGTGTGAAATTTCTGTGAAATTTCAGAAAACCACAAAGAAAAGATCACATAAGCTGCCAGAAAGGAGAAAATTAAACAAACAGGCTATACACAAAGAATCAGAAATTAAAACGTTTCCAACTTCTCAACAGCATCAATAAAAACAAGACAATGAAGCAATACCTTCAAAATTCTGAAGGAAAATGATTTCTAACCAAACAATGTATCAAGTGTGAGACCAGAACAAAAATATTTTCAGATATACAAAATCTCAGAAATTCACTTTCCATTCACCTAAGAAGTTCCTGAAGGATATCCTTCATCAAGCGGTATTATACAAGAAACAGATCACTGAGTAGAGACAGTCAGCGGAGGACCCCCAAATAACTACCACATGAAGAAACCAGCCAGACTGGAGAAGTAGAGCTCCAGGGACAGACATACTGAAGACAGTCATCACCAAAAACCCTACTGCCATTAAGCCCTCTTTGGTGTTGTTGATCTAAATATTTTAAATATATGATTATAAAATTTTCAAACATACTGAAAAGTATGCCCATGATACTCATCACCAATTCAATATATGAACATTTTGGACTCTTCACTTAATCTACCCCCTTTTTACTATTTTTTCTTTGTTTAAAGGTTTTACAACAAATTCTATATCATATCATTTCATTTCAATGTACTTCAGAACCCACCTCTATATCACCCATTCTCTAACATCACAATACTATTATCATACCTAGAAAAATTAACAGTAACCCCTTGATATCAGTCCATAATAAAATTTCCCCAACACCTCAAAGATGATTTTTTATAATTAGACTGTTATGGGCGAATTGTGCCTCCCCGACCCCCAAATTTATATGTTGAAGCCCTAAGCCACAGTACCTCGGAATGTGACTATAGTTGGAGATATGGCCTTTAAAGAAGTAACTAAGTTAAAATGAGGCCTTCAGGGTGGTCCCTAATCCCACATGACTGATATCCTTATAAGAAGAAGACAGATTAGGACAAAGAGAGACACTGGGGCCACTTGTGTACAGAGGGACAACCATGTGAAGAGGGAGGAAGAAGGCGACCATCTCTAAGCCAAAGAGAGAGACCTCAGGGAAAATTTACCTGCCAGCACCTTGATCTTGGACTTCCAGCCTCCAGCACAGTGAGAAAATTAATTTCTGGGGCACCTGGGCAGTTCAGTTGGTTAAATGTTCAACTCTTGACTTCAGCTCAGGTCATGATCTCAGGATCATGAGATTGAGCCCTAAGTCGGCCTATGTGCTGAGCGTGGAACCTGCTTAAGATTCTCTCTCTCCCTCTCCTTCTGCCCTCTCCCCAGCTCATGCTCTCTCTCTCTCTCTCTAATCTGTCCCTAAAAAAAAAAAATTTTTAATTTAAAAAATTTAAAATAAATTTCTGTTGTCTAATCTATCCAGTATGTGGTATTTTGTTATGGCTGCCTTAGCAAACTAATACATAAACTATCTGAACCAAAAAAATATTCATACATTACACTGATTGTAATTTTTAAGTTACATTATTTTTTTCATGCTACTGACTTGTTGCAAAAGCCAAATCAGTTGTCAAACAACCTGCATTTATCTGTCTGCTTCCCTAGAGTGTAGTTTAATTCCTTCCACTTTCCAATAAATCAAAGTTAGCTTTAGGGGCTTGATTAGATTTAGGGGTCAATTTTTAGATAAGAAAATTCCATAGACAGTAACTGCATACTCTCTTTTTAACCTGTCAAAGAATGATAGGTAAACCTGGTCCAGACTCTTCTCTGACTCTATTTGTCTTGACCTAGTGCTAATGAAGCACATGGTCATCCCCGCCATGCTGGCTGCGTGGCTTAGCTGATGGCATTCACTTCATCCCACAGAGGAGTTTTTGCTCTGACCTACTCCCTGACAGCTGGAAAATGAGAGGTAGAGAAGACAGAATAGTCCATTATCTGTGACTATACCCTATCAGATGTTCAGTGCCTGATCCACACTGTAGCCCCCCCAGATGCCCTAATAATGGCGGCTTTAAATTTCCTAGGATCCACTTACAACTCTGTCCACTGACTTCCCCATTACAACCTTTTCTAACCTCTAGGAAAGCTAAAGCCAGACTACGAACCCAAATCAGCTTATTTTTAAACCTAATAGTGGCACTATTGCCCTCTTCTTACAAAGCTTGCTAGATTTATACTTGCTCCTTGTTTTAAAAAACTAACCGATATACTGTTTGGTAATACAAACGTGTGGTTAAACCATAAAAAAAGTAAGGAAATGATCAACACAAAAGTCAGGATAATCACTGACTCTGGTGAGGAGAGAAGGAGACATGATTTGGGGGTGGAAGATACGAAAGCAGCCAATAACTTCCAATTTTATAAGCTGAATGGTGGATGCACAATTTTCATCTTATTGTTCTTCTTCAAGCTATAAATCCATTTTAGACTACATGATAGTAATTATTTTTTTGTGAGTTGTCCAGTCTGGCTAGAACACAGGGTTTGAAGAGTAGAGTAAAAGGATAAAAGATTGGAAATGGAATTTACGCTGAAGGCAAATGGCAGCCTCAGTGATGCTCTCTTGGGGGTCAAGGGACATTTATATCCAAGATCAATTAAAATGGCCTTCTCACAATCTATCCATCAAGAATGGCAGAAAAAAATCTTTTTTTTTTCTCCCTACTAAGTTACCTAGAGATGACATATCCAACGTTTTAAGTATCTCACTGGGAAACATAATAATATGGTTTTGATGTATTTTTCCAGTGAAAGAAGAGTCAGCTTGCCCTAGGGAACACATTTGCCTCAAATTCTTAAATGACACAAAGCTGGGGGGGATGTAGAACAAATGTTTTAGATGACAGAATTGGGATATATCTCGGTGAGCTGGAGTGACAGGTCAAATCTAGCGTACTTTATAACAACATCTACCGCTTACTGAGAACATACGATATGCCACAAGCTTTACATAATTTATCCCACGGAAGTAAGTTGCCCGAGATCACAAAGCAAGTCAATAGCAGAGTCATCATTTGAAACCAGATTTTCAGACTCAAATTCTAATCTCAAGTGAGATTTCAACTATCAGAAATTAACTCTCAAAAAACAGAACCTTCTTTACTTCAGTCTGTCACCCTTAGAGAACTGCCATTCAACCCCCAACCCCTTGGGCATAAGCACCTCAGGAAAAATGATTAGATCAGACTGATTTCAGTCATTGATGTCACATTTGGGGACCCTCTGACAGCTGCCAGGAAACTTCTATCTCCCCTGAAGAGCAAGTCTGTCATCAAGAGTATGCTGTAAGAGGATTCTTTCCGCAACCCATTCCCAGCTTGGCAATGTCTGCTTTCCCATCTATATTGAGGAGTTTGTAGAACTCATGATATGCAGTTGCAGACAGGGGGCCCTTATCACAAAGACTGCTGAGCAAGACCCCTTAGCCAGCCAGATCTCCACCTTCAATTTTCTCTCGTCCTCAGGGCCACTGCGATTTGCTGGGTGTGTGTAGCCAAGAGAACAGCACAACCACCTCCAGTGCACAGTCATATCCAATGAGCAATCCCGAAAGACAGCCAGAGAATTTTAATGAAAACCAGAAAGCTCTTGGCCACTAAGTCCAACTGCAGTCCAGGCCTGACAGCCCCTCCCCCCTTTGCCTAGAATCCCTGAGCCAGTTTCACCCCAAAGAGCAGGGAGGAAAGTCCATTCTGCATTCAGCAACATCTTCCAATGCAGCCACTTTCCAGGGTCATTTAGGTGAGAGGCAAGGTACATGCTGATTGCAGGAGGACCCAGGGACCCTGAGAAGCACACGGTGCAGCAGCAACAGATCTGAGCCAACAGATTATGAAACAGTCTATTTAAAAAAAAAAAAAAAAAAGCCTTTCCTTCTGCCAAAGCTGTCTGAACACAGCTGCATACAAGGCTAGTGAGGAATCTTAACAAGCTTAAAGGGACCGTATTTCAGATATTCAATAACCAAAGGTGGAAGAAATGAGTATTTTGAGCACTAACTATGTGTCAGGCACTCTGATCTCATTTAACCTTTGGTATGAGGTGGGAATTATAAAGTGCATGTAACAGATAAAAACACCGACGCAGAAAGGTTAGATAAGTTGTCTCAGGGACCTAGCTGGCAAACAGAAAATCAAGGCCTAAAGTTCAATATGGGTGAGGCTCATCAGGCATAAACTCAAAATTCCAGCCTGTCCTGCCTAATAAAGAGAACGATCATTTCTGAACAGCAGCTGAGCCTGGAACTCAACTAAGATTTCTGCATGTACTGTATCATCTAATCCTCACAGTGACCAGATAATATAGAAGTCCTTATAATGCCCATTTTAGACAAGGAAGCTGAGGCAAGAGGTCAAGTAACTCAGCCAAGGTCATGACATTGCCAGGATTTGAACCTGGTCTACCTAATTCTAGAGCCACATGTTAGACTACTCACTCCTAACAACCAACAGGAGAATCACGTAGGTCATCGTACTGACCAGACAAGTTGCATGAAGACTTCAGTCCCCCTTCCCAGCAGGCTATCCACATTCCAGAGTTACCTTTCAAGTTGTCAGAGCACTCCTCAGTGGGGGCACAGAGTCACAGGCTCTGGGAAGGCTAATAGTGACATTTGCACCTTCCTGTGGACTGGGGGCTCTGTTGACACTGCATGGGTGAAGGAGAAGGTTCCCAGCAATGATTCTGAGATGCCTGTGCATACAGAAGCTGACAGCTCCTTTTTGCAGGCTCTGCTGCACCGGTCCACCCACCTCACGGCAACTCCTCCCCTCCCCAACAGCTCCCAGGCCTATTTTGTATTCTTAACAGTAGACCATGTGCCTCCTCTTAGAGCAACCGTGATTTCCCAAAGGAGACGACTGTCTAGACAGAGCATCCCAATCCATCTTGACAAGAAATGGGCCATACCATGTCAGGTTTGATCATTTACGTTTTTGGGGTCTGTGTTCAGCACCCCAGTGAAGGCTCTAGGCCTGGCACCTCTGGGTAATCAGACCGAGCATCACGCAGCACAACAGCTGATATCCAGGGTTAGAACTGTCTTCCCAGCCAGGCAAGCGTTACCCGAGAGAAGTTGCAGGCATGTTACACCCAGGCTTGTGGGTCATGCAGTCCCAGGCACACCACAGAAACTGTTCCATTAATCAGGTTCAAACTTGACAGAACTCTTCTACACACGTTCAGAATGAAGCACCAGGCTTTGAGGTAGACGGAACACCTCAGATGTGCCAGGTACTGCAGCAGGTATAGTCACAGCCAATACCTTAATTCATATTCACAACATCCAAAGAAAATATTCACAACATTTTATGGTAGATAGGACTGCTTTTTGGGGGGGGGGGACAGGATTGCTTTTATACAAATAAGGCAACTGAAGCCCAGAGAGGTAACATAATTTGCCCGAAATCACACAGGAAATGGCAACTTCAATATCAAATCCATTTTTAATATGACTCCAACACCCTTATGCCCAATTATGAGCTATGTGTTTATTCTGCAGATATTTACTGAGCATCTTCTATGGGCAGCTACTATGCCATTTATAGAAAATAAGGTTGCTAACGTGATAGCCGGTGTCCAGTCACCAAAGAACTTATATTCTCAAGAAAGGCAATGTAGATCTGAAAGGCAGCTACAAAGTAATGAGATTAGGGCCTCTGATGACTGATCAGAGCAGGCTTCTCTGAGGAAGTGGTATTTGAGCTGAGACCTGAAAGATGAGAATGAACCAGCCATTTGCAAAGCTATGCAAAGAGTGCAGGCAGAAGTTACAAGAAGTGTGAGGGCTGGTTGCAGGAAAAAGCTTGTCATGTCTAGAGAACATAAGGGCCACCAGGGACCAAGGCTGAATGAATAACGGGGAAGAAAGAATATTTGAGATGACGCAGGGCCTTGTTGACCACAGAAAAGAGTTTAGATTTTGTTGTAAGGGCAATGAGAAATCAGTTTTAATTATGGGACTGGCATGATCTGATTTGTGCTTTTGATTTTGTTTTTGTTTTTAAGTAGGCTCCATGCCCAATGTGGAGCCCAAGGCAGGGCTTGAACTCACAACCCTGAGATCAAGACCTGAGCTGAGATCAAGACTCGGACACTTAACCCATGGAGCCACCCAGACGCCCTGAATTTGGGCTTTAAAGAGATAATTCTGTTTGCTGTGTGCAAGGAGGGGGCCAGAGTTAGGAATGAGGGGAGAGATGATGGTGGCTTAGACCAGGATGATGGTAGAAGAGATGGATTTTATATTTGGAGATAGGACCGAAAAGAGAAGCTGATGGACTGTATGTGAATAGTAAGGGAACAAACTCCTAGGTTCCTAGCTTGACCAACTGGGTGGATGGTGGTGCCATGTATAATGAGAAAGAATGAAGGAAAAGCAAAATGCTCATAAGATACTCATGGATTTTATTCTCTTTTACACCAAGAAGAAGAAAGAGTAGACCCAGTTGTGTATTTTCTGGGGAAGCCATAAATTAAATGCTTGAAGCTGCTTAACCTGGTGAAGACCTGCTAGGAATGAAAATGGAGAATAAACAGCAAGAACCTGAAAGGTTGACCTAAGAAACAGGGGTTCCACGTACTTCATGTGGCCATCCACTAACAAGCTGGGACCCATGGGCGGAAGGCAGACATAGGAGAAGTCAGATGGATGTTGGATGGAGAAAGATAATCTTGTGGTCAGAGCTGTGGAAAGGGGAATGAGCTGCCTCGAGGTGACCATGACTTCCCCGTCACTGGAAGTGTTAAAGAATAAACCAAATGACCCGTTGGCCGGACGGTTAAAAAGAAAATTCAATAATCGGGTGGGCAAATCCTTCTAAGCCTAAAATCCTTCTACCCCTAGGATCCTGTGGTTTTAAGATACAATCTTTGTTAATCTGACCATTAGGGCTGGAGTTTTCCCAATCAGGCAGAACTTCCTTGGTTTGTCCTACCTTTTAGAAGGCAGACGAGAACAACATTAGCTTATTTCAGCCCCTATAAAGTGACTTCTAGTTTACTTCTAAGTGTCCTACAAGATACTGAAAGTATAGTATGTACTGGCATACTTTTGTATAGTTTTGTAAAAGGCACAAGCTATGAATCAGATAGCCCAGATCTGCAATTTATTAGCTCTGTGACCTATGGCAAGTTATTTAAATCCTCTTGAGTCTCTGTTACTCTCTTTGAAAAATGGGAAGACTAATGCCTAATTCAGGATGTTTGCTATGAGGACCAGAGTCCACTACTGACCCATTACAGCAAGAATAATGATAACTAACATTTATCAAGTCATTGCTATATCCTAGTATGTGCTATGTGCTCTCCGTGCATTTTTTTTCACTTAATCTTTACAAAAACCCAGAAGGCAGATACCATCATTATTCCTGTCTTAAAGAGTAAAGATTTCTAGAGGTTAAATAACTTGCCTAAGAGTCATATAGTTAGTAATTGCTCAAACTGGGAAAAAAACCAGCAAACATCAACAAAAATGAAAAGAAAAAAAAAGGCAAAGAATACATATTTAGATAGATGTTCAGATATTTAAAAAACATAACCTACTGTGGAACTTAACAATCAATTCACTGACTAGACATTTAGTAAATATTTACGGAACATATAAATGAATAACTGAATGATTAAATGATTCCAACAAACACATACTGAGTTCTTACTAGGCACAGCATCGAGAAACTAGGGTTACACAGAATTTACATTAATTTCATTGAGACGTTGCCATTAAAACCATTATCTTCCAATCATAGATAAACTCAGATATTGATCCATAATCCATGAAAGGTCCTAAGAAATGTCATTCTCGGACATATCAACAGAAGCCAGAATTACTGTTGTTCTTTCTTTGGGAAGTCCAATGTTAGAGGGGTGCTCAGAGTAGTAGCTGAAAACTAAGAGCACAAAAATAGAAGCCAAGGGAGGAGATAGTCTCATAGAAAAAGATCTCATAGAAAAGTCTCGTAGAAAAAGACTTCAATAGGAAGCAGAAATCTAAGAGAACAAAGGCTTTAAGAAAGGCTGACTTAACACCTATGAGTTTGCTTAGGAACTTCACCAGAATTGTGGGAAAAGAAACCAAGTCTCAAAGGGCATTTGGATGAATGGGTTAAAGAGGAAGAGGAGGTTGTCTTTTAAGAAGTTTGGTGATAAAAAAGAAAGAGAATGGCAGCCTGGTGAGGAGCAGAAGGACTACTACTAAGGAACCAAAAGGGAAGGAGAAACCAAAGACTGATGATACATGGAAGAGACACAAGGAAGAAAAAGAAGGACCAGACCCAGGGAAGTCAAGAGGGGCAGGATGGAAAGCACAGGGGAGGGGCTACCCTTGGGAAAGGAGAGGTCATCTTCTGTTCTGACAGGAATGAAGGAGGAGAGACTATCATGGATGGACACTGTGAAAGTTACTCAGAATCATGCCAGATGGATCTCCAAACCAATCAAATTAGGGAACACCATTTTAAGCTTAAAATGATATTGATTTCCTTGGGCCACTCATAAATAAATTGGTATGGAAAAAGTCAACCATCATTTGGATATAAGTTCTACACAGTTAAAAATCAGACTTATTGGTGGGCACCTGGGTGGCTCAGTTGGTTAAACGTCTGCCTTCGGCTCAGGTCATGATCCCAGGGTCCTGGGATAGAGTCCCAAATAGGGCTCCCTGCTCAACAGGGAGTCTGCTTCTCCCTCTTCCTCTCCCCTCTGCTCATGCTCACTCTCTCCCCCCCTCAATATCAATAAAAATCTTTTTTAAAAATCAGACTTATGGAGATGTGCTTATATTCCATTTCTTTGGGGGAGGGAGGACAAAGGGGGAGGGAGACAGAGAATCTTAAGCAAACTCCATGCCCAGTGTGGAGCCCGACATGGGACTTTATCTTAAGACCCTGAGATCATGACCTGAGCCAAAATCAAGGTTGTACGTTTAACCGACTGAGCCACCCAGGCGTGTCTATATTCAGTTTCTTAATCTGGGTGCTGGGTACACTGGTGTGTTCAGTTTGAAAACATCATCAAGCTATTACACTTACAAGTGCACTTTTCTCTATGTATATTATATGTCAATAAAAAGTTTTTATAAACTAGTTATTAACTTAGAATCACCACTCCTATACTTTTTGTCAGTTTTTAAAAGAGTAACTTAACCTCAAGAAAATATTCCTTCAGACAGGCAACATTCTTTGAGATTCTTTTAGATTCATCACAGTACTAAATGCAAGACTAGATGCACAGTAGGTTTCTAATAAGTAAATGTTGATGGGGCGCCTGGGTAGCTCAGTTGGTTGAGCACAGGCTCTTGGTTTCAGCTCAGGTCATGATCTCATGGTTGTGAGATCAAGCCCCCCATCGGGCTCTGTGCTAGGCATGGAGTCTGCTTGGGATTCTCTCTCTCTCCCTCTGTCCCTCCTCCCTCCCCTACATGTGCACCGATGCACTCTCTCTCGCTTTCTCAAATAAATAAATAAAATCTTCTAAAAAAAATAAAATAAATATATGTTAACACATTTTAGAGAACTTTAGCACCAGACTTAATGCAAATCTATCTCCAGGAAATGGCACCTTTATGATTGCAAAATGTGGCAGACCCCACGTTAGCCAGGTGATTGCACTGAGCATCGCCAATAATGGGATAAACTAACATTATGTGCTTCCCCTCGCACAGCAATGGCAAATATACAAAATCAGCTATTTAGCATTATTGCCAAAAACATTTAGCCTGTGTATAATCATGGAGAAATAACTAGACAAATTAGGTTGTGAGATATTCTTAAGAATCTTAAAAAATATCAATTTCATAAAATACAAAAAAGAAGGAGAATCATAGATTAAAAGACTAAAAAACAGAGAGAGAGAGAGAGAGAGAGAAACTAAAGATTACATAACAACTGAATTTAATGTGTAATCCTTGATTGGATCTTTGAAGACAGATTAACAACTATATTATTAGCATTATCAAATTAACATTATTATTAATATTATTTGGACAACAGGGGGATGACAGATCGCCAAAGTGCCTGCAATTGTTCACCCCCCTGTATTCATGCCCCTGAGTAATACGACTCTGCAGTTCCTCCCATGAAGAACTTGTGATTTGTTTCAGCCAAAAGACTGACGCAAAAGTTATGCTGTGCTAGCTCCAAGTCTAGGCCTCAAAACATTTTGCACACTTCTACTCTCTCTTGGAATCTGCCTCTGTGCCATGGAAACTAGTGTGGGCTATCTGCTGGAGGCTGAGAGATCCTCTAGGGAAGAGACAAGCCATCCAAACTGAAGCCAACTTAGACCAGCCAGCCCCTAGTGGATCCAGCAGCTGACTGCAGACCTTGAAGAGACCCAGTCAAAGATCAGCTGAGTCTGATCCCTTAGAAGAACCACCCACTTGACCCACAGAATTATGAGCATTAATAAATAGTGGTTGTTTTAAACCACAAAGTTTTGGCATAGTTTGTTACACAGCAAAAAGGCAACTGATTGAAGGTGAGATTTAAATATAGACTGTGTACAATATTATAGAATCAATGTTAAGTTTCCAGGGCATGATAATGCGGTTATGGAGAAGAATGTCCTTATACTTTGGAGAGAAATACAAATATATTTAGAAACGAAGTATCGGGGGCGCCTGGGTAGCACAGCGGTTAAGTGTCTGCCTTCGGCTCAGGGCGTGATCCCGGCATTATGGGATCGAGCCCCACATCAGGCTCCTCTGCTATGAGCCTGCTTCTTCCTCTCCCACTCCCCCTGCTTGTGTTCCCTCTCTCGTTGGCTGTCTCTATCTCTGTCGAATGAATAAATAAAATCTTTAAAAAAAAAAAAAAGAAAAGAAACGAAGTATCGTGAGGTCTGCCCCCCTGCCCCCCGAAATGTAAATCTGCATACAAAGAGGAAAATAAAGCGTATGTGGCAAAATGTTAACAACTGATAGATCTAAGAGTTTTTAAAGGTTCTTTTTACTAATCTACTTGTTTGAAATTTTTCAAAATAAAAAGTTAGAATAAAAAAATGCACACCTATCTCCAGAACACGGTGACACTGAATATTTATCTGGTAACACAGCACAGTACCATGTAGTGAACAAATCCTTCTCATTCTTTTAGCCATCCTCTACCTCCTACTCCTTTTTCTGAAGGTGATCCCTGCTGCTCAAGGGGGAAGTGGCGTAGATAGAAGCTGCAATAAACCAGGGATATGCCCTGGAAGAGTTAAAAGAAACAAGCATTAATAGATAAAAAAAACATTTTAAGGTAGGTATTAACAGGGGTACCTGGGTGGCTCAGTCAGTTAAGCATCTGACTTCACCTCAGGTCACGATCTCAGGATCCTGGGATCAAGTCCCGCATCAGGCTCCTTGCTCCAAGGGGAGCCTGCTTCTCCCTCTCCCTCTGCTCCTCCCCCACCACCCCCGCTTATGTGTTCTCTCTCTCTCAAATAAATAAAATCTTTAAGAAAAACAAAGTAGGTATTAACACTATGCAATCACTAAGTAAGATTTCTCCCTGATATAATCAGAAAAAAAATTTCTGGCAGGTTGGCTGAAGCTTGAAAAGAAAAAAATCTTTGGCAAGACACATGGGCAGGTCTCTGAATTATTTTCTGTTAGAAAACAAATATTCATGTGTTTCTCTATTTTAAGGGATTTCTCAAACGCCTACAAATGAGAAGACTATCTTGCATTACATCTCTTCCCTCTGCAAAATCCCTCAAGATTCTTACCAAGAGAGCCTAAATCTGTTTTTCACAACCTAATGAAACCTTTATTTAATTTGGATCTTCCTCCAAGTGATATGTAGCAATTATTAATGCTGTGCATTGACTTATACAGACCAACCCAGGGGGCCTAGGTTCAAAGGATATAGCTTTCTGAACTGAAATCTAAGAATCTTGGCTTTCCTATGCCATATAGAGAAACTCTGCTTACAACGAATGAATGGCAAACAAAGCCCACAATGTTCCTTATATTAAAAAAAACAGTAATCTAGGTAGAGAGGGTTTTCTTACAATAACCTATACAAATCTGTAAAAATGTCTTTGACTTAAAAAAAAAAAAAAAAAACTCCAAGCAAATCCTTTTATTACCATTGTCAGGTGAGAAAAACATTCAACTTCCGTAAGAAGGGAAAGAAAACATCACAAGCATCGCAAGCTACTGTACATCTAATGAGTCGGTTGTTCTCATCCGTCAGAACTAAAAAATTAATACAGCAAGATATTTGTTTTAGACATCATTTGGATCAAAGTCAAATCCATGCCCAATTTTTCCTACAGAATCCCTCAGTTCTTTAGCCCACAAACCCCAGGATGCCTCTGACTACAGTTTGAAACTACAATTTTAAATCTAAATGCTTGTGCAAAAAGAAGAAGGTAACACATGCAGAGAATCTTCCAGTTCCCTCCACAAACTTCATCAGATTCAGGGAAACCAACCAGGCTCTCGCGTCTTCAAGGGAACTTTGATGTTCAAACAGAATTCTACTGTGCACATTAATTCTCAGAACTGTGCTGTGGCGCTGTAAAGACAGCTGCAGAACTGGCCCACATCTGCATATTAGCATATACATCTGGTGAAAGGATAAGACATCCGCAGACCTGGCATGGGTCTCCTCAGCCGCTGAGTTCCCATTCAGTTGTCACAGGTAAGTGGGAGTAAAGGGCTCTGAGCAGGTTAAGAACTTGAGCTTGGTACTTGAATCTTGGCTCTACTACTTAACAACTGGGGGAATTCAGACAAATTTTACTTAATCTCTTCAAGCTTAGTTGTAAAATGGGGATGGTAATCTTACCTATTACATTGAGTTATCGTCAGAATTAAATGAGGTAATATGTATTACTATAATGTCAAAAAATTTTCAAGAATGTTGGCTCTGATTATTATTCTTTATTACTATTTGGGTAGCGATCCTAAATCTGTTACGGGCCTTTATAACTTTGAGAGTCTATGAATTAACTGTGTGACCCACAGTAAGAAATTTGGCATCTCTGGGCCTCATGCTCATTATCTGTTAAATGAAAGGGTAGAGCCAAGTGACCTGTAAAATCCCTTCCAGCTCAGAAATATTAAGAGGCTCTATGATTGCTCTTATATGTTTTCATCTGTGTCTCAGTGCCGCTGCCTAGAGACCCTGGTGCAACAAAGCAAGTGCCAGATAAACTCTCTTTATCCTTTTTCACCTTAGTTCCTTTAATCTCATAACCCACCCCTGCAAACATAGGACGTACATAAGGGATCGGTCCCCACAAAAAAAAATACACAAGTATGGAGGAAGCCAAGCCTCTGTCCCCTTCCTTCAGGCTGCGTAGTGGCTTCCCAAACACAAGTGTGGGAGGTGCCATGAATGAGTGGATTCATTTATATACCCACAGAAGCATCCCACATACTGAGAGAGGAGTGCCTTCCTGTGCTCCAAAGACACCCACTCCTGGTCTCCACATGCGACCTTCTGTTAGTCTGGCCATCTTACCCGCCTGAACTGATGGAGGGCTGGGATTTTGTCATGCTAATTTTACATCCTCAGTTCCAAACACAGTGCCTGGAATGTGGTAGGCACCTAATGACTTACTGAATAATTAAAATAATACTTCCCTCAGGACCAAAGCTGTATATTTGCAAAGTAAGTAGGCAATTTGAGTTGTTGGCCTGAACATCTGGGGATCCTTTATTAAGGGTCAACAACCCAGCAGTGTCAAGAACTAGCTGTGTTCTTGCTGGTGGTGGTGGGAAGTGTTGTACAAAGAGGGATTATTTCACCTCCTGGCTCTCAGTTTCCTCTTTGATTAAAAAAGGGGAGGGAAGATGGGTTAAACCCAGGGTGGGAAAACTACGGCTCATGGGCCAAATCCAGCTTATGTCTCCCACCTCCAGTTTAGAATGATCTTTACATTTTTGAATGGTAGCAAAAAAAGAATAATATGCATCAGAAACCATATATGACCCCCTGGACGGAATACATTAACTTTCTGGTCCTTTACAGAAAAAGCTTGCTGACCCTGGATCAGATTATCTCTAAAGTCCCTTCAAAGCCAGAAATCTTAGCATTCTCACTCTACTGGGTATCCTTGAACAGTCTGATTCTGTCTCCTCGCACAGAGAATTTCCAAGACTGAAATAATACCCAAGGAACAGCAGGACCTCGATTGTTATTTGTTTAATTGAGTAAATGGATCTGTAGCAGCAACCTTAGGAACTGAATCCCACACCAGGAGGGTAAGTTGGGTCAATGTGTATCAAATGGCTGCCGAACAAATGCCCCCAGGGTCAACTCGCTACAAGGAGAACACACAGTTCTACTGGCCCTTTGGATAACAGTGACGCCTGTGATGGCCCAGAGCTCAGATAACCTGGATTAAAACTCACCTTGTTCCACCAAATAAAAAATACAATTAGCCATCCCCTGAACAAACCACTTCAAACAAACAGGTTATAAAGCTGTCTAGATGTAGCTATTAGAAACACAGATCATCTGATCAGATAATCTTAATGGTGGCAGACCCAAGAGAATAAATCCCATCCACAGTAAGGCATATAGAATAATTTAGTTTTCAACATTCTGTTTCTCCTTCCCTTTTGCTGTTCATATATAATACCAAAACAAGGAATTCAAACATTTATGTGAGGGCAGCAAGCCAAGTAAAGTCTAGAATATATGATCCTATTAACACTAATGGAAGTTGGAGGAAGGTAAAAGAGAAAATAAAGCTCCCTGGTTCTGCTCTTAGTACACATACTTTTCCAAAATAAACAGCCAACAATTATTCTTTTAATGTTCCTTCTCTGTGCACCCATAAATCACTCCTGGGCATATACCTTGTGCTGATTTCAAAGGATGGGTTTCTGGTTTTGTGCTGTTGTTGTCGTTTTTTTTAAGTAAGTTTCCATGCCCAGTACGGAGCCCAGCGCAGGGCCCTAATTCATGACTCTGAGATCAAGACCCAAGCTGAGATCAAGTGTTGGACACCTAACGGACTGAGCCACCCAGGCACCCCTTGTGGGGGGGTTTTAAACCTTCCCTTTGCTCTTCCTCCTTCTGTATACCTACAAGGAGTTCTCCTGAAAGGGGCTGGGGGTGCTTTTCTGCCATCCCTCAATCAAGCACCTCTAGGATAAGCAGAATAAACCCCAACCATGTATTTCATTGTCAGACTATTCCTCAGGAATTACATAGTTGATGGAGAGATTCCACCCTCTCTACTTTCCTCTAAAGAAGCTACCTGGAGCTATTTTCTCAGCTGACCAGAGAAGTCTGAAGTCCCCCCCACCCCACACCCCAGAATGAGGTGGATTCACACATCTCACTCCCACCCTCACCCCCAGGCACTATGCTCCAGACATACTGGCCTGGAAAGTTACAAAAAAAAAAACAAACAAACCCACAAACCTCTTTATATCTCAATGCTCATTTCCAGGCTCTTCATAAACCAGAGGAGTGAAGGAAGAATAGTTTAAATTTGGATTCTCTTCCTGTGTGTGTGTTTTTTTTTTTTTAAGATATAAGTAATCTCTACACCCAATGCTTGAACTCACAACCCAGAGATCAAGAGTCACATGCTCCACCGACTGAGCCAGCCAGGTGCCCCCTTTTCCTGACTCATTAAGCTCTTTCTAGCCAGAACAGTCAAACAAACACTAACCCTCTGCTGACCTCTGTGTGAACCTCAAAAACAAAAACAAAAACTCTTCACTTACCAGAGTCATCTTGTTTTCATGTTTTCAACCAATAGAATTGGGTTTAACTTTAACTGGCATCCTTGTTCCAGAGACAAGGATCCAGCACTCAGGTTACATTGTCAGAGCTCTGGGACCCTCTAAAGAAAAGTCCTGCAATGGCTGTTCTCTGTTCCCAGGCCCAAACAGCCTCATCACCGTTTTCTCCATACCCCATCACTGTAAACCTGTTGTGGGGACCCAGCACTGCTCCAAGTGCTTGCATCAGCCCTTGGCTGTTCCTGCTCTTCTTCCCCTGGATGTAATCCACAGCATCTACTAGGGACTGAAAAATCATCACACCGTTAAAAAGAATCCCTGGAAGTTTAGGTAATTAAAGTACAGAAAAGCAGGCTACCTCCACCATAGTGTAAATCTGGTATTTATTCACTTTGTCTCTAAAAGAGCCTTTGCAGACTATTCATTAATGTTTGCACAAAGAAAAGAGACCCACATGTGCCTTTTGATTGTGAAGTTTAATAGGAAGTTTGAGGTGATTCAAATAGGCATTGGAAAACATGTTGGCCTACTTCGTTACTATCAGGTATATACGGAAAAATTGCATATTAGTGCTCAAAATAGACTTGCTTCCTCTTTCGACAGCGCACAATCATCTTAATAAACAAGGTACAACCATTCTCACTCCTCAAAGCAGAATTGACCATCCCCTCTACTTTGGGGGCCCAATGTACCCTGTAATGGCCTTAATAATGGGACCTGTGATCCTTTATTTACTCTTTTGTTTGTATGCCTGTCTTCCTACACCCCACTGTTCCTATTTCTCTAGGCTATAAGACTCTAAGGACAAAGACTTCTTCATCTTCCTTCTTGAGCCCTCAATGCTCAATAGACTGCCTAGCATACGGCAGGTGCTTCATAGCAACAGGATGGAAAAGGAGGTAAGGCAGTAAGCATTAAGAAGGCTGAGACTAAATGTTTTATTCCTTGTTGCCTGGCCTATAAGTATTTTTGGAATTAATGGATGGACTGAAGAAATAAAAGAACAGTGGTACTAAGGTATGAAAGTATAGGGGCACCTGGGTGGCACAGAGGTTAAGCGTCTGCCTTCGGCTCAGGGCGTGATCCCGGCATTATGGGATCGAGCCCCACATCAGGCTCCTCCACTAGGAGCCTGCTTCTTCCTCTCCCACTCCCCCTGCTTGTGTTCCCTCTCTCGCTGCTGTCTCTATCTCTGTCGAATAAAATAAAATAAAAATCTTAAAAAAAAAAAAAACTAAGGTATGAAAGTATAGAGCTTGGCTGTAGAGTAATGAATGTCAACTTTCATCAATTCCAAAAGATTTTTTCTTACATTTTGACAAGGAAATTAGGGTGCATTTTACAATGGATGACATCTTGGCATGGTGTCATAGTTTATTTGGAGCCTTATTTTTTCTTTTTTTCTCAGTGGTGCATAGAATAGTCATACATACTAGAAACGATGGTGTCTGGGGCACCTGGCTGGCTCAGTCAGAAGAGCATGTGACTCTTGATCTTGGGGTTGTGAGTGCGAGCCCCATGTTGGGTGTAGAGATTACTTAAAAATAAAATCATAAAAAAAAAGAAGAAAGAAAAAGAAATGATGGTTGTTACCAAAATCATATGATGTAGCTGTAGTAAGAAGGGCTGGAAAGATGCTATAAAATTGTACTGAATTTTCCACGAGAGTAGAAACAAAAAAAGAGGATGGGCCTTTTTAGTGGCTGGGTCAATAGGGTGGTTACATGTCTCACAAAGACTCCCCCTTCTCTAGGAGCAGCCCTAGTGGGGCTCCCAGTGGCCACATCCATGCTAAATGACCCTGCCCTTCTGCCCACCACTGATTGGTTCAGGGATGGTCACATGATCCAAACTCTGAATTTTTTTGCTTAGAGCCAGTAGGAATATAGGTCACATCTCTGCTTTAACAACAGTGAGATTTTTGTTGTTGTTGTTGTTGTTGTTGTTGTTGTTGTTGTTGTTTTCTTTCTACAATGGTGAGATTTAAAGTTCAGGAGCTTTCCTTGGCCATGCTCCCTGCCATGTAGGAGGGAAGCAAAGCCAAAGACAGAATTTTGACATTATTTGACTGCCTGTGTGGTTCAAACTAGCTACATACTCACCAAAAGAAAATTTCCTTTCTTTCCCAGGCAAACAGGCCATATTCCTCAGCCTCCTTTACCATTAGGTGGAATCACGTACTGAGTAGTAATTGGTGGAATGAGGACAGAAGTAATATATAAGCCACTTCCAGATGCGGCCCATGAGAACCTCCCATATGAGATCCTTGAATTTCCCTTTCCAGCTGCACGTTAAAAGGACAGAATTCTGACACACCTAGAGAAGAATGGAGCCACGAGATGGAAGGAGCCTGCATTCCCAAAACACAGGAAGTGGCTTAACCAGGAAAAACTATGTTGAACTGCTGTATGAACAAGAAACAAACTTCATTTGTGTTAAGCAACAAAATTTGGGGATTGTTAGGGCAGTTACCTGCTCTAATACATCCTGGATCCAGCTGCACCCATGCTTTCTATGGTTATATGAAATACCCAGCATTCTTCCCATCAATTCCCTCTTTGCCCAGGCCAGTTTGAGTTGGGATTCTTTCATTTACCAACTCAGAGTTCTGAGAAACATAGCCAAGAAGAATGAATTACAACCATTTGAAGTGCCAAGAATATAGTGGTAAGCAACAATCCCCAAGTGTCTGAGGAATACCTAGAAAATTTCTCAGAACAGAGTAATAATCCAAACAAATTTATGACAATACACAAAAAACTCATCAGTTTCCAAGGGCTTCTAGCTCTAAACTCATAAACCACTTATAGTAGGATACTCTCTTCCCATTCTCATTTCATTACCAGAAACATATACGAAGTTGTAATAGTCCTGCCTTGGGGTTTACCTACCATCAAATACCCTCTGGAGTTCTCAACCATCCAGAATCCTAGGAAGTAAGACAAACCTCATTTATCATACACAGCCAGCTCTGCTGTCCCAGGATTTCTTGGGAAATGGATCCACGTACAGCTCTAAGAATCCAAATAATTACTCTGGGGCGACTAGCTCCGGGTATGAGGATACAACCCTGACCAGAATTTTCAAAGATAAATAGTCAAGAATCACCAAAGCTTCTAGGAGTATTTATGACTATAAATGAAAAGATGACAAAAATAAACATGAGCATGATACCATGCATGCCTACTTGAGCAATGAAGAGATTTGCCAGGAACTGGGGCCAGAGACGACAGAGCATGCATCCTGCTCAGTTTCCAGAAATGTCTCTCATTGAGCCAAATTTGTTTTATAACAACAAGCACTGACATCTGTTATACATTCTATGGGCTTGTTACACAGCACTTCAGTGCTATACATCGAGGCATCTGCCTCTCACAACAACAGTATGAAGCTACGATTGTCATCAGTCCTTCATTCAGAGCTGAGAACACAGGCTCAGACAGGTCAAGTCTCACAGCCCCAGGATTTGTGTGTGGAGCCAAGACTTGAGCTCCAATCTCTTTACCCCACATCCTCTGTCTGTTTCACTGTAGCCCAAACTGTGGAATACCAGGGCCGAGAAATGGCCTGCTGGAGACTTTTCCCCACTGCCATAATTCATCAACCCATTTGGAGGACAGTTTGCTATTTGTGCAGCCACATGGGAACTTTCTAGGGGGTTAAAGGCCCAGGGTCAAATGCCTGGCCTGCCTCCAAAATAAGCTGGGGAAATATTCCCTGAGAAGACACGATAGCTTGTGCCCACAGGGAAACCTTGAGAGAGAGGAAAAAGGAGCCTGAAACATAAGGGGTTAATAGTGGAGACCTCTGGGGCGCCTGGGTGGCACAGCGGTTAAGCGTCTGCCTTCGGCTCAGGGCGTGATCGAGCCCCACATCAGGCTCTTCCGCTAGGAGCCTGCTTCTTCCTCTCCCACTCCCCCTGCTTGTGTTCCCTCTCTTGCTGGCTGTCTCTATCTCTGTCAAATAAATAAATAAAAAAATCTTAAAAAAAAAAAATAGTGGAGACCTCTATGGGATCCTGTCAGAAACTCAAGAGTTGCAGGCCTCTGTGAGCTTAGCAACAAGCTCTCTCAGACCCCAAAGACAGAATCTGGGGCAAATGACCTGAGGTTACCCTTTTGGGGGGAAAGAGAAGGGATCAAATACATAGACTGAGCTGGCCTCAATCAGTGTTCTCTCAGATGACTTTTATGAGCCATTTCTAAGAGACAAATTGCCAAGATCAAATACTCATATGCTACCTGGGAAAGGCAAAAAAAGGAGTGTGTGTTGGGGGGGGAATTAGTATTTTAGTAAGAGCAATTTATCTCTGGGACCTGGTGACCCACCACTTCAGAAGGAAGACATAGGAAATTGGGGGAGCTGTCCTTTGGCATGTTGGAAAATTTTAAGAGCTGGCCACCCCTAAATATCACTACTTTCTAGGCTCCAAGGATGAGAGGGAAGCCCTGTACCCTGGTGCGGTTTCTCCAGAAGTAGAAAATCCAGAAATCTGAAGAAGCATGGGGTAGAAAAGGCAAAGTTTGATTTTAACAAATGGGCTTGAGTCCCTGCTCAGTCTCCTGTTAGCTATGACAAGCAAGTCAAACCTCCTTGAGCCTCAGTTTCCATATCTGTGAAGGGTAAGAACACCTCCCTTGCAAGACTGTGGGGAGAATAAAACAAAATTATAAATGTAAAGGGCATAGCACAATGCCTATACATATTAGCTGCGCAATAAATGTTAGCTCTTTTCACCCCCCTACCTCAACCCTCATTTCAATTCCTTGGCATTGAAATTCTAATACTTAGCCATTCTAATTCTTAGCAATTCACTGGTCCTTAGTAGTTTTGAAAGAATCACATATATTATCCAATATGTTGGCCATTTAACTCCTTGAAATATAATCATCTGTGATTTTAGTTGTGAACACCTCAAATAACCCTGGGCCCTTGGGCCTCTTATGAGTCTACCCCATGCTTCCTAAATTCCCTTTAAAAAAAAATTAACTCCTAGGTCTCTCTTCAACTTTATAATCTTTCTCCAATCGGAAAGAGAATCCAAACTATACCAATATTTGGCTGCACTTAACTATTAAATTCAACTAAACTTTCCACAAGGCTTAAAATCAAAAGGACCTCTAACATCAACAAATTTAACTGAATTTAATAAATATGTACTATGCTTATAACCACTGAAACAGCAGGAAGGATAAGATTCTTACAGTCTCCTCATTACCTTCCTGGTCTTTGGGATGATTTACTCTCCTCTTAACATCCTCTTATCCAAGACAGGAACAGGTACCCCTTCTATATGCTCCAGTCTTCTGTATACACCACTACCAGTGCTATGGTCATACTGTACCATAACCATCCATTTCATCTCCTTCACTAGCCTACAATCTCCTTTCAGGCAAGAACAGTGTTTTGCCAAATCTCGATTACCAGTCCCAGCACCCACCAGCTTGTACCTGGTATATAATAGAAACCAAATTAGTGTTGGATAGATGGATAGATGAATGGATAAATAGGGTTTTTTGACCTGGGAGAAGACTTGGAAACAGTCAGTCCAATAGAAGGTCTTCATTTCACAGATAAGGAAGCAGAGTCTCAGAGCTGCTGGTAACTAAGCCAAGGTAGTCTCAAAAGCAGCAAGAAGATGACAAGTGGTAGCAGTCACATGCCGTTTTTACTGTGAGTTCAAAGGCAGACATCACTTCACATTCATCCCCCAGAGGAGATATTGTAGCTTGGTGGACACAGACAGCATGGGCTCCACAGGCAAAGTCTTGCTTCAGCTACCTATCAGTCATGTGACTTTGGGAAAGTTACCTCATCTCTCTGAGTCATAATTTCTGCATCTGTTAATTAGGTCTATTAATAACTTCAGAGTTGTTGGGAGTATCACATCTGCCAACATACATAAAGTGACTAGCATAGCATGGGCACTATGTGCTAAATATTTGTTGACTGAATGAATCATGAATGAGTCCCTGTCCAGCATACCACAACTTCATGAACCTGGTTTAGACTTTGCATTTAAGTCTCTGCCCACATGGAAGCTGGCTGGGACACCCATAATTACAGAGCCATTTGGAGATTTGTTCCTTGCTAGAATTGGATCTTTAAGCAGCACCAAACCTCTATAACTGCTCACTGTTCCCTTCACCTGGGTTGCTCTTTCCACCTTCCTCATTGCCACATAAGTCTGACCCATCTTCCATTGCCTAGTCAGATCTACCCTGTCTAGAAAGCCTCTCTAACTCCTATGATTTCATCAGTCCTTCTTGTCTCACTAATTACTTTCTACCACATAGTAGGGGGGTATATCTGTTTGCGTTTTTTAAATTGTGATAAAATATACATAATATAAAATTTACAGTCTTAACCATTTTTAAGTGTACAGTTCAGTAGTATTAAGTATATTCACAGTGCTGTGCAACCAATCTTCAGGAACTTTTTCATTTTTCAAAACTGAAACTCTATACACATTAAATGACAACTTCCCAATTTCTCCCTCCCTCTAGTCCCTAGTAACCACCCTTCTAATTTCTGTCTTTAAAAGTTTGACTATTTCAGGAAACTCATATAAGTGTAATAATAAAATATTCATCCATTCATGTCCGCTCTATTTCTCTTAGGATCTTGTCCTCGAGATTCATCCATGTTGTAACATGTGTTAGAATTTTCTTCCTTTTCAAGGCTGAATACTATTCTACTGTATGTACATACCACATTTGGCTTATCCATGCATCTGTCAATGGACATTTGGGTTCCTTCTACCCTTTGGCTATGGTGAGTAATGCTGTTATGAACATGGATATGTAGGGATGAACCTGTTTTATCTCCTCTACTTGAATGTGAACTTCTTAGTGACAAAGCCTGAGTTTCAGTCTTCTGTAGGTGGCTAACATGTGATGGGCACTCAATAAATACCCATCAAGTAAGAAAGACAGGATTCTGCTCTGCAGATGAAGCAAAAAGTAATCATCTTCCACACAAATCTGCAAAATGGCACATCACACAGCAGAAAAGCACAGGCTTTGCAGTAAGACAGCCCTGGCTGCTGGCCCTGGATCTGCTTCTTACTAGTCATATAATCTTAGGCATGTTACTTGGGCTGTCAGAGCTTCGGATTCCTCATGTGGTTTTGCCACAGCTAAATGCTATAACTTATGGAAAGCAGTTAGCACAGCACTTGGCACATCATAAAAAATGTCTGCCATTATTATTATTATTAAGTTCTATAATAAAAGTAACTTGGGGGCACCTGGCTGGCTCAGTCAGTAGAACATGCAACCCTTGATCTCCAGATCCTGAGTTCGAGTCCCACATTGGGCATAGAGATTACTTAAATAAATAATAATAATTTGTTGCACATACAAACATGCCATTTAGCTTCCTGGCTGTGGTGACTTTAAAAGCAAAGAACATGAAAAATTCTGAGACCAAACAATTTACAGCAGGTAACAGTCAATGCAGAAAGACACCACCACAGCAGCAACAAGGAATCTGGATTGGTAGCCCTGAATGTGGAATCTTGAACTACACTGTTGCAGCTCATGAGCTGGAAATTTTGTCACATCAAAGGGGCAGACTTAAACATTATACTAAGGATCATCTCATTCAGCAAAGCAGGCTGTCCGAGTTCTCATAAATGTTTTTTAATCAGGATTACTTGAGGTTTTTTTGGTGCCTGGGCTAAATCTATTTTGAATTTAACCATAATTCATGTTTTGAAGCTTTTAGTAAAAAGATGAAAGAAATAAATAGATCTTTATTACTATTTCAGACAGAAGTATTTATTTCAATCTGTCTCAAAGGAAATTGAGCTCCCCACCCCACTCCCAGTTCCTCTAGGACATGAATTCCTTTTGAGGTTGCTATCCGAATTTTCCAGACCACAAACATTCCTTCCAAAGTTAGCTCTTAGAAAGGCAAGTTTTTGAGTCTTAGAAAGAAAAGCTTATCCAAGCTCCTTTTTCTCTGCCAAAACAATTAACATTTGACATGGCTAATTCAAATGGCTCTCCCAGACAAAATCAGAAACTTGATTGTGAAGTTGGGGGGGAGGGAAGAGAAAAAAGAGAAGGTAAGAGGAAGTTGACCAAATGCTAATATTGGCCCCAAAATAGCCCCAAGGGACCATAACCCCTAACTTTCCTAGGATAATCATGACCTCTTGTAAATTTAACACTATACTGAGATAATGTATTAAAAATGGGTAACTAAATATGATTTTATTTCTCTCTCTCTCTCTAAATATATATACATATGTATTGTTTTTCGGGAACATTTTGCAATTAAATAAATAAATTCTTTCTCAGACCATGAATCCCAATTTTGGATTCGAAACAATACTGTCACCATATGCCACATGTCAATTTTAATTTGGCTCCCCAATTATAGCTAAGAGCTACTGGCTACCTCGCCCATCCCAGGATGATAGCATACACTTGAAGACTGCCAGGTGACAAGCACCATACTGAGCCTTGACATACAGGGCCTTGTTTAATCCTCGCGGCAACGCTGTGCTCTAAGTACTGGCATCTTCCTTCCCTCCTTTTTTACCTCTTTATTTTTAATTAATTTCAGACTCAAACTAAAAGAAAAAAAAACTTCAAAAAAATTACTAAGAATTAATATATATCCTTCACACCCAGATTACCCAAATGTTAATTTTTTTACCACTTTGCTTTATCATTCTCTCTGATATAAATATTACTTTATCCCTAAACATAGTATCTCCCTAAAAATAGGGACATACTCTTTTATCTTCACAATATGATGATCAAAATCAGAAAATTAATATTACTACCTACATAATCTAATCTCAACCCTTCTTCAAATTTCACCAATTGACCAAATAAAATAATGTCCTTTTTGGCAAAAGAAAAAAATTTGGGGGGCATCTGGGTGGCTCAGTCAGTTAAGCAGCTGCCTTTGGCTCAGTTCATGATCCTGGGGTCCTGGAATAGAGCCCAGCCCCACATCAGGCTCCCTGTTCAGCGGGGAGTCTGCTTCTCCCTCTCTCTCTCCTCCACCTCCTGCTTGTGTGCTCGCTCTCTCTCACACACAAATAAATAAATAAAACCTTTAAAAAAAAAAGGGAAAAAGAAAAAACTTTTTGATCCAATCTATCCAGGATCATATGCTGTATATCGTTTCTATGTGACTTTAGTCTCTTTTAATCTAGAACTATTCCTCAGTCTTTGTCTTTCATGACCTTGACATTTTAAAAAAATACAGTCCATTTGATTTGTAGAATGTTTCTCAATTTATATTTATCTGATATTTCCTTGTGATTAGATTCAAGTTATGCATTTTTGGCAGGAATGNACAGGTGATGTGTCCTTCTCAGATGATGATTTGTCCCATCACTGGTATTAACTTTAATCATTTAGTAAAAGTAGTGTCTGCCATGTATCTCCACTGTAAAGTCACTCTTGCCTCCTTTATAACCAATAAGTATCTTTAGACTAGATACTTTTTCATCTATTGATGAAAAAACTGAGGCTCAGAGAAGTTATTAGTTGTCCAAGATCACACAGCTTAAACGTGCCAGAGCACAAATTCAAACTCCATTTTGTAGGCTCCCACACTTGAGTTCTTCAAAAGCATCCCACTGCTTCCTAGACCAGTCACCAGTAGCTCAAGTATCTTAGTCTAATGCCCTTACCATGAGCACTGGGGAAAACAATATGAGGACATCATGGCCCACAGAATCCTGGTACTTCTCTGGTCTTAAGAACTAGCACAGTCCTAGCCGCTGAGTCTCTAGAGCTGCTTCTAAAGTGCTAGAAATCCTGGGGCACCTGGGTGGCTCAGTCATTAAGCATCTGCCTTCGGCCTACGGCGTGATCCCAGGACCCTGGGATCGAGCCCCACATCGGCCTCCCTGCTCTGCTGGGAGCCTGCTTCTTCCTCTCCCACTCCCCCTGATTGTGCTCCCTCTCTCACTGCTGTCTCTCTTGTCAAATAAATAAATAAAATCTTAAAAAAAAAATTAAAATAAAGTGCTAGAAATCCTGAGGGCACTACTTTATACCCAAGCTCCCTACTCTCTGGACAATGAATCTGGGAGAGAGCACTGGAGAAGTCAGCAGAAGATGGAAATGTATATGCATCAGAACACCAGGCTGAACAAGGAGAACCTAAAATCACCCCTTCCCTAAGTCCATCTCCATCACAGCCTGACCCTCTGTCTGGCCACCTGAAACTTTTCTTTTTGAGCTGCTATTTCTTTCTAAATTTTTTGTTTTAATTTTACTTTTGAAATACATTGTTATTCCAATCCCTATGGTTCAAAACTCAGTGTGGCACACCCACTAAAAGGGCCATAATGAAAAAGACAAATAATAACAAGTGTTTGCATGGATGTGGAAAAATGGAACCCTAATATATTGCTGGAGGGAATGTAAAATGGTATAGCTGCTTTGGAAAACAATCTGTCAGTTCCTCAAAAGTTCACACATAGAGTTAGCATTTAATCCACTACTGGTACAGATGCAAATTAAATAAAACAAACGTACATTTAAAACCTTGTATGTACATGTTGATAACATTATTCATAATAGTCAAAAAGTAGAAATAAGCCACGGTACCTGGCTGGCTCAGTCAGATGAGCGTGTGACTTTTGATCTTGGGGTTGTGAGTTCAAGCTCCTCGTTGGGTGTAGAGATTACTTAAATAATTTTTTTTTTAAGTGGAGGGGCACCTGTCTGGCTCAGTTGGTTAAGCGTTCAACTCTTGATTTCAGCTCACATCATGATCTCAGAGTTGTGAGATCAAGTCCTACATCAGGCTCCATGCTAGGTGTGGAGCCTGCTTAAGATTCTCTCTCTCTCTCTCCCTCTCCCTCTTCCTCTCCCCTCCTCTCTGAATAAAATAAAATAAAATAAAATAAAATAAAATAAAATAAAATAAAATAAAGTAAAGGGAAACAACCCAAATGTCCACCAATTGGTGTGGTATACCCATACAATGGAATATTATTTGGTAACAAAACAAGAACTGATCCATGCTACAACACAGATAAACCTTGAAAAGATCTTGCTGATGAAAGAAACCAGTCACAAAAGACCACATATTACCTGATGCCATTTATATGAAATGTCCAGAATAGGCAAATCTATAAAGACAGAAAGTAAAAACAGAAAAAGGTTGCCTGGGGTGGTTTGGGAGGGCGGGGTACAGGAGTGGGGGAGATGACAAATGAATGCTAATGAGTAAAAGTTTTCCTTTTAGAATAATTAAAATGCTCTAAATTGATTGTGGTGATGGTTGCACAACTCTATGAATATACTAAAAACCACTGAATTGTACAGTTTAAATGGGTGGATTGTGTGATGTGTGAATTATAGCTCAATAAAGCTATTTTATAAGTTAATGTTATAAAATAGTAAATCCTAAGAAATCTCACAACACACACCCCACTCATTTTTACAGCCCTGTTCCAGTAAGTAACTACTTTGTTATTTTACATAGGGTTTCTCTGTGCAAATTTGAATATACTTTCTTATCCCTACTTCTTTCACAAAATATGCACTCTTCTGCATCTTCCTTCTTTCATTTAATATATCCTTTGAGATCTTTCCGTATCAGCACTTAGAGAATACCCTAATTCTTGTTTGTGGTTTAATATTTTTCCCTTGTGTGAACATACCCATTTATTTAACTTGTTTCCCCTGACACACTTAGGGTTTGTTTCCAATCATTTGCTATAAGCAACAATGATGCAATGCTTGTTCTTTCTTTTTAACTTGATTTCATCAGGTCTCCTTTTGTTCCTGGACTGCAGTGAGGCAAAAAGGAACAGAAACTACTTCAGAGTTAATCAAAACTGGGTCTGCGTCTGGCCTCCTCTGCTAACTAGTTGTGACTCTCAGAAAGTTACTTGTATTTTCTGAGTCTTAATTTCCTCGCTTGTGAAATGGGCAAAATCCCTGGGGGAAAAGGCAGAAGGTCGATAATGGATTATAACACCTTGAGGGTAAACAATAATCCAGGAGTCCAGATAATGCTTAAAAAAAGGAGGAGGAAGAGAAGGAGCTGATAGCTGATCTATCTAAAAAACACCTGGTAATAAATATAGAAGGAAAGAGAGAATCAGAAAATCATCCTTTTATAGATACCAATTGACCTAGGCCATGATTATCAGTAGATGTTAAACCCAGTGGATAAAAACTGTTGAGGAACAGGATATTCAAACAATCTCAAAGTATCACCCCACAGACTGTTTATTAATTACAAAGGGAAACAGGTACCTTTACAATGAAGCAATCAGGCAATACCACTTCATCCAAAAGACCAAATCTTACATCACCAGTGATGTTACAAACTGACACTATGTGTCACCTAAGGTGATACAAAGAAAAGGATGGAACACTGTCTATATGGAATTCCTACTACAAGTGTTTAACCTGAGTCTGATAAAGAAAAAACAATCAGACCAATCCAATTTACCAAGGCAACAGACTTGGAATCTTCAAAATTTCAATGTTTCAATGTAGCGGTATTATGGTTACATGGGAGAACTTTCTATCTCTTAAGCGATACATGCTCCATTAGGCAGAGGTAAAGTGTTGTAATGTCTGCAACTCACTTTCAAGTGATTAATTGGGAAAAAGTGTGCGTGTGTGTGTGTGTGCTCGTGCACGTGTGCACAGATGCAGAAAGAGAAAGCAAAGGGTATATGAAATGTTCACTGTAAGATTTTTGCAATTTTTCTACATATCTGAAAGTTTTTAAAATGAGTTGGGGGAAGAAATAAAATAAAACATGTAACCCATTTGGCACCCAGTAGATGCTATGATAATTCACATCATGGTTTCAACTAACTCAACAGATGGAAGAAAAGCTCCTCCCTGTGTGCCTGAAGGTAAATGAGCCATATCAAACTAAATGCCACCAGCCAGTCCTGCCTTCATGAAGTTTATACTTTTGGTCAGAAGGCAAGGCAAAAATAGGAAGCAGCTGGAGATGCTTTTGGTTTTGGTTCCAGAAAATCTACCTAGGGCCATCTGCAACTTTTTTTTTTTTAATTAGGTAACTTAAAAAAAAAAAAGTTACTTAACCTCACTAAGAATTATTTCCTCATTTATATGGAAAAAAGTGGAACAAAAATCTACCACCTAAATTTGAGATTATAAAACGGCATACATAATACACCTTTGTAAAACATCTTTTATTGAGGACTCTCATTAAAAGACAGTAGTCTCCTAGAATAAAAGTGGGGAAGAAGGAAGGCTCCTGATGGTTTCATCTTTATTTACTTACCAGAAAACCCAGCACAGAATCTTGCATTTAGTTTAAGCTCACAAATACTGAAGAAGTGACAATAAGACATTATGAGACAGAAAGCCTTAAAAAGTCTTTTGGAATACAAATGCCACTGGAATTAAAGAAAAAATGACATGAGGAGGCCCAGTCAGACACAGCAGCACCTTAACAACAACACGTATTTATGTACATAGAAATTTGCCAAAGTCCTTTTATACACATTATCTCATTTTGGTCTCACAATAACCCCCATTTTATAGAAGAAGAAACTGAGACTTGAAAAGATAAATTTCACATGCTGCAGAGCTCAAATCTGTATTTGCTCCACCCGGCCACATAAGAATAGAAATAACTCATAGCTTGTGATCCTCACAGTCTTTTCCCCAGGGTCTCTGCTGGGGCACAGTGAGTTACTGATGGCCACTCCTAAATTCATACCTTTTCTACAGAAAAATGTCAAAAATCTGCCCTGGGATTGCTTCTATCAATATTCAGAAAGATGAACAGTCAGACCTTTTACCCACCTGATTCAGATATTTAAAAAGTGGAGCTTAAATTCCTCTTTCTGGTGTGGTGGTGAGACTGAGATGGAGAGGAAGTGAGCAGAAGGGGTTATTTTCATCTCAAGGATCATGCTGTCCACATTTTAGTGAAGCTAACCATAACTCAAAAATAAAAATTTTCTGCAGAATTTTCTGGGGAAAACTCTTGGCTGCTTGTTTCAGTTCACTTTTTAAATATCATGCTGTGTTGTAGGCAGAGATGATTTATTTTATTTCTTCCTTCCAGAGGTTTCCATATTATTTTACATACTAACCTTTATTATTATAGCCTTCACAAAAACTAGCAGGAACTCTGTGATTCCATTTTCGCCCACTTTCCATTCACCCATCACAACTTCCTTCCTTTAGTAAGAGTTTAGCTCAAGGAGCTAATGGACTTGGCAAAGGTATGTAGAAATGGCACTGTCAAAGACCATTGATAAGAATTTAAATCAGGGGGCAATTAAAGAGAAACTGTTCATGCCCTCTGACCCAGCATTTCTACCCCCAGGAATGTATCCTACAGAAATATTCCCACAAGTTCATCACAAAAGGATGTGTTCTCCATAGGCAGCAACCTCTACGACATCGGCCAAAGCAACCTTTTTCATGACACATCCCCAAAGGCAAGAGAAACAAAAGATAAAATGAATTTATGGGACTTCATCAAGATTAAAAGTTTCTGCACATCCAAGGAAACAGTCAGAAAAACTAAGAGGCAGCCCACGGAATGGGAGAATATATTTGCAAATGACACTACAGATAAAGGACTGGTATCCAAGATCTACAAAGAACTTCTCAAACTCAATACACGAGAAACAAATAAACAAATCAAAAAATGGGCAGAAGAAATGAACAGACACTTTTCCAATGAAGACATACAAATGGCTAACAGACACATGAAAAAATGTTCAAAATCATTAGCCATCAGGGAAATTCAAATCAAAACCACACTGAGATACCACCTTACGCCAGTTAGAATGGCAAAAATAGACAAGGCAAGAAACAACAATTGTTGGAGAGGATGTGGAGAAAGGGGATCCCTCCTACATTGTTGGTGGGAATGCAAGTTGGTACAGCCACTCTGGAAAACCGTGTGGAGGTCCCTTAAAAAGTTAAAAATTGAGCTACCCTATGATCCAGCCATTGCACTACTGGGTATTTACCCCAAAGATACAGACGTAGTGAAGAGAAGGGCCATATGCACCCCAATGTTCATAGCAGCAATGTCCACAATAGCTAAATCGTGGAAGGAGCCGAGATGCCCTTCAACAGATGACTGGATTAAGAAGTTGTGGTCCATATATACAATGGAATATTACTCAGCTATCAGAAAGAACGAGTTCTCAACATTTGCTACAACATGGACAGCACTGGAGGAGATAATGCTAAGTGAAATAAGTCAAGCAGAGAAAGACAACTATCATATGATTTCTCTCATCTATGGAACATAAGAACTAGAATGATCAGTAGGGGAAGAAAGGGATAAAGAAAGGGGGGGTAATCAGAAGGGGGAATGAAACATGAAAGACTATGGACTATGAGAAACAAACTGAGGACTTCAGAGGATAAAAAATCATTATTAATAAAAAAAAATACATGGAAAAAAAAAAAAAAAAAAAAAAAGGATGTGTTCTCAAATGCTCACTGCAGTGGTGCCTACCGGCCATGAAAACAGGTAAGTTAGAGCAACATGCAAATATGTGGGACAACGGCTCAAAATATATTGAGAGACAGCAAGCAGAATTATATATAATAATATCCTTAGTATATGTGTGGGGGGGAAATGACAGAAGAATATACGTCAAAATCTCAAAGTTGATTAACTTCGTGAGGTGGAATTAAGGGGAATTTCCCCTATCCACTTCATTGTGTATTTCTATAATAAATTTTGATTAACCTTATGTTATGTCTAGACTAAAAAAAAAATTAAGATATATATTTATGTGCCCCTTGCCATCCTTTCCTCTTCACTTTGGAAGGAGCTAGTGCTCCACCTGTATTACTACCTCAAGTAACATCAAAGGTAGAGTACCAGCTCTAGAAGTTCACATTCTTACAGAATGACAGGATAGTGTTTAGAAAGGACACTTTTTAAAAAAGATTTATTTATTTATTTATTTATTTATTTATTTATTTATTTATTTATTTGAGAGAGTGCAGGTGGCTCTACACTGAGCATGGAGCCCAGTGTGGGGCTTGATCTCAGGATCCCAAGACCATGACCTGAGCTGAAATCGAGAGTCGAACGCTTAAGCAACTGAACCATCCAGGCACCCCTAGAAAGGACATTTAAAAATCACTTACAATATCCCCAATAATCGATATTACAGCCTGTAGGCTGATTAAATACTTTCAGTGACCAAGAAAATCACTACCTTTCTGAAGCAGCCCTTGATGTCTTCTAGCTTTGGTGTGACATTCCTAATGATGACATTCAGGAATGGCAACTGATCTAGACACCAATATCCATAGCATGTCAGGCTAAGCAAATGGAATCATTATCACATCCAAGAAAACTAACATTGTTACTGATTATCTAATATGCAACTTCCATTCAAAATTCCCCGTTTGTCCCCAAAATGTCTTTTATAGCTTTCTTTTTAACTCCAGAATCCAATGAAGGGTTACATGTTGCACTGGGTTGTCGTAGCCCTGGTCTCCTTTAATCTAGATCAGTCCCCTATATATTTTGTTTTATTTTGTCTTTCACGACATTGACATTTTCGAAGATCGCAGGCCAGCTGTTTTACAGTATGTCCCACAATCTGGATTTGCCTGATTATTTCCTCATGATTAGATTTAGGTTAAAATTTCTGGCAAGAATTCTGCATCAGTGATGTTGTGTACTTCTCATTGCCTCAGGTTGTCTAGTTATACTGCTATTTTTTTCTTTGTGTTACCACTATGGGTACTAAGAAAGGATCAGCTGATAAATAAACTATTTAAACCAAGAAATAAATACAATGTTAAAAACAGTTACTATGAGCATCAGCTATACCAGGCATAGTGCCAGGCATTTAAAACATATTATCATTTAAACCTCATAACAATCTTGCAAAAAAACTGAGGTTCAAAAAGGTTAAATAACTTGCCCAAAGACACATAAAGTGATTAAAAATATATATGTGTGTGTGCACGTGAACTCTCTGTCTCTCTCTTTCTTACACACACTTTATCATATGTCTCAGGGATCATGGTCTTCGTGAGGATCCTCCAGGGACAAGTGAAGAACTGTGACCTTAGACACATCTTGAGGAGACCTATCTAGTTTTCAGCCATTGGATTACTATAGAGAAGGAACTGAAAATAAATTATCTGCAGTTTATACAAAATTCTTCCACACTTGGAAGTGCTCTTATTTGGAGATGGGCCACATTTCCACCATAGCCAAGAAAATAGGGCAATGGTTCCATAAATTATTATAACATTCTGGTGTTTTGTTCTTTTTTTTTTTTTTTTTTTTACTATTCTGCAACAAAATGAGAAAAATAAAGACAATGTAGAGAATTACATAATGTTACATATGTTAGTACATAACACCTCAAAGGGTCCAGGTTTCAGGAATACCTTTTAATGGATTTGTTAAAAGCGTTTCACATTTGACACTTGCATTACTAAATACCCTCTTCCAATGCACTGATATTTCCTTTGAATGGACCCTCAGTGACTTAAGTTAATATACTCAATCAACAAACATTCGGAGTCCCTAATCTTTGCAAGACACTCTATTAGGTGCCTGGGAACAGTCTGGAGAGCTCTTTCTTGCTTCATGTCCCAGGTCAAAGGTCTCCTGCCCCTCTCAACAATAAGAAAGGATGAAAGCCTTTCTTGGGGCTGTGCTCTCCTAGCATGGCCTATGTAACTCTTTTCATGTGGCTACTTATGTTGCTCTCCCTCACCTGAGTGAATTCTTTCAAAGGAAACACTATCTTATTCAATACTGTATTCTTAGCACCATACATTTACAGCTGGGGGAAAATCAGTATAAATTAGCAGAATAAATACATTTCACCGATGAGGAAACTAAAGTTCAGAAAAAGAAGATAACATGTCCAACACCATACAGCTAATAAAAAAGTAGCAAGCCTCACCAGAGCTCCCTTCAAGTCCACTATGCCACATCTATACTTGGGTGAAGGAGAGAAATATCTTAGATGTCTGTCTGGAACTTCAAACTCAACATGGCTAAAAGTCCCTCCTTCTTGAACAAACAAACAAAAATCTGGTCTCTGTCCAGTTCTCCCTTTTTCTGAAAATGGCGTTCCTAGTTGCTCAAGGGAAAACTCAAATCATCTTTACTCCCCTTTCTCCCTACCCCCACATCCAATCAATCCGTAATCTTATCAATTATATTCCTTAAATTTAGCATCTCTCTAATCTCTTTCCTTCTCTCCAAGCCCTCTGCCACCACCCTAGATCCAAGCCATCATTATCCCTCTCATAGACTACAAGAATGACTTGCTACTTGTCCCCCATACATTGACTTTGCCCAATCCTCTCCTCCAATCTCTTCTTCACTTAACAGCCAAGGTGATGTTTTAATATCATTCTACATATATAATTCACCTAGCTATTCAAAGTCCTTTATTAGGTTCCTATTGCTCTTAGGATACAGACCAAAATTCATGTGAGGCTCAGAAAATTACCCACTTTCTAGACTCTGACCACCTCTCCAGCCTGGTCTGGTCTCTCTCCCCTTGCTCTGCTCCCATGTACAGATGGACCTCCTTTCAAATCCTCATTATTTACCAATCTTCCCTTCATACTTTGAACATGCAGTTTCCCTTGTCAGAAATCCTGTTTGTCTGCCTGTAAGCACCTCTCATTGACAACCTAAATTACTCCCACTCACTCTTCAAGTTTCTTGAAGTGTCACCTCCTACAGGAACCCTTCCGTGATTTCCCTAGACAAGGTGAAAGCACCAGTGAGGCACTCTTATTCCACCATATAGTACATTCCCTTTTGGCAGTAACAATCATCACACTGTGATTACTTGTCCAATGATTGTCTCCCTATTAGAACAGAAACTTCATGAGGGTAGGGGAAGCTTCTCTTTCTCTCTCCTTTTTAAAAAAGATTTTATTTATTTACTTATTTAGAGAGAAAGCATGCACATCCATGAGCAAGTGGGGGTGAGGGTGGCAGAGGGAAAGGGAGAAAGAATCTTAAGCAGGCTCCACACTGAGTGCAGAGCCCAATGAAGGGCTCTACCTCACAACTCTGAGATCATGACCTGAGCCAAAATCAAGAGTCAGACATTTAACCGACTGGGCTACCCAGGCACCCCAGGAAGCTTCTCTTTCCACCGATATATCCATAGTCCTTAAAACATAGTAGCTGCTCAATTAATATTTGTCATCAGAATTATGGGCTGGATGCAAACTGTAGCAGGCTATGCCATGAGGCCAAGTATACCAAAGGGCAAGGATCATTATCCATTTGCAAATATGTAAACAGAGGCAGAAAGAGATGCATAGTTATTCAAGGTCACAGACATAGTGATGGGGACAAATCTAACCATCATACAGCTCATTTGTCCCCTCAAAACACTAAACAGCATGGGTAGGAGATGGAGCATCTCAGCATAAGAAAATTAGGAACGAGGAGGTAGTAAGAGAGAGGTGTAGGAAGACAACTTCTTTTTTTTTTTTTTTTAAGATTTTATTTATTTATCTGACAGAGAGAGAGCCAGCAAGAGAGGGAACACAAGCAGGGAGAGTGGGGGAGGAAGAGGCAGGCTCCCAGCAGAGCAGGGAGCCAGATGCGGGACTCGATCCCAGGACCCTGGGATCAGGCCCTGGGCCAAAGGCAGATGCTTAACGACTGAGCCACCCAGGCACCTGGTAGGAAAACAGCTCCTGAATCTGCCTGTTACATTAGTTGCCTCCATACCAACAGTTAGACTCTCTATGCCTGGAAAAGCACTAATGCTAAACAAACAAACATAACCATCACCACACCCTTTTACTTAAGAGAACAAATTTAAAAAAATTTTTTTCATCCACAAAGAAGACACCACAGGAGGGAACACTGTTGCCACTCCAAGTGTCTTCAAAAAAAACAAATGGGCAGTTTGGCCACTTGGATTGCTCCACCAGAATCAACAGAAAAGATGGCCTTCCCACCACTTACTGGAGCAGGAATCAGGGGGAAAAAAACCAAAAAAAAAAAAAAAAAAAACTATTAAATGAGGAAGACGCTCTTTGAAGTCTTCTTTTTCTTTGGGAATTAAGAGAAATTTCATGTAAAGCATTTGGGTTTTGGTTTTTAAGTTTTTATTTATTTAAGTAATCTCTACACACACAACTTGGGGCTCAAACTTACAGCCCCAAGATCAAGAGTCACATGCTCTTTCTCCTGAGCCAGCCAGGCACCCCCATATAAAGCATTTTAAAGCCTTGCTGGCAGTTCTTAATACAGGTACCAATGAAAACTACAGTAACATGGGCTCAACTGCAACATCCACGAGCTGCTGAGGCCAAATTATGTCTGTCACAGAAGCCACAAACAAGGCCAAAGGGTCAGGCTCATTGCTGCTCATCCTGCCTAGCACCCACTGCAAGAAAAGGAAAAGTCAAAGCTTCCAAGCGGACTCTGTAGAATAAATACTTACAAGTCTACCTCTACGCTGGAGGTTCTGGGTGAGGTAGAGAAGGGGTGGGGAGGGTATTCAGAGATTTGAAAAGACTTAGAGACTTGATATATTGGTGTAGAGGGAAATTTTGAAACAGAGAGGAAAAGTGAGAATTGTAAATGGGGAAACAGGGAAACTGGAAGAGACAGAGGGGTGGGGCAAGGAAGGCACAGGCAAAAGGGGTAAGGTGCCCAGGAGAATAGACAGTAAGCATCAGGGAAAGGTAGAGAGAAGCAAAGCCAGGCAATCTTTCCCCAAATCCCAAAGCTGCTCATTGCATCTCAATAAATCACTCTACTACAAAGCCCATACAGTGGAACGTCCTTTGCATTCCGTAACAAGCAGCATTTAATGAAGCATCACCCAGCTGCAACTTTGGAGACCTAAGGGTCTGAATTGAAAATGAAGAAAATTTGTTCAGCAGCAAAAGACAACCAGGAATGACTTTCACCCAATGCCTGACCTGGCTATAAAAAGGTTTGGCATTTTAAAGTTAAGCATAAAATGCTTTGGCATTTCTCCTTCTTTTGACATCCCAGGAGGGGGTGTGGTTGACCCCAAATCCATTCATTTCCAAGGTTGTAGATCTCTCAGCTAAGACCGGCCCCATCTGTTCTGGAGTCAGCCAGCTGTTTATCCCAAAGTAACATTTATTGCACTAATCATCTTAATAACTCTTACAAGAGCCAAAATCATACAAGCCAGAATGCTTTCTATCCTATTAAATGTGTCAGTTCGCTTAAAACCCCCCCAAAACAAACAAATAAAAACCCCACTTCTATGTTCCTTGGTTTCCCTGGCCAGGATCACTCCTCCTTTCAGAAGATACCTTCTGGGTACCTTTCAGTAATGGCAAATGAAGGTTAACAGTGTTTCTAACTTTCCCTTTCCCTTTCCCTAATGCGTTAAAATGAACCAGGGTTTCCCTAATGATCCGTTCTCCAAACCGTTAGTTGTGACTGGTGACTGTGCCTCACGAAAAGGCAGCTCGTTATGGTACCATTGTCAGTGGCAAGGAGCCTACTGAAACATAATTTAAAACACTCATACGAGCACAAATCTGTCGGCTCCACTTCCAAACAATCCTGCAGTGGGAAGAAGAAAAACACTTAACAAAAATGCTGCTTCCAGCAGCCTAAGAGAAGCTTCCCCCAGACACGTGAAATGTTTCTGACTGGCAGGGAGTGCACCATTAAAGGACACTGTCACCTCAAATCAGCAAAAAAAGGCGAGACAAACGACACAGACACACACGCATAAAATAGAGCCTCACAAAACTTAACCTACTCAGAAGCACGCTCATCTTAAAAATAAATAGCGTGTGCTTGCCCAAGCGACATAAAAATGTTCTAAAGTAGTGCAACCACATTAAATCACTGTCTCCATTTCTCCCCACGCATCACCCCTTCCCACTCAAACCTCAGCACTCGGGGCCGTATGTGACAGGACTGCAGTCCCCCACCTCTGCCTTCTGATTTTTCAAGAGCACTTCCCAACATCCTCCCCAGCCCAGCCCCCCCTCTCCAATCCTCAAAAAGGTTGAGGGGAGTTGCGACTAGGGAATTGGCAGGAATCGGTCCTCCGGCGGGGGAAGGTTGCTAGAGTTGTTCTTTGCAGTGACCCAAATTGCACAGAGCTTTTCACTTAGCAGCACTTCAGAACACCTCTCCAATCCTCCCGCCCCCATCTTCCCAAAAGAAAGCCTTGAGAATTAAGCGGGAGGAATAACTTGGTAGAACCATTTGAATAAATCACTTCAACTCACCTGGTTTGGGATATTTCTCCCCACCCCAGGCATAAACAGAAATGATGTGCGAATGAGTCACGCAGGCAAGGAAACGTGTTGCGATGTCCTAAGTCCAAGGGCTGGAGTCAGTCCCTGCCCTGGTGCTGCTGCTACTCTTAGCTCAGCTGGAGCAAGCGGCAATCGCAAGCCCAGCAGCAGCAGGGGGGTGGATAGACCGTAGCACAATGAATGCAGTGGGGTTTTTGCAATGACATCATCCCTCTGTCCGAAAGGCCCCAATAGCCATGCTCAGGAGCGGTGCATTCTGGGAATCGTAGTCTTCTAAAGCCCTGGCAGGACACCGAGGCTATCGCGGGAACTACAATGCCCAAAATGCGCCAAGGTCGGACGCGCCCAGAGCGGGCCAAAGGAGTGCAGGGGACTCGGCCGCCATGTTAGGAGTGCCGGGAACAGTCCGCGGATCCTGGCTGAGGTTTTAGGCAGCGCGCGAGCCGAATGGTGGTGCGGTGGGGACGGTGAGGTGGAGGATAAACCGGTTGGAGAGCCTAGGACCCAAACCTGGGGACACGGGTGTGGACGCGGCAACTGGGGACAGATTGTAGGGCGGATCCGGCTGGAGGCAGTTATCAGGAGGCCGACTGGGCCTGGGCCTTACGGTCCAGTGGGTTGTATAGGCACCCTACCGGTCCTGGTCCTTTTTCTTATTAAGGGATTGAGGGAGTCAGTTTACTTCTGGGCCCAGAGCATCACTTAGGCCCGCTAACAGGAACCTCGGAGCGGTTGGCGTCTTTGTTGGGCTGCGCGGACCCCGGACGGCCATCCTTCTCACTTAGGTCGGAGAAGCCCCTTCCACCCACGGAGTTGGGTTATTCCTCCGGATTTATAGTTATCTTTTTGTCACTTATATTCCAGCCTTCCTTATTCCTCCGCAAGGTTCCGGACCGTCATTGGTTTTTCATACAGGAATGACTTGCCAGAAGGGTCCAAGAAATCGATGTTGGCTCTAATAACCAAGCTGTAAAGGGACGGTGCTTTGGCGCCCCAATTAAGACTAACGTCCAAAGGTGTAACACCCGGTTTAAAATGCCAGGGATTTTATTGATGATAGCCCTATTGACAGCTGGCGGTCGGTTTCGAAGTAACGTGGGTTCTTGGATAAACTTAGAGTGTAGGCTAAAATACTGCGAAGACAGGATGTTCATTAGAAGCATGGATCACCAACTTATTTTAAAAATACAGTTAGTGTTTCATTTGTGGTACTCCATATATACGATTACCTTAAGAATTAATTTTTTTTAACTAGCTGAAACCAAAGTTACTGGTATTTAAGTTATCTTGCTCAGTATCTCAAATGAACTGTATTTTTTTTTCAATTGTGTTACTAAAACAATGCTGTGTATTTGTTCTTTTTCAGAGTGTCTACACTATGAAAGATGGAAAATTTCTTTTTCTCCTGAGGGTATCTGAAGGGTTAAAAATGCCATATATATTTATGTTTTTCTCCCTCCCTTTTGCACAGTTATTCTGAAAACAAAATTACTCACTTGTTACTTTGGGTCATTAACGGTATGCATTTCACCTCTCTGTTAGTAGTTAGTAATATCACAGCTGATGGATGGATTCTCCTATCGGAAAAGCTAAAGAGAGTGATTAAAAATAATAAAACATGGTAGAAACAGTCTTTCAGATGTATACACATGATAACTACAAAAACATAGAAGAATCATCATCTGTCATGTTTCTGGGAACAGGTCACAAGATGAAAGGCTTTGTTTCATTTTTAACAAAGGTAATATGTGTTCGTCTCATTTATCCATGCAGTACAACAATGGGAAAGGCTCATACAAATATTTCTGGTATTCAGAAACACCTTTGCAAGTAATTGTGGTAAGTATAGGAAAGGGAACAAAATGTTTGCTGTTTTCTTTCTGACCTTCAGTATAACTATGGACGTGTTTTACATTTAACAGAGAGAAAAGAGTGGACAGCTTTGCATTTAGGCTTAGTTTCAAACTCTTAAATCATTTTTCGGGGTTGGTGGTTCACTGGTGTGTCTTATTTTACAAATCTATAGTGAATCTTGTTCGTGGTATAAAATATTTCTTTATATAAGCAATAACCTCAATCTGAGTTATTATGGAAGACAGATTTTCGGGGGTGGGGCAGATTGCTTAGAAATCTCATGAGTGAGAAACTAGACCTGTATAATGCAGTGATTTCTATAATTTATAATTTGTCATATGTTTGGGTAGTTTGAAGTTTTTACAGGCTTACATCCAGTAGACATCTAACCATAATGAAAAAATATCTGTTTAATATCTAGGGGGGAAAAAAAAGAGTCCATGATTTAACCTTTAACTTTTAGGGGAAAATTCTGCATTCTTCCTTAGAAATTTTATTTACAAAGCTAATATTTGAGGAGTTGGTGACACCAGCTTCTGAAAGAATAACCTCAGTGTCCCAGAGAAAGCATTGGGTTAGGAGAACTGAAAAGTGGGATTAAGAATGCCTTAGGTGGAATAAGCAATTTACATTCTTTTCATCTCAGAAAAGTATTAGGGTTTTGGTTTGTATTATAATTATAGGTAGCTCATTAAAGAGTATTGAGTCATTTGCTCATATGGCAAGAGTTTTTCAACAGTTTTAAGTGTCAGGATCACCTGTAGAACTCTAAAAATATATAGCTATCATCCACTCATCACTGTTGAATTATTCTACCAGGTTGGAACCAGTTATTCTATATTTTTAAAACTATGAGGGAGTGTATAGGAGTAGGGTACAGGTGTCCTCTACATCCTGTATTTGTGTTTATTGTGGTACATTACGTTAGTAATAACAAAAGTTTAGGCAAAGATTTTAGTCTTATTACTAATTATACCCATAAATGAATTCTGAAAATGTGTAGATGAGGAAATGATCTGGAGATCAATTTATACATTGGTGAGGGAGTGGGTTAGGGGAGAAGATTTCAGTTTAGCCTTATGAGTACTGTGATATCCTGACTTACCTAAATATTTCTTAGAGTGAGAATTTAGCATAATATCGAGAAAGTAATGATAAGAGACACTTACCCAAGTAAGAGCTCATACTATCACAAGATTATGGTAAAGCTATTCAGATATTTAGAAGAATCAAGAATCTAGAAAAAGGCGGGGCTCCTGGGTGGCTCAGACATTAAGCGTCCGCTTTCGGCTCAGGGCTTGATCCCGGCATTCTGGAACCAAGCCTGCCTCTTCCTCTCCCATTCCCCCTGCTTGTGTTCCCTCTCTCGCTGGCTGTCTCTCTCTCTCTGTCAAATAAATAAAATCTTAAAAAAAAAAAAAAAAAAGAATCTAGAAAGAGGCAATAAGATACTAGGATATTCTGAAAATAATTTTTCTTTTTTTCAGTAACTCCTTTCCTTTCCCTGAATCCTAAATTCATTAAATTATTGATGTTATCTTAGTATTCTTGATATTTAGGTAAATGATATACAATAGAGTATCTTTTTAGCTCCAGATCATTTGATTCAGTACTGAATTTGTCTGGGATCTTTACACTGAAAATCCTATAACATTATGTCATTAAAGAATAAATGCAAGATCCAAGAGGACAAACATTTGAAGTGATTAAAGCAGCCCTAGGATTCAAGCACTTAATGGATCCATCTTTAGAGGAGGGAAGCCCTCTTGGATATGGAATATGACGACTGACTTTTGTATTTTGAGGAATGTTGGCCTGGATTCTGCTGCTTCAGTTTGAAATCTATCTTTAATGGCTTGCTCAGTATCACAGACATTAGTAACATTCTAAGCCTCATTGATAATAGCAGGCTCTGTAGGGATGTTGATAAAGATTAAAATAATCTATGTAAAGTGTTTAGCAAAGGACTTCGGAACACTTAAATTTGTGGTGGATTGTTTGTTTGTTTTTTTAACAGTTGGGTAAACTAATTTTTTATTGGCTATTTTTAAAAATTAGCCACAGAGTAATTAGAGCACCGAGGACAGGGATTAACTAAGATACAGTCTTCCTACAATTTGTTAAGTCAAATTTGTATGACCAAATTCCTAGCAAAATACAGTTCCATTTCTTCCTTTCATGTAGTGATACAGGGCAACAATCTTCTTCAGCGCATACTACTAAAAGGAATGTAAAATGCCTGTTACTGAGTTATGTTCCTAAAAGATGATAATTGTGCCTGAGTGACTAAAGTTAAAAAAATTACATAACAATTTTAGCTTGTGTACTTATGTAGCTTGAAGAAGCCCCAAGTTGATTTTGAAAATCATGTTCTGTCTTTGTTGAGAATCACTGTATTATTCCCTTAAATTAGAAAATCATGTGCTAAATTATGAAAAATGTTAGAATTGTTTCATATCTTACAAAGTTCTAAAGTAATGCTTCTATAATCTAAGCTATGAAATTTGAGAGAACAGCTCTGTTGTCTGCCTTTCTGTATCTCTTTTCCAAAATAGAATTTTCTTACCTATCAGAAATGGAATGTCAGTAACCAAAGGTGCTGAAGACCCAGTAGTTACATTAGAAATTATTCTAACCTGATCAGAGTTGAGACAAGCAAATTTAAAAGGGAAAGAAAATTTTACCAAAAGGTATCTTTTAAGACCTCACCTTAGATTAAGTTAGATGTTTTCTAGTGTACATTCTTAGGAGTGAACACAAATAAGCATGACACACACAGTTTAGCAGTTGGACTTTCTCTACGGTAGATCTTAACTCATTCTGAAAACTTTAATATTTCATATTTTAAACACTTTGACTTAATATTCAGGAAACTAAAATGAATTTTTTCTGGTCTTACTTAGTTGACCCATTGTGTTTGTAACAAATGGGCATAATTTTAGCTGCTGGATTTTATAGGCCACTGAAGGTAAATGCAGTAAATATCCCCGGGTCAAGATTTAAAATCCGAATGTCCATAATTAATGATTAACCAGAAAAGCAAGCCCTGTTTATTCTATGATTCTATTTTTTCATTTTTTAATAGGTTTGGGTAATTGTTGGACTAGAAAATATTTCTTTGCAACAGTAAGTATGTGAAGATGAATTTCATCAAATATAAATGTTAATGAATATAAAGCCTTTTAAGGAAACTATGGAGATGTGTAGTTGTAAGCAATTATGCAAGTGGGCACATACTTAATATTCTTGATCTAGAGTCTTTGAGGGTCCTGTATGGATTTGAACTTGCAGTAAAGGTTAATCCTCAATAGGTTGTATCTTAAAACCTTTTAGGAAATGTTCATCAGTTACCCTCTTAACACCTAACTCCTGATTTGATGAATTTAGCATATAGGTGTTTATCAAATTGAATAGTCTGAGGACTTGTTTGAGCTACTCCACCACCAGAAGATAAAAATTAGGGGCGCCTGGGTGGCACAGCGGTTAGGCGTCTGCCTTCGGCTCAGGGCGTGATCCCGGCGTTATGGGATTGAGCCCCACGTCAGGCTCCTCCGCTATGAGCCTGCTTCTTCCTCTCCCACTCCCCCTGCTTGTGTTCCCTCTCGCTGGCTGTCTCTATCTCTGTCGAATAAATAAATAAAATCTTAAAAAAAAAAAAAGATAAAAATTAGTAACTATAATCTTAAGTGACATTTTTTTTTAACACTTTGAGCCAAAGAAACCCTCAGCTTTCTTCCTTCCCTATCCTCTCCCTGCAGACTTTTAGTCATTACTATGGTATCAAGTGGGATCTTAGAGTTTCTTAGTAATCGTCCCCATCGAACTGGATGATGTTTATTCTATTAGTTCATTGTCGGTATATTGGAGCCACTTCCTTGTATTTCATAGTATTTTATATACAAGACGAAAATGGAGAAAAGCTTACATTTTAAGAGTTTTGACACGTGGTGAAATAAAGTAATTGCAGAAGTGGTAACCTAAAACAAACTGCAAATAACATTGACATACTAGAGCGCTTACATTGCAGTTGCTATTGAAACTAAATAGCATCTTACATAAGTGTAGTAATAAATGACCTTTACCAGTTTCCTGCTATTTCAATGGAATACTTCAGTAACAATAGTATGGTTCATTTACTCTGTCTCAACAATTGTGAATGTGGTGAAAAGTTAAGTGTTACTTTTGGTGATGAATTTTACATTTATTACCTTCTTTTATGTTTGACAGTCTCAATGCAAGTATGTTTATGTCAAGTCTGCTTTGTTTACTCTTTGTATGTTTAATGCTGGGCATTACGCTTGTTTCGAGTTTCAGTCCCATGACCCATTTTCAGTATTCATGTTTGTGTGTCTTTCCAAAATTGTTTGCTTCTTTGT